>NC_053391.1:359715758-360030744 GCF_905171765.1 Bufo bufo | reverse complement strand
TCTACATCAGAGGAGACGTCACCTGGGAGGCTCTGGATGTGAGAGGTATAGCAAGTACAGTAAAATGTCTTCAGTGATAGTATTTGCAGGGTGGGGGAGATGCGGTTGTTCAACTTAGAGAATTCGGCCATATGCATTGATGCTTGGGCCCCGTATCTTTTGAGACCCTAGCAACGCACTGGTGTAAACCCTTCCCAGCAGTATAGTGAAAAAGGGGATGTGAGTTTTTATTTTATTTATTATTTAGCCTTCACAGTAATGTTCTTCATGGGCGGACCCATATAATTTGTGATAATGTTAACAACTATACATTCACACATGAGCAATGGCCACACTGGCTTCAAAATGTATGGCAGATCCTCATATGCCAACCCACTGCGTTCAAATAGACTATTCCCCCATCTATTGCAAGTGACATCAGTGTCTTAAAGGGGTTGTGCATAAATGGAAAAACATTGCTGCTTTCTCATAAAGACAGCTTCACACCTGTCCACAAGTTGTGTATGGCATTGTTGCTCGGCCAAATTAACTTCAATAGGGCTGAGCTGCAGTATAAAACACAACTATAGACAGGTCTGGTACTGTATATCTGAGAAAGCAGTTGTGTATTGTTTTTCCTCTTTAAGCTGGACAACCTCTCTATAGGGCATCTGTCAGCAGATTTGTAACTGGCTGATCTGTTTCATGTGCTCTTGGCAGAACCGTGTTGGTCCCAAGTTCATATGTGTCCGCATTGCATAGAAAAATGAAATGCTGCTACATGCAAATAAGCATCTAGGAGCAATGGGGGCGTTGCTGTTACTCCTAGATTGTCAGCAATCTCTGCAACTGCCACATCCTCTGCACTTTCATTGACAGGGTTAGGGTCCATTCACACGTCCGTAAGTGTTTTGCGGATCCGCAAAACACGGACACCTGCAATGTGCGATCCGCAATTTGCGGATCCGCACATCACAGACACTATAATAGAAAATGCCTTTTCTGGTCCGCAATTGCGGACAAGAATAGGACATGTTCTATTTTTTCCAGGAACGAAATTGCGGATCCCGAAAAAACGGATCCTGAAAAAACGGATGCGGATCCCGAAAGAACGGATCCAGGAAATGTGGATTTGCATCCGTTCCAGCCCTATTGAAAGTTAATGGGTCCGCAAATTGCGGAACGAATGCGGACCTAAATTACGGACGTGTGAATGGACCCTTAGGCAGTGTAAAAGTGATCAAGCCTGCCTAGCCCTGTCAGGCAAAATAATGTACGCACATATGAACATGTAATGTGGGCACATATAAACATGGGACCAACACATATGCCTTCAGCTGGCAATTGCACATGCAACTGGTCGGTAAGTTTCATAGGTACAAATCATCTGCTGACAGATGCCCTTCAATCTATTGCTTGCTTCTATATTAGCGGTGGAAAGATGAAGTTGTCTGGAATCAGGGTAACACGAAACAGCTGCTATCATGAAGATGAACTTCATGTCATACAGACACTTTAATTAGCATAGGAATCCAAGTAAATGAACAGTAAATGTAGCTGCTGCTCCCCCCCCCCCCCTCTATCTCCGTCAGTGTATAAAACTAAGGCTATACAACTCAATAATTTTGTGTGGGGGAAGGGGGGGGGGGTTATAATTGTGACATGATTGATTGGAGTGATCATAAAAGAACAGGCACTTTTCATAGAATTTCTATAGGGTCAAATTAAAATTAATTTCCATTATTTCCTATGAGGGAGAAAAAATGATCCCACAGCAATATTGCAACACCACCATTCAAAATATTAGGAAACAACTACAACTACAATGCATATTTGCTCAGGTTCCAGGAGGTAGTGGTTGAAGAGAATATTCAGCAATCCATAACCTTGTCAGACCAGTAAAGTAGGCAATACAATGTACATGTACAGTATTTCATTATCTCTTTTCATTTCCTTGAGACAAGTGAAGGATTAGATGAAAATAAGTACAATATTAAGTTCTTGTGATCAGAGGTGCTTGAAGGCTGGCCCTACATGGTTGTATTAACGGATGGATTACTCTCTTGGGTCCAAAAACACAGACTAAAGGGTTTCACCAGGGATAAACAAAAAAGGGAAGAATACATTGCTTTCCATCAGAAATGGACAGATGTTATGTCTCTCTTTGACAGCAATCCTGGAGGAATATTGGAGTGAAGGAGCGACGACGTGAACAACTGATGCTCCAGAAACAAAGCGTGTAAGAGAACAAAAGACCAGACTCCCATAAAATACAGACATTGAGTATAAAATATAATTCATAAAGCTAGCTCACAAATCATATTCTGATGGACACTATTACAAATAGATCGCCAAGCATGCCTATGTGGCCACATCCCAACCACCTAAAAGTTTTGTTGGCCTTTTCTTGTTCATTGATTTTGTGGGGGAATTTCACTGGTTCTCATTAATAGTCTAGTAATTGAATTAGAATTTTCTCCTTCCATTAGAAAAGAAATCAAAGATGCTTTTATGTTTAATATGGCACAGTTGGACTCTACACAGAAACAAATGCACAGTAAATGCACAGAGCACACACACTTTCATTGTGCAGTTGTCAATTATCAGCTCTTTGGTGGTCTTCTGCAAATTCTGAAAATTTTGGGGTAATCTGCATTTGCAGGCAATATTTATACCACACAGTTTCATTAGAAAATGGAAAGGACTTCCGGGAGGTGGTGGTGCTTTGTAATGGCCACGTTTTAGAAGAGCTCCTGCACAGTACAAGGATCTAAACCTGATACTCACCTTCTCCTGCGGTGGGTGAGTGGCGTAAACAGCAGGATAAGGGGTGGACTAAGGCTCCTGCCATCAGGATATATATATATATATATCAACAAAGAAATTGCACAAAAATCTTCGCATAGTAAATATAAATAAACTTTATTGACAATGTAAAATACATACATGAAGATAAAAAAAAAGGCAGCACAAAGGTGGAACACAAGGGAAAGGGATAGGAACCAAGGAGGGGCTGGGAGGTCAGCACACCAGGAGTCAGGGAAAAATATATTATAATAATCAGATGCTAGTCACCAAGACACCTCAAGACAATAAGCCCCAAGCAATGGCAAATGGAGACAAATGTGAGGATAAACAGACTTGGTGATTAAAAGAAAAGGATAAGCATACCCTGAGTAGTGTGTCGATCTCTCAGCCACCTCCTGACCCAACGCCGTTTCGCCAGTAATCTGGCTTCTTCTGGGCATGTGAAACAATGGACAAACACTCCCCTAATATACTGCCCACACAGGTGTGTGAAGGGATTAATTAAAAACTTCACCTCCATCAGTAGTCATGGAGCTTTAAGGGCTCTTTCACACTTGCGTTGTTTTGTTCCGGCATAGAGTTCCGTCGTCGGGGCTCTATGCCGGAAGAATCCTGATCAGGATTATCCCCATGCATTCTGAATGGAGAGAAATCGGTTCAGGATGCATCAGGATGCCTTCAGTTCCGGACCGGAACGTTTTTTGGCGAAGAAAATACTGCAGCATGCTGCGCTTTTTGCTCCGGCCAAAAATCCTGAACACTTGCCGCAAGGCCGGATCCGGAATTAATGCCCATTGAAAGGCATTAATCCGGATCCGGCCTTAAGCTAAACGTCGTTTCGGCGCATTACTGGATACGACGTTTAGCTTTTTCTGAATGGTTACCATGGCTGCAAGGACGCTAAAGTCCTGTTTGCCATGGTAAAGTGTAGTGGGGAGCGGGGGAGCAGTATACTTACCGTCCGTGCGGCTCCCGGGGCGCTTCAGAGTGACGTCAGGGCGGCCCACGCGCATGGATGACGTGATCGCATGGATCACGCCATTCATGCGCATGGGGCACTCTGACGTCCTTCTGGAGTGCCCCGGGAGCCACACGGACTGTAAGTATACTGCTCTCCTGCTCCCCACTACTACTACGGCAACAAGGACTTTAATAGAGTCTTGGCTGCCATAGTAACACTGAACGCATTTTGAAGACGGATCCGTCTTCAAATGCTTTCAGTTCACTTGCGTTGTTACGGATCCGGCGGGCACCTCCGGCAAATGGAGTACACGACGGATCCGGACAACGCAAGTGTGAAAGAGGCCTAAGTCTGGTGGACCAATCAGTGCCCAGAATAGGGGAGGTATGAAGCTGACATGGCGGTCACGTGACACAGCACATGACCGCAGCACCAGAGCAAAAAAATATAAATAATAATATCTTTTATTTATTTTATTTTTTTCTCTCTTTCCTTTTTCTCTTTTCTTTTTCTCTCTCTTCCCTCCCTTTTTTTTTTAAATCTTTTTTTTTCTGCCATCAGGACCGGCTCTCCATCTGCTCTGGAGGTCCCAGCGGTCATGCGGCTCCAGTTCTCTTCAGTAGCCTGACTTTGCGGTGCGGCATCTTCAGTGATCAGGCTGAAAGAACCCGGGGAGACACAGGGGCACGGCAGACCTAAAGTGGCCATATAAGGTTCCCTCCAGGAATGGAGAGCGCAGCACCTCACCAGAATACAGAGGTACCAGAGGGACTGAGAGTAGCTACTAATTTTGCAGTGGAGCACCCCCATTACAGAGAAGGGAGGCCGTGCACAGGCTTTGGCGGGCTCCTTTTTGGAGAACAATAATTTTAATGGATCCAGCAGCACCCTGAGTGAGGGGACTCTCGTTCATTTAAAAAATAGTTGTGGGGAGCCCACTCTCTTACTTTTGCTAAGGAGTAGTGTTGTGCGAGCATGCTCGGCCGAACACCATCGCGGTGTTTAGCCAAATATCGCGTGTGCTCGTGCACGATGCTCAAGTCAGTGTATTTAAATCTAGCCTCTATTTCTGAAAAGTTTCTGGAAGGATTTGAACTCACAACCTTCTACATTACAGCTAAGAATGTTAAACACTACACTATAGAGCAGCATGGCTAGTAGCAAGTATTCCTATACAGCAGAAGTCTCAGATTTATTTTTATTTATTTTTAAGTTACTGGCCATGCACCTCTATAGTGTAGTGGTTAAGGTTCTTGGCTGTAATGTAGAAGGGTGTATAGTTCAAATCCCGCCAGAAACATTTCCGAAATAGAGGTTAAATAAAATGTATATATTTTATATTTTTTAAGTAATTGTAATTGAACAAAAAAAAAATCATACTTCTGATATACAGTATATGAATGCATAATATGTGGGAAACTACTACTGATGTTTTAGCCATAATATATTATAATATAGTATATATTCTAATTATATAATAATATATTTAAATATATTATGGCTAAAAACATATATATGTTTAAATAAAATTTAGCCTCTATTTCTGAAGGGATTCAAAGTCTCAACCTTCAACATTACAGCCCAGAATGTTAGCCACTACACTATAGAGCTGCATGGCCAGTTACTTAAAAAAATATATATATATGAGACTTCTGCTGTATAGCAATACCTACTAGTAGTAAGTATTCCTATACAGCAGAAGTCTCAGATTTTTATTTTTTTTAACTAACTGGTCATGCAGCTCTATAGTGTAATGGTTAAGGATCTTGGCTGTAATGTAGAAGGCTGTAAGTTCAAAGCCTGCCAGAAACATTTCAGAAAAAAAAATGTTTCTGATGGGATTCAAACTCACAACCTTCTACATTACAGCCCAGAATGTTAACCAATACACTATAGAGCTGCATGGCCAGTTACTTTAAAAAAAATTATAATCTGAGACTTCTGCTAGTAAGTATTCCTATACAGCAGAAGTCTCATATTTTATATATATATATATATATATTTTTTAAGTAACCGGCCCTGCAGCTCTATAGTGTAGTGGTTAAGATTCTTGGCTATAATGTAGAAGGTTGTGAGTTTGAATCCAGCCAGAAACATTTTTGAAATAGAGGCTTAATTAGATTTAAATACACTGGGTGTCCCCAAGCACTGACTCCATATATGAACATAGCTATGTATGGAGTCAGAGCAGGGACTTCTAAGCCAAACTAGAGTCCCGACACCCTCCCCTCTTCAGAGCTAAGGGTGCCTGGTTTAATGCTCGGGTTCTCCCATTGACTTCCATTGTGCTCTGTAGAGCACCTGAGCATTGGGAAGTGTTCTACTCGAGCACCAGAGCACACGAGCACTTTGATGCTCGACCAACACTACTAAGGAGCTAACCCATACTGCAATCCATACTGCTATTATATGGTATAAGCAACTGAGGAACATAGCAGGACTTTGCCTAACTATATATGTAGCTGCAGTTTATATATCAACAAATTGGAAGTCTGCAGTTTGTGAAGTGCCTCCTTCGGATAGAAGTACAAGAGGATAATTGCCATAGTTCTTACCATTATAACTTGATGTTAGAGTTAGAGAGGGTTCTCACCAGCGTTAGGAATTTGGTTATAGTTAGAGTTATAACGGAATATAATGGAATCTTAGGATGGAAAGCAAAATGGAACCCTTTAAGGGTCCATTCACACGTCCGTTTTTTCTTTCCTGATCTGTTCCGTTTTTTCTGGACCAGATCTGGACCAGATATGGACCCATTCATTTTCAATGGGTCCTGGAAAAAAACGGACAGCACAATGTGTGCTGTCCGTTTCCGTTGTTCCGTTCCGCATGTCCGTTTAAATATAAAACATGTCCTATTCTTTTCCTGAAAAATCGGATCCTGGTACAATACAAAGTCAATGGATCCGCAAAAAACGGAAGACATACGGATGTCATTCCGTATGTCATCCGTTTTATACGGAATCCGTTCCTGGAAATTACATTTTAATTTTCAAGAAATCCAAACAACTTTATTTGCTTATTGAAATTTATACATGTTTCCGTTTTTTGCGGATCCGCAAAAAACGGATGACATACGGATGACATACGGAAACATTTTCAGGAACAACGGATCCGCAAAAAACGGACAGAAAATCGGATTATAGAAAAATACTGACGTGTGAATGTAGCCTAAGAGAAATTCCATTTAGCTCTGTCCTAATACCTGTCTATGGGCGCAAATAATGGTTGTGTTTCGTTCCGTTATACATGGAGGAAAAAAAAGTTCTGTCCAAATATATTCCTGAGGGATTTAACGAGGCATGTATTACAGTTATTGCATAGCCAGGGAAAGATCATACTCGAGTGGGATCCTACAGACCAATATCACTTCTCCATTCTGATTTTAAACTGTTCACTAAAGTGATGACCAATAGGATACAGCCTATATTAACTGATATTTAATGCCTGGTGCAAACTGTTTTCCTTTATGAGAAATCTATTACATATGATATCAGAATGGTGATGGGGCAATATTGTTTTGCCACTCATAGTGACACACTAAGAGTATTCTAGTTAGCCTTGATGCCGATAAGGCATTTGATAGAGAGTCTTGGGCTCATCGTAATAGGATTTTAACCTCATACAATTTTTCTTTCTTTTTTTTGTGATGCAGTTCAGATGATGTATCTACAGCCAAAGTCAATTATCAGGGTAAATAAAATTTGTTCTTTAATGCTTCCTATTAACAGGGGTAAAAAAAATAGAAAGGAAGACTGAGACAACAAAATATAATGCCAGGTCAGTTATAACACAATAACATACTGAGTAGCAGTTCTCATGGATGTAGCCACCGGGGTAGCAGGAATACTGATTCCTAACCAGTTCAGCAGCTAAGTGGTCTATCAGGAGAGATGTGCAGTTAGCGATCACAGTTGTATGATAGAAGAGGCAGTGAAAAATAAAATGCACATTGAGAGTGTACAAAGAAAAAAATTTAAGGACTCCAGTGAATGGAGACTAAAATAATCATAAGCTTTGTCTATCCTAGTCCTATCTTCAAAAAATGTATTTTCTTTCCAGCAAAAACTAGATTCATCCTAAAAAATCCTGGTGGAATTCTCATAGCCAGCCCATACATGATGCATTAATATAAATAAATGCTCAAGGAATTGTGAGTAGGGTTGAGCGAATCCGAACTGCAAAGTTCGGGTTCGTACCGAACTTTGCGAGTACGGGTACCCGGACCCGAACCCTGGCCATTTTATTTAGCATTCTGTCTTAAGAATGCTATTATTTTCCGTTATAACCATGTTCAGGTCCCCATTGACTTTAATAGGGTCCGGGTTCGGGGTCAAGTTTGGGTCAAGTTCGGGTCCCGAACCCGGCGAACCCAAACTTCCACAGGTTCCCTCATCCCTAATTGTAAGTTGTACAAACAATGTTAATTTAAAGATCTTCCTATAAACATGTACCTTGTAAATTATACCAAATTTTCATACCAGGAGCATGCACTCACAGATAGGCACAAAAGACTGGATGCATCAAATAAACCACACCATAAAGGGGTTTGCAATCCATTTATTTTGTTGGCCTTTGCTCATGGACGGAGCTGTAGTTCTGGTGGCAGCTACCAGCACTTAAGCTATTATAGTAATTAAGGAGCAGGATGTCCTCTAGGTTATGTGTGCAGTGTACTTGAGATATCATAGCCACAAGTCTCCACCTACTACAGTATCTCAGGGACAACTGAAAATTACAGTTAGAGCCTGCCAAAGGGAAAACTGCCATATACAAGTCATACAGTGGCCAAATATAGCTCTACTCCTCATGTACACAGAAGACTGTTTTTTCTGAAGTCACCTGAATCACATGTACTCTTTACTAGAAGATAAAGCAGAACACTTCAGTGCTCTGCTCGCAACATCTTGTGGGATCCTGAATGTGCATATTAATAAATATAATTTGCATATGAATAGCCTTTGCTAAGTACAGTAAATCTTCCCTTCGATAGGCACCATTCCTTATGGCCACCTACAGACACAAGTATACTATGCCTATAGATAAATCTGACACTGTTTAAATACAGCACTTGTGGTGCTCAGAACGCCCCATTCACATATTTTATTTCATATTTACTGTTCGTAGACTGAACTGTATTTAAATAAAAACCTAAATCCTAACGCTCCAGTTCCCATGTTATCCGTATTTTTAATTCTAACACAACTAATACTGTAAGAGAATAGAAATACTTATGTACAGGAGATAAAGGAGCTCTTAGAGAGAGACGTCCTTATGAAAGGAAGTCAAAACATTTACTTGCTAATTTTTTTGGAATTAAGAAGTTTAATTTCACAGGAATTAAAATAATACCTGTTGTGTCACATATCTCCTGGGAGAAACACATCATTAGAATATATTTTAACATTAACCATTAGGTCTATTAATTGAAAAACATACCATGATACCAGGGGCATCAGAAGAAAGAGAATCTCAGAGCCCTATCAGACAAGTGGACCTATTAAAATGGTGTTTAAACAACACGTCTGGCAGAACGGATTAATTGTGTGGCACAACCTAAGTCACCCGCAACCTACAGTTTCCATAGATCTGCAGTAACGGGTCCGAGTGATGAAAACTAGTAAAATCATTGTGGCAGATAATTAAATCTTTGCAGCATTAGACCATCTGACTTCATTGCAATATGATAATTATTCCTGAATGCTTGCAACGTTTCATTGTGCTTTAGAATTAACCTACTAATGCTATTATTCTGGCTGATCCTGATTTGCTTAATATCACAACCTTTGGTGCCCATGGTGAATGCAGCAAATTTGTTTTCATGTTACAGTATTTAGCTCAGGTATCTAGAAGGATATTTACCAAAAAACTGTAATTAATTTATTTATCATGCAACTGACCTCCTGACACATTTATCTCAACCCAACAGAAATGTCTCAAGCTTGCATCAATGGGTGATTTAAAAAAGGAAAAAAAAAACGCTTTAGAAGATTATAGGTAACTTTAGCCCTCACCCATATTCCATTGAAAAGACGGACTGATGTATTTTCACTTCTCTACAAGAGGGGGCAGATGGAAAATAATACATGGCCACATAATCAGACAACACAAGGCTTGTTTGTAGTCTGTAACTATGGTGATAAATAGATCTGCATAGGAGCTGTGTACACAAAATGATAGCTCATTTTCAGTGAAGAATGTAAGCAAAATTGATTGATTTGTTTCTGATTTGTTTCCTAAAGTATCTTTTCTTTGTATGATTGAAAGAAATTAGAAATTTAGCTCTGCAGATAAGTTTAGCGCTGCTACATCTATAAAACTTTTTTTTTCAGCAATAGACACCTTAAATGACTTTATGGCATTTTTGCATTACCATTCTACGTTAGAAATACAAAACAATCAGCATTGGTCTGCTGATTTTCTATTTTTTAATAAAAGTGCAACTTGTCATTCATATTCTGTTATAGAAACCTGCTGGAATAATATAATATGCGAGGTAAAGTAAGTAATAGTAATAGTTTCCTATTTGCAATAAGCTTCTATTCGACATTCATATTTATCATGTTAAAAGTAAAAAAAAAAGTGATATAATCGCTTCCAGGTTTCCTGCTATCTGCTCTATAGGCAATGTGAATTTAAATGTCCGCCACCTTCAAAATCAGTTCCCAAGTAGGCAAGTTTCCATGTAGGGTAGGTTTTCTGAAATATAATCATACTTTTCTTTAGAATAAACGGTACTCTAATCCCGAGAACTTCTTTTTATGCAAATATGCTTTTCAGGGTCACTCCATTCAGTGCACCAGGCATACTATGCATTATAACTACCAGCTCTGAATATCAGGGACTATTAATCAAACAAGAGAGGGAGGCTCTTGGTGATGTTATGGGGGAGTAATGGTACACCAAAAAAAGCATTTCTCAGTAGTAGAGGACTGGATTTTCACAAAAAAATTATGAATTTGTTTGCTTCTACCCTACATGCCAGTATGCTTTCCTTGAAACCACTTTTGAAGGTGACATGCTCCCTTTAAACAATTTTGCTTTTACTGTATGTGTGTGCAGAATACCATGAATAGGGGTACTAAAGTATACTAGCCCTAGAACTCTAAAGTATACTGGACCCAGAACCATATCTGATATACTAGCGCTAGGACCATAAAGTTTATTAGCCTCGGAACTCTAAGGTATACAAGCCCCAGAACTCTATACTAGCTCCCAAACCATAAAATATACAAGCCCCAGAATAATAAAATAAACTAGTTGTACAAACATAACATACATTGTAATAGCCTCAGAGCCATTAAAAATACTAGCCTCAAACCCAAATAGACTAGCCACATAACTCTATACTATTTTCAGAACCATAAAAAATACAAATACAAGACACCTTAAGAATAGTAGGAAAAGAACAAAACTGTATATAGGTCACAGAAACATAAAATGTACTAAAATGAACCCTAAAGTATACTAGCAAAAATACAAAAAAAAAAAAACAATAGGTATACTTATCCCAGATCCAAAATATAAGCTAGCCACAGAAAATACATGTTAAGCATTCTGGCTCCCGAATACTATAAAGTATACTAACTAAAGAACTGGAAAAAATTCTTAAAGGCTGGGTTAAATTTTTTTATTAGTGCATTGTACTCATTATGAGCTACAAAATCATTTTTTTTCAATTGACCTTTATTAAACATATGGAGTCATTTTCTCTGTACAGAGCTGAGATGCTCTATTAGCAGGATCTGATTTTTTTCTCTTTTCCATCAGGCAGGCTCCTTATCTCTGCTCTAGGACCCTTACTATAAGCACTCATCAAAGCTCAATCCTTATCTTTCTCATAAGAATGTGGCTTATATAAGTATTCATGACCTCTTAGTAGATTAGAGATAATGGTTATTAGATGATCAGCACAAAGTGAAAGGGACAGTAGGAGGCACACAGCTAGAAAAACAGTTAACCCTTTGTAAAGACCAATTGAAAAAATTATTTTTAGTCCTAAATGAGTAGAATGCAATTACAAAAATAATTTTGTATTCTTTTAGTATGCTGGCCATAGCCCATGTTTCATGTACATAAAACTTCAAAGATATTACTTTAATGTCGATGGTGGATACTGAGTTCTAAATGCTAAAATTCCTCCTTTATCCTGTTACTCACTGACTTCCTACCACATTCTAGTACTGTTCCCATTGAAATGTTCTCCCATGTTACTGACTTGGCTTGTTTTCTTCCCCTCCAGTCTCTAAGCTTTGACACAATTAGCTTTAGTTGTGCATAAGCTACAAGAACAAGCTGGTAATACCAACCAGCCACTCAGTCAGCAGCCCTGACAAATGTATACCCTGAGGTTGGACACTTAGCATCTGTGACACTGCCGCTGTGTCGCTTTTGGAAAGAACAGTGTGCACACATAGTAACATTTAAAAGCATGCAACCTATCAAAGCATCGCTCACAAATACTATATCTGTGGAAGTGTTTCTTGAGGCTCTCGGTCCCAGGGATAAAATAGTAATCATAGGAGTAGACATTTCTTAGGAGTACCTGTACTTCCCAAGCATGACATGGCTTCTTACAAGGAACGATAGCTTGCACTTAGTTGTACAGCAAGCAAACAAAAGACTTTAGGTTCTCTTACACAGAATGTGATAAGTAGAGATGAGTGAATTTCTTGAAAATTCCATACGGCTGATTCGCCGAATTTCACCCAAAAATTTGCTTCGTGATGAATTACTTCGCCACAAAGCGCATTTTTTGTAAGTACAATGCTATAGCTCCGCCCCGTCATTGTATCCGCTCAGATGCCGCATTCATACATGATCGCAACATCCTAGTGTATAAACAGTGTGAAATTAACATTAAAAAAAATTACATCAAACTTAAGGCGTCCATTTGCAGGCAACGAGTGGCCACTGCCATCTTGCTTTAAGATCTCGGCCGAAATCACGTGCGGCGCGAGATTACGTCATCACGCCGGCTGGCATGATGATGTAATCGCGCCGCACGGGATTTCGGCCGAGATCTTCAAGCAAGATGGAGGCTGGCAGCCCTTCACGCTCAAATGGAGGCAGTAATTTGAATTTCAGGATTAATCAATTCACTGACAGGAAGCACGAGGAAATTCGGCTTCTTGGCGAATCGAATAATTCCTGAAATTTGGATCAAATTCAACTTTGTGGGATTTGATTTGCTCATCTCTAGTGATAAGCATAAGCCACATATTAACAATATTTTCATCTATATGAGGGTACATACAGAAACCCTGTGCTAGCTGGAGATATATCTGTCATACTGATCTGGATATAACAGAGAGGAAAAAAAATCTTAAAAAGATAAGGTCTTCACTTGTCTGAGAAGCCTCCTTAGCTGTTTGTTGTATCTAACATATTGGGGGAGATTTATTATTGCTGTCTTAAATTTAGACAGCTTAACACTAGACCAGACAGGTCGAAGATGCGCCAAATTTATCAAAGTGGTTCATGCTGAGTGAAAGATCTGGTGCATCTCAATAGACATTTTTCCTTAAGTCACTTGGTTGGCTTACTTTATATAAATATTTACCACCAAAAATTCGGTGCAATTTGGCACATTTTAAAGTCACATTATTTACCAAGTCAAACCCTTTGTATGCTCTTAAAAAATAGAAAAAGGATCTAACAGAGATACTAAATTGTGCACAAAGCAAGTATGCCAATTTCTTTGGTGCAGAGTCCAGTATTCCGCATGACATATAATAGATGGCTGTGTAAGTGTTGAGGTAAGACACATTAATTGCTGTGTTTCCTGTGATAGATTCAAATACAGCTTGTGACATACTTAGTGGGGTTGGCCCATCTCAGACACTGATGACTTATTGATACAAAATACCATAATTGTCAGATAGGTGTGGGTCCTACCTATGGGATCCACTCCTATCTCCAGAGCTGGACCCCCAATGTAAACTGAGAAGACACACATGCACAGCCACCTGTCATTTATATCTATGAGAGTTATGAAAATAAAAAGGGCCAGCTTAGCTATTTCCAGCAGTACCATAGTGATGAATAGAGTGGTGGCTGCACTCGTGTGGTGAGCTCTCCAGTGACTGCTATGGGACAAACAGGCGAGCATGCTTGCTGAGCTATTTTCAGAATTTGGATTTATGGAGAGCTTGACGTGCATCTGCAGTGTTCTCTCCATCACTTCAGTAGCCTAGTTTTGGACAGGTTCCAGAAGTGGGACCGGGGACGTAACTACCATAGCGGCAGACCATGCGATTGCTATGGGGCCCAGGGCAAGAGGGGGCCTAGTTGGGATCATCCCCTGTTCTACTTAGTCAGGACTCTACCCTCTAAAGAAACAACTTTTAGCAAATGAGGCAGTGGAATAAATGATCTAAGAGTCATTAAAAGGGGGTTTAGGCGGAAACCCTTCTGTCCTGTGTAGGGGGGCCTGGTTTGATTCTTGCTATGCGGTCCGTACTTTTCTATGTAAGCTACTGGGTGGGACCGCACCTATCTGACACTGATGCAGGTCAACCCCTTTAAAAAATATCTGAGTTATGATTTGGTTACTGGAATTCTTTTTTTCCACCAATTTTCTTCTGGTTAGTTTGCATCACTATTCTTGCTCAGAATCTCCAAATGGACACCTAAAATTCAGAATCCCCAATGGACACCTAACAGACCTCCATTAAAAATCAACTAATGAAGAGAGATTTAGTAATGCATCAAATTATTCTAATCATAGAATATTTAATAACTTTTTGTATATTTATTAAAGAACAATGTATATACTGCACTATGTCATGGTTAAACATATAAGAGCTCATACACATTTTTTTAATAGCACATGAAAAATCTGGTTCCTACTAGAGATGAGAGAATTTCCTAAAATTCGATTCGGGTCCCAATTAGCAGTCTGATTTGATTCAAGTTCAAATAAAAACAACCCTAAGCAAAAGTACTCCAATTGAATGGCAAAGTGTCTCTCTCCATCTTCTCTTTCTCACGTTATGCCCCTTTGATTCTGCTGCCTCAAATCACAAAAAAATTTGTTTATTAGAAATTTTGAAAGATAGTTCCTATCTATCTCAAGTTTGTTTTGTAGACCTTGGCTCAAAGTCAGCTTCTCCTAGGTCCAGGTTCAACAACCACTCCAATAAAAGCAGCAGCACTGTTCCTTATTCACCTCCATCTTTTTTATCTGGTTAGCTGGTTCTCCCCCCACTGCAGTGTTTATCAGCAGAGGCACAGATACCTCTGGATCCAGGGCATGCTCACCTCCCCCAGCAGAAAGCTCTAAACATCATAAAGGAGTATTCTGGAAACAAAGGGGAAGCAGTGTTGGGAAGGAAATATCTGCACGGAGACGATTCTCAGCTAGTGAGTCTGATCTCCTCATTTTTATCTTCTGTAGGAGCAGCACAACTAGAAACATTTATACACATAACAGTATAGAATATTGTATAGTTTTAGAAAATGTGCAGTACCCACTATTATATTAGCTTTTTTATATAATATTATTCCAGTTTTTACTTCCTTTTCTTTTCAAAATCTTTTTATTGATTTCAAAGGTATGAGAACGTTTTAAAGGTATGTGAACATTTTAACATATGGCATACAATGCGGAATAAATGACATGTCCAGTAAGCACCCAAACATAGAGACATATCGACATCAGTTTTTACTTCCTAACTTACATTTACATTAACCCATCTGCATCTGTATATTTATTAACTAACATTGCTATAACATTTTACATGCTTTAAAAGAAACCTTAGGTACAGGGAACCACTAAGCAAGTACTTAAAGTGTTAAACTTAAAACTATTAAAAATATATAATTCAATGTTTAAAATGAATTAACTATATAAATAAACATACAAACTTCAATATGTCCAGCCACATTAAAGCAAATTGGGTTCAGTGAAAAAATTAGAACAGAGGTCAATTAATTTAAATATCCGCATTTCCACAGTAGAATTAATTGCAATATACAAATTTTAATTAAATGAATTATGTTCAACATACGAGTCCTAGTAAAGTAAATTAGCTCATGAAAAGCAAGACAGCACATACCATGTCAAAAAACCATGATCATAAATTGAGTTTGTCAAACTACACATGATCCTATGAAAAATGACTCCTAAAAATAAATGCTGTAGTAGAATTTAGCAAAAAGTAAAGCAGTCAGAACAGATTTAGGTGCCTTTGTAAGATAATGTGATTAGATACAGTCGATCAGGACCTTGGACAGCAGTCTGGATGATTACAGTATCATTAGGGTGATGCAAAAAAATTTTTTTTTAGAAAGTAAAAAAAAAGTTGTAAAACATAATAAAAACTACATAAATGTATTATTACCATAATCATACTGACCTGCAGAGTAAGGTTAAGTGCACAGTGAACACTGTAAAAATAAAGCTCAAAAGCAATGAAAACATATTTTTTGTTGTTTTTCAATACCAGATATGGTAAATTAAATGGTGCCATTAAAAAAAAAACAAGCCTACATTTGGCTAGTTGAGTGGAAAAGTAAAAACGTTATTGCTCTTAGAAGGTGGGGAGGAAAATAAAAAAACATGGTCCTTCAAAGGTTAAAGTATGAAGATATTTAGAGATGAGCGAATCAAAGCTAATTGAAGTGGAATTTGATCCTGTGATGTCACAGTCCTATAAATAGCCTCAGCGATCTTTGATTCAGCAATTTTCCAGTGTACTTAGTGAAGGGAGAGACGTTAGCAGGCACTAGGGACAGTGCTAGGAAAGACTTAAAACTTATATTTTTCTCAATAGAAGTTCAGGAAAAGAGCAATAAAAGTGTAGGGAAAGGATAGGGAGAAATTATTACACAGTATTGAAGCAGGACAGGGTTCAATAGGGGTGTTTACAGCCTAGGTAATAGGAACAATTCTATTGCACCTTGCTGCACTGACTGCCTATCCAAATTGCCATTATACTGCTGCTCATTTCAGGTTTGCAATACCTCTGTAATATTTGCCATTCACGGCCACAGTTATATGTTATAAAAAGTTTTTGTTGCCTGTATTAGTGGGAAAAAAGAAAAAGGGCTTATTAGCCGTTTTGTGGTGAAGTGAGAATATAACAGCCATTTTTGGCGTGTATTAGTGAAAAAAAAACTTTATTTGTCATTCACGGCCGCAGTTATATGTTCTAAAGCATTTTTTTGGCATGTACAGTCGTGGCCAAAAGTTTTGAAAATTACATAAATATTGGAAATTGGAAAAGTTGCTGCTATAAGTTTTTATAATAGCAATTTGTATACTCCAGAATGTTATGAAGAGTGATCAGATGAATTGCATAGTCCTTCTTTGCCATGAAAATTAACTTAATCCCAAAAAAACCTTTCCACTGCATTTCATTGCTGTCATTAAAGGACCTGCTGAGATCATTTCAGTAATCGTCTTGTTAACTCAGGTGAGAATGTTGATGAGCACAAGGCTGGAAATCATTATGTCAGGCTGATTGGGTTAAAATGGCAGACTTGAGGGTTAAAATGGCAGACTTGACATGTTAAAAGGAGGGTGATGCTTGAAATCATTGTTCTTCCATTGTTAACCATGGTGACCTGCAAAGAAACGTGTGCAGCCATCATTGCGTTGCATAAAAATGGCTTCACAGGCAAGGATATTGTGACTACTAAGATTGCACCTCAATCAACAATTTATAGGATCATCAAGAACTTCAAGGAAAGAGGTTAAATTCTTGTTAAGAAGGCTTCAGGGCGTCCAAGAAAGTCCAGCAAGCACCAGGATCGTCTCCTAAAGAGGATTCAGATGCGGGATCGAAGTGCCACCAGTGCAGAGCTTGCTCAGGAATGGCAGCAGGCAGGTGTGAGAGCGCATCTGCACGCACAGTGAGGTGAAGACTTTTGGAAGATGGCCTGGTGTCAAGAAGGGCAGCAAAGAAGCCACTTCTCTCCAAAAAAAACATCAGGGACAGATTGAGCTTCTGCAGAAAGTTTGGTGAATGGACTGCTGAGGACTGGGACAAAGTCATATTCTCCGATGAAGCCTCTTTCCGATTGTTTGGGGCATCTGGAAAAAGGCTTGTCTGGAGAAGAAAAGGTAAGCGCTACCATCAGTCCTGTGTCATGCCAACAGTAAAGCATCCTGAGACCATTCATGTGTGGGGTTGCTTCTCATCCAAGGGAGTGGGCTCACTCACAATTTTGCCCAAAAACACAGCCATGAATAAAGAATGGTACCAAAACACCCTCCAACAGCAACTTCTTCCAACAATCCAACAACAGTTTGGTAAAGAACAATGCATTTTCCAGTATGATGGAGCACCGTGCCATAAGGCAAAAGTGATAACTAAGTGGCTCAGGGACCAAAACGTTGACATTTTGGGTCCATGGCCTGGAAACTCCCCAGATCTTAATCCCATTGAGAACTTGTGGTCAATCCTCAAGAGGCGGGTGGACAAACAAAAACCCACTAATTCTGACAAACTCCAAGAAGTGATTATGAAAGAATGGGTTGCTATCAGTCAGGAATTGGCTCAGAAGTTGATTGAGAGCATGCCCAGTCGAATTGCAGAGGTGCTGAAAAAGAAGGGCCAACACTGCAAATACTGACTCTTTGCATAAATGTCGTGTAATTGTCGATAAAAGCCTTTGAAACGTATGAAGTGCGTGTAATTATATTTCACTACATCACAGAAACAACTGAAACAAAGATCTAAAAGCAGTTTAGCAGCAAACTTTGTGAAAACTAATATTTGTGTCATTCTCAAAACTTTTGGCCACGACTGTATTAGTGAGGAAAAAGAAAAAGGGCTTATTAGCCCTTTTTGGCTTGTAATAGTGGCAAAAATAAATAAAAAAAATTGCCATTTACAGCCGCAGTTAAATGTGTAAAGACTTTTTTGGCATGTATTAGTGGGGAAAAAGAAAAAGGGCTTATTAGCCTTTCAGCAAGCCCTGTGCCCTCACCTGTCCTCAACCTGCCTCTGTCCTTTTCTGTTTTCTCAGCCAGAGAAGTACTTTATGCTGTGAGCTCAGCTTCACTATACAGCGATGACGAGCTACTAGAGGACAGTCAGCAGCTATTACCCAGCCAAGATCCATAGAAAACATCTGCCGCTTCCTCCCGTAGGCAGGCAAGTAGTGATGGGAGTGGTGTTGCAAGTGGTTAGGCTCCTGGCTCAGAGACCTTGAGGAGGACATCAATGACGTGTAGACAGTACTCAATGTAGCCAATCGCAATTGGGAGGCAGGTGACAAGAGGGCTTCGTCATCATCGGGAGAAGAGGGTGGCAGCTTGTGTGTGAGGCAGCCAGCAAGTCGGTAGTGTGGCCATAAGTCAGCAGGGTGGACGCAGTGGAAGGTCAGGAGCCAAACGTGCCCGGGGTAGACCACCCTCTTCACAGGAGCTTACCAGTATGGACAGTAGTTATGCAGGGGTTTACGGAGGCAGCGGCAGTAGCAGTCAGTCAGTGCAGAGTGTTGGGGGTAAAATCACCTACTCGGCAGTGTGACAGTTTTTTATTAATCCGCGAGTGAGGTGAACATGGCCATTTGTCGAATCTGTGGGCAGAAGGTGAAGCGTGGCCACGGTGCCAATGTTAGCACCACGGCCCTGCGTCAACATATGCAGTCTCACCATAAGGTGGCCTGGGAGAACCATGGCTCCAATGTGGTGATCCAGCCTGCCGCAGCAACCGCTGTATCACTCAGTGGCACGCACCTGATTTTAGGCAGTCAAGGCTCCACCACCTCAGCTGAAGGAAGCTGTCTATCCTTTCCATCATCTGCTGGTCCTGATGTTCCTGCTTCTCCTCCTCCTAGTCAGTCATTCCGTCAGCAATCGATTACCGAAGCAATTGCCAAGAGCAACAATATGCGTGCAGTCATCGAATGATGCAGAAGCTGAACGTGCTCCTGGCCACGTTGCTGTTACTGCAGTCTCCTCCTTTCTAAGTTATCGACACTGCACCTTTCAGAGAACTGCTCTGTGTCCTCCATCCAGAAATTGAATCCTGGCTTTCTCCGCGACAACACAAAATCGGAAGCATGGTGACCGAAAACGGAAAGAACATTGTGTCAAGGAGGGCTGAGCCTGCTTGACAACCTTGTTCAATCTGGTTGTCAGGCGTTTCCTGAAGTCTTCCACCCATCTGCAAGACATCCTAAAAATGGCCAGGAAACTTGCATGCACTTCGGCCACTCATACGCCGCAAAGCACACCCTCCTTGAGCTACAGTGGCAGAACGGTATCCCCCAACATAGGCTGATATGCAACGTTTCCACCCATTGGAATTCCACCCTCCATATGTCAGACCGACTGTACGAAAAGAGATGGGCCATAAATGATTTCTTGATGATACAGGCGGACAGAGGTACTCCCCTGTGTAACTTCGATGTTAGCCAGTGGCAGCTCATGCGTGTCACCTGCCGTTTGCTTGTACCCTTTGAAGAGGCCACTTTATTTGTCAGTCGCCAGGACTACGGGATGAACAATGTAATTTCACCAATTCATATTCTGGAAAAGATGTTGGTAAATCTGGCTGGTCAGTGGACTGGAGACATGGCGCCTAGATCTCACAGCCACATGAGCCCTGTGGGGGCTGAACTGGAGGAGGAGGAAGAGGACATTGGAGCACAAGCAATGTGTAGCGAAATGGGTGGTTTTCCTACACAGGTGACAGGAGAGGAGGAGCAGGAGCAGCCTTAGGAGCAAGAGGGAGATGAGGAAGACAAGGCAGATGACCCAGACACACCATGGCAATATGCAGTGGAGATGGAGGCAGGGAGTCCCTCTGAGTTACTTGTGCAAATGGCCCAATGCATGCTCACTTGCTTGCATAGTGACAGCCGATTTGTCACCATTTGGCAGAGGGCTGTCTCCTGGCTCTTCACCATGTTAGACCCTCACTACGTTTCAAAATGGGGCCTGTTTTACACCTGCTGAGAGGGAGAACAAACTGAACTACTATAAAGACATCCTATGTAGTGAGTTGGCCGCTGCTTATCTGCGCCATAGTCCATCTTTTAGCAGGCCTGACCGGGGGGGCCCTCTGCGCTCACTTTCTACTGCCATGGCTGCTGGGGGGTGGCAGGAATAGTACCAGCTCCATTAGCAGCAGCCTGAGTCTAGAGTCGCTGATGAGCAGCTTTATTCACCCGCAGAGAGTTCCATAGTCTCACTGCTCTTACCGTAAAGAATCCTCTTCTATGTTTGTGTACAAACCTTCTTTCCTCCAGACGCAGAGGATGTCCCCTCGTCACAGTTACAGTCCTGGGGATAAATAGATGATGGGATAGTTCTCTGTACTGACCCCTGATATATTTATACATAGTAATTAGATCTCCCCTCAGTCGTCTTTTTTCTAAAGTGACTCACAGTATTATTTCACTACCACAGCAAACTCACTATGCGTGTTGCTGCAAGGCACAGTGTTCTACACCACTATATAGGCTTTCTGCAGCCAGAAAATAGCAGTTTTTAATGTGATTTACCAGAAATTAATTTGGATAGAATCAAATTGTTTCGGAAAATTTGGCAAACCAGCCGAATCTAATTTTTGAAAAATTCGCTCTTCTCTAAAGATATTGTCAAGAATGTCAGTTGTAATTTAGACCAAACACCATATTGGAGCATAACATAAATGTAAAAGGATTGGTGACAAAGAGTGAAAGCTGGACAGGAATCCAGGAGATTTTACTTTGCATATTACTTTCCCATGGAACAATGCAACTAGGTCAACATGCATAGCTGGTCTCCAGTACCTCCCCTAATCTGTGTCCCATGCATCTCAGGCAGACAGCCAGAATCCTATTCCCTATTTATGAAGGTCACATACCCCGAAACAACTATCTGTAGATGGATACATGGCTTGGTTAATTTCCCTTCTCATGTTCCAAAGTTTGTTGAAAATTCGAACATATATGATTTGAAGCATATATGTCAATTTAAATACTCAATGGAAATCTATAAAGATCCAGGAAGAATAAAACATTGGTTGTAGGACACAGCTCATTACATGCCAAGATAAATTAGGACAATTGGCGAAACTATCCAGTTCCGGCAAAGCTTATTCAATGAAAGGGCTAGTGATTTAGATTTAACAAATGTAACATTGTGAGAATTTTCAATTTCCTCATCATTGCCCTTCAAATGCCTCACTAGAGGAATTACCCTTACAACCTGTGACTTGTAGCCTACTGAGAAGCTATAGGCAGTTATTATAATCAGTATTTACTGTGCTAATGGATCCCCACTGCTAGAGAGAGAATTATTGCATCCCCAATAGCTGTGTTTCATACAGGAAAATAATTTATTTGAATAACACAATGTTCGCAAAATCAATTCTCAGATATATTTTTAAATGAGTTCGCCAAAGTTGCACATTGCAATAGGCTGATATATACCCTTTAATATGCAAAGAATCTTCATATCTTAAATGAAATCTTTTCCATGGCAACACCAGTGCTTAGCTACAGTATGAATTTCTACTAAGAAAATACAGCATGGCCGTGTGATCATTGGATTTAGATTTAATTAATCACATGAAATTATACAAAATGTAATTATGTACACATCATGGCTGAACATATCCAGGATATGTGACATGAGATGACTGGATTTTAAAATAGAATATCATTTTGTGATACGCTGTCAGGAGATGTTTATAACATGTTTATGTGGCCCCCCCCCCCCAGTGGTTGTGATAGGAATTGCAGCCTTTTGCTAGCATGTTGCAACATTATATTGAATTTCACAGTGAGAAATTGAAGTCTATAACAAAATTTAGGGTAAGTTAAAGGGGTATTCCCACCTCAGACAATGGGGGCATATCACTAGAATATGCCTCCATTGTCTGATAGGTGCGGGACTCACACCTACACTGAGAATGGAGCCCTAAAAGTGGTGGAGGATGCACTGCGCATGCGCAGCCACCCTCCATTCATTTATATGGGGCCGCCGAAAATAGCCGAGTGCTGGCTCGGCTATTTCCGTCATCCCCATAGAAATGAATGCAAGCGGTGGCCGCGCAAGCACGGTGCACTCATATTCACTTTTAAGGGAAGAGCAGGGGTCCTCCAGCCACCACCTCTCCCACTCCATTCTTGATATCAGACCTAGCTATATGTCCCCATTGTCTCAGATGGGAATACCCCTTTAAGGATAGACTAGACACATCTGTGAATGCTAGTGCTGAACCATCCTTTTAACAATAAATGCCATTTTTAGAGGCATACATTTATCAGGTAGTGTATTTAATCTGTAGCAGAGCTGATAGATTAGAAAATTTGGGCAATTGTGGACAAGAAGGTTTGTTGCAGCATTTTCCTCACTGAACTCAAATTTAGCCAGTAGGTTTGTATACAAATGCATGCATTTTTAATCTTCCTTCTTGTCTCAGAGCTTTTGCGCTCTAGCTGTTTTTCAGCAGTAATTAAAAATTGTAATGATATGCCTGATAGTCAAGAGCACAAATGCTTCATCATCCCAACAGTATTTTACAAGTTAAACCGCGAGATTCCAGCACCAAATGAAATAGGGGAAATAGGGACCAAGAAAAAAAAAGATGAAAAAGAAAAAACTATAGTATTTATGGGGAATGTCTCAACAGGACAACCCATTAATATGTTCTCATAGGGCATATGGACATAAAAAGGCAGGTCACCAACTTGGGACCCCCCTCTACAAGCCATAGTAGAGAACAGCTGCAAGCAGCAGCTCTTGCTCTGGCAAACTAGGCACATCCATATATCTATTTGAATGGTTGCCATATTATTCCACATTCATCTGCGGCTCGAAATAATGCCAACTAGAGCTACCCCAAGTGATAAGGGTTGCCCTGCTGAGACCACTCTTTAAACAAATCTCTTTTTTTAATATGTCATAGATCATTAAACATTCATCAACACTGCCCAAATATTAATGGATTGCAAACCACAAAAAAAAAACACCACCTGTTTAGGTTAAATTAATGAATTGGGATTAAAGGTAGGGGGAGGTATGATTTTGCTGAAGGTCTCCAATTTAGGAAACTTTCAAAGGTGGTGCTTAAGTCCTTGGTATGTTTAATGATTGTGATGCTATGCTTGCCGAGACTGTAATTTCAGGCTCTGCAAATGCTTGAACTAATTAGTAATGAAGATCAAAAGGCATATCGTGATGAGATTACACTAGTGTTGATCAAGCACCAAGGTGCTCATGTAAAACACTTCCCGATGCTCGGGTGTTCTACTGAGCACCCAAACAAAAATTGAAGTCAATGGGAGAACCCCAGGCACCCCTTGCTCTGAAGAGGGGAGGGTGTTGGGACTCTAGTACAGCTTAGTAGTCCCTGCCCTGACTCCATATATGGGGTCAGTGCTTGGGGTCACCCCAGTGTATTTTAATCTAATTTCTGAAAAGTTTTTGCCAGGATTTGAACTCCCAACATTGTACATTAGAGGCAAGGACCTTATCCACAAAACTATAAAGCTGAATGCTAGACTGTGTCAGTGAAAATTAGTATTCAGCAGAAGACTTATTTTATATTTCTGTGTAGGTTAATATCTAGTTGTATAGTGTAGTGGTTAATGTCCTTGCTTCTAATGTGCAAGGTAGGGAATTTGAAGCCTGGCAGAAACATCTATATATATTACTGCTATTTGACACTGGGTGAATAAACCACGTTGATTTTTTTATTATATTGGAGTGCTGCTGGCTTTTTGAATTTCCTCCATGGAATGGGACCCTGGTGCCGGTTCGTATTGGCCTGATTCTGCACCTTAACGCTAGTGTGCTGCGTTTTCATTTTCCATTATTTTATTTTTTTTATATATGTTTTTAGCCATAATATATTATTATATATTTAGAATATATAATATATTATAATATATAAAATATATTTTGGCTAAAAACATCAGTAGTAGTTTCCAAAATATTATGCATTCATATATTTCAGAAGTATGATTTTATATATATATATATATATATATATATATATATATATATATATATTTTTTTTTTTTTTTAATTACACTTTTAATTTGTGCAATACATTTTTTACAATTACAAATTTTTTACATTTGTTCAATAACATTTTACAAATTTTTGCAATTGGAAAATTGAGATTTATTTTATGTTATACATTTAGGTTTTATTTTGCCTTTTCTTAATCCCTTAGTGACCAGCCTGTTTGGGCCTTACTGACCAAGGGCTTTTTTTCCTTTTTTCATTGTTGCGTTCCAAGAGCTATAACGTTTTTATTTTTCCATCTATATAGCTTTATAAGGGCTTGTTTTTTGTAGGACAAGTTGTAGTTTTTAATGGCGCCATTTTTGGTTACACATAACTTTCTGATTAACTTTTATTAACTCTTTCTGGGAGGGAGATGGGAAAAACAGCAATACTGCCACTGCATTTTTACGTTACAAATTTTACGGCGTTTATTTTTCGGTATAAATAACATAATATATTTATTCTCTGGGTCAGTACGATTACAGTGATACATAGAAACATAGAAACATAGAATGTGTCGGCAGATAAGAACCATTTGGCCCAACTAGTCTGTCCAATATACTGAATACTATGAATAGCCCTTGTCCCTATCTTATATGAAGGATGGCCTTATGCCTATCCCATGCATGCTTAAACTCCTTCACTGTATTTGCAGCTACCACTTCTGCAGAAAGGCTATTCCATGCATCCGCTACTCTCTCAATAAAGTAATACTTCCTGATATTACTTTTAAACATTTGCCCCACTAATTTAAAACTATGTCCTCTTGTAGCAGTTTTTCTTCTTTTAAATATTCCCTCCTCTTTTACCTTGTTGATTCCCTTTATGTATATAAAAGTTTCTATCATATCCCCTCTGTCTCGTCTTTCTTCCAAGCTGTACATGTTAAGGTCCTTTAATCTTTCCTGGTAAGTTTTATTCTGCAATCCATGTACTATTTTAGTAGCTCTTCTCTGAACTCTCTCCAAAGTATCAATATCCTTCTGGAGATATGGTCTCCAGTACTGAGCACAATACTCCAAATGAGGTCTCACTAGTGCTCTGTAGAGCAGCATGAGCACCTCCCTCTTTCTACTGGTAATTCCTCTCCCTATACACCCAAGCATTCTGCTAGCATTTCCTGCTGCTCTATGACACTGTCTGCCTACCTTTAAGTCTTCTGAAACAATGACCCCTAAATCCCTTTCCTAAGATACTGAGGTTAGGACTGTATCACAGATTTTATATTCTGCTCTTGGGTTTTTACGCCCCAGGTGCATTATCTTGCACTTATCAACATTAAATTTTAGTTACCAGATTTTTGACCATTCCTCTAGTTTTCCTAAATCAACCCTGTTACAGATCTTTGTGTCATCAGCAAAAAGACACACCTTACCACTGAGGCCTTCTGCAATTTCGCTGATAAAGATATTAAACAATATGGGTCCCAGAACAGATTCCTGAGGTACCCCACTGGTAACAAGACCTTGGTCTGAATATACTCCATTGACTACAACCCTCTGTTGTCTGTCCCTCAGCCACTGCCTAATCCATTCAACAATATGGGAGTCCAAGCCCAAAGACTGCAATTTATTGATAAGCCTTCTATGTGGGACAGTATCAAAAGCCTTACTAAAGTCTAGATAAGCGATGTCTACTGCACCTCCGCCATCTATTATTTTAGTCACCCAATCAAAAAAATCTATAGGATTAGTTTGACATGATCTCCCTGAAGATACGAAATCCATATATTTTGTTTTTACATTTTGCTACTTTTTTGCAATAAAACCCTTTTTTAAAAGAAAAAAATGTTTTTGCATTGCCGCTTCCCAAGACCCATAGCTTTTTTATTTTTATTTCTATGGAGTTGTGTGAGGGCTTGACTTTTGAAGAATGACTTGTATTTTTCATTGGTATCACTTTGGAGTAAATGGCACTTTTTGATCGCTTGTTATTACGTTTTTTCAGTGGCAACTAAGAATAACGTAGCAATTCTGTCTTTTTTTTTTTTTTTTGTTTACGGCGTTCACCGTAGAGGATAATTTACATGACATTTATGTAGTCCAGATCGTTATTGATGTGGCAATAACAAACATATGGGGAATTTTTTTTTTTTGCTATTTTTTTTCATTGAAAAGAATATTTTCAATGGAAAAAGGCGTAATTTTTTTAAATGTTTTTTTTTTAAATTAAATAAATGAGTTGTTTTTTTACTTTTTTTTACCACTTAATAGTCCCACAAGGGGACTATAGCAGACAGCTTTTCGATTGCTTTTAAAATGCAATGCACTATAGTGCTTTGCATTTGAATGGCAATGCTATTCTGACATTGACCAGCAGGCTGCGTCAGAGAGGCTCAGCCTGCTGGAAATTACTGAAGGCTGGTCTGGGGCTTACATCAGACCCCAGGCAGCCTTTACACACATCGGCACCCTGCGATCGCATTTGCGGGGTGCGAATGGGAGACAGAGGGAATCCGCTCCCTCTGTCAGCACTTTACATGCAGTGGGCAAAATTGCCGCATGTAAAGTGCTAAACTGCCCGGATCGGCGCTCCTGCCGGTTCAGGCTGTAAGAGAAATGCCACAGATCTCAAGTAACAGCCGGGTCACCGCTTCCCACTGCACAGGGGACCCGTGCAGCGCTTAGACTGGGCCGCCGTAAAAAAGCGGCGGCCCAGCTTTAGGCCCCTTAGTGACCACAGTAAAAACACGTATGAGTGGTCACTAAGGGGTTAATGCAATTTTATATTCTTTACAACCTTGGTGAAAGTTCTGCCTGATAAATAATAAACCCTTCTGTTTTCATATACACTGATTCAAAGTAAAACATATTCAATTATTAATATTCCATGTATATTTCTACTTGCATAAACTTAATACTATAACGGCTATAAAACAAATTCAACATCAACAATGATAAGTCATTGCATTTGAGCTGATCTTCTAAAATAAAAGCTTAATAAGATTTTTTAAAAAATGGTCCCAACAGTGGACAATCTCCTGATGACCCAGCAAACATTTTCCAAAGTCTCTTAGTAATGGTAACTTAGGACAGTCCATTTTAAGCCTGTAAATACATGAGTAGCGTTTATAGAAATAAGAATAACATTTGACCTGACTTTCTGCAGCATGTGCATTCTTTCTTCTTACGGGAAAGAGAAATTTGTCTTTTCAAGGTCACAAAGGGTTCATGATCAGATATTAAAACAGGATTTATTCCTGCGCCTTCTCCCCAAGCATCACATAAATACTGCTTTTCTTCAAATCTCATTGTATAAGGCTGAAGAAAATAGTCATGCTCCTTTGATCTATGAGATT
This sequence comes from Bufo bufo, assembly GCF_905171765.1. Taxonomy (NCBI): domain Eukaryota; kingdom Metazoa; phylum Chordata; class Amphibia; order Anura; family Bufonidae; genus Bufo; species Bufo bufo. The sequence goes on along the minus strand of NC_053391.1, from coordinate 360,002,736 downwards.
TGAGTAGAGGATGAAAAAGTTTTGAAGGTCATTAGAATATGATCCCATTTATAACAGCTCTTCCAATGTTCTCAGTGATAGGGACCAGTAACCTCTCTATTTAAGAAGGAAAGGGATTGTGTACTGAAAGAACACTAAAATATCGTCTAAGCACATAGAGATTCATGTTTCTAAACACACTGGAGCGTACAAATACACAACACAGCTTGAGCTTCCACCATCTATGAGGTATCTACAGGAGGACTACAGCTTCCATACTGATAAGTAGAGATTACTAAAAGCATTCTCTCAGGAACCTCAGACAGCTTTTCAAGAGGAAATGTGAATGCCTTATTATCAAATTGGAACCACAAATAAATGAAATGCATCTCATTGTGGAGGTATAGGATGCTTCTGAGGAGGGCTCAGGGGATAGACAGGCTGTTAATGCACCATTCTCAGTACAGTGTGTAGCATACTAATTCTCTTAAAGTGGTTCATAAACCTAGATTTTCAGCACACTCATGAAAGTATACTTATCTGTAAAGGAGACTTTTGTAATGCAAGTTAGGACACCATTTAGGTGCATTTTCATAAGACTGAGGACATTTGTTTATTGTCGAATTAAAACCGAACATGAATTTGCCTTAATAATTTAAAATAAAAAGCTTCAACTAGTTAACCCCTTAGTGACCACCAATACGTCTTTTATGGCGGTCAGTAAGGGACTTTAGGTTAGGATGGCACCTTTTTATAATGGCCTAGCTTAAACGCTGGACGGGTGAAAGCCAAGCTCCTGCTCTAATTGTCCGGACTGAAAGAAGTGAGAATCTGGGATGTTTAACCCTTTAGTTGCCAAAGTCAATAGCAACTGTGGCATCTAAGCTGTTTCGAGTAATGGAGCTCCCTCTGTCTCCCATCGGCACACTGAGAATGAGACCTTGTGGTGATAATATATTTGCATGACATCCTGGTGGCTAATGAAGGCTTTTAATACATATGTAAAAAAAACATTAAACTTAATGACAGTGTGGCCAAGCCATTCTCTGCAACCTTGCTTCTCCTGCTTCTTCTGCATGTCCCTCCATCATCTCATTCCTGATTGACTGGGCTAGGTTCCTGTGCAGTCATCTTCCCGTCAACTAAGAAGGAGAAGGTGGGTCTGGCAGAGAAAGCCTTTAAATGGGTTCTCTGGAAAGCAATAAAATAAATGAAAATACTTAAAGGGGTTGAACCATATCATCGCTAGGATATGCCCCCAATAACTGATAGGTGGGGGTCCCACCTCTGGGACCCGTACCTATTTTTAAAATGGAGCCTGCAAAGAGAAGTAGCCACCCTCCATTCATTGCTATGAGAGTGCTGAAAATAATAGCCAAGCGGTGGGAATCCCACAGCATATGTGCGGCCACCGCTCCATTCTCTTCTATGGGGCTAATGGAAATAGCCAAGGTTTATCAATGAATTTCCTGGTGACAGACTTCCGTTGAATATTTAAAGTTATGTGTATCTGCTTTTCTCGATAAATTAGGTTGCTATCTTCTATTATATGTCTTTCCCTTTCACTTACCAAATAATGTTTATTTCCAGTTTTCACATGACTCCTTTTAAACGCTTACATTAATTAAAATGGAAAAGATTGCACATCATTTGTTTCGCTTCTTTCTTTTTACGTCCACATTTTTCAGCTTCCTTTCTGGTAGAAATATGAATTCTGATTAAATGGCTGAACACAGGTTTTCATCCTAGGCATGTAAACAGCAGATGATGAACAATAAGACACCCTGATACCCCAGGGCATCCTTAGCCTCTGATCAAAGATCACCGGGACAGAGCGTCTGGCGGATTACAGAGTTTTAATTTGCTAAACTCTCTGGATACTCCACGGTCTGCTACATTAGGCAAGAGTCCAAAGGCTGTTATAAAGAAAATGTACAGAGAACAGACTGAATTGCCTTGCTCTTGCAGCAAAGGACAACACCTCTGCAGGTCTCCATATATCAACTTGATCAAGGTATTGATAATACCCTCAACAGAATGTAGTTCAGACAATGCAAAAAGCAGAGGTTAAAGTCAAGTTCTTCCTTTCCCTCCCTAAGGGCAAGCAACTAAGGGCCAAAATAGTCTATTTCCCGCAGGTCGTAGCACTATTTCAGGAACAGATATTGGAAAGGAGAAATGTTATCTTCTACCATGAATAATTGATATCTTAATAAACCTGCCATACCAGTGAATCACTTTACATGCACTAAGGCAACAATCCAGAATGTGATCCAATCAAATTCTTGCTTCTGTATTTCCTAATTATCATCTCCAGGTTGAATAAACTGTTATCCCTGTTTAATCTATAATATGTATTTAAAAGCACAAACCCAGACTTGTATTTCATGCCATCTCCATTTTGATCACACAAAATTGTATATTTCTCCCCCTCCCCCAATGCATTCTAGCTGAGCTGGCAGATGCTAATACATTGCATTGCTTTCTAGCCTTAAAATCAATTAGTGGTATTACTGGTATATTACTCCAGACTTGCTGGGAGACAATTTAAACAAATAAAAATCTTTTTGTGTATAGCTAAAAACAAGAGGATGGGATCCAAGTTCCAAGACTCATGGGACTATGATAATCTGTAGTCATTATAAAACAGAGTCCTCTATCGGGACAGTGTGAAAACAAGAGGCTGCGTTACTTGTATGACCCTGAAATCCGCTCTGTTCTGGTGCATGGAAATATAATAAGCGGCAGTTATATATTTTAAAAAAATATATATATATTATTAACAGTCCTACAACAACAGAAAGAGAACGATTTAAGAAACATCATGTTGAGTGCCATTGTTGTTCTATTCCATAAAAGCACAAGTGTCACTTAAAAGACTAAACGGTGAAGTCTTGTTATAATAACAAAGGACATTAGGACAAAAAAGAGCAATAGAACTAAGTAAAATGGCAACTGTGGCTGATGTCTATTCAGTGCCTTGACTGTTTCTACACAATATAATGAAATAGACAGTGTTTTTACATTCAATGATGAAATATGAAATGCTTCTTTTTATCATTTAGCATTCATTTTTGCTTCTCAATGAAATATACATTTTGACCAGTTGCACACAAACCCAGCAGTATTCATTCCATAATGCCACACTGTCCTACATTTCAGCTTTGATTTTTTTTGTTAGATTTTTATGGCACACATAGAGTTGCATTGCATTCATAGGGACATATACTAAGTGGATACAAGTATTGGGACAACCTCTTAATCACTGAATTGAGGTGTTACACTCAGGTGTATAGAATCCAGCACCTAGCCAAGCAGTCTGCCTTTACAAACATTTGTGAAAGAATGGCTCGTTCCAAAGACCTCACTGAGCACAGCCACGGTACTGTAAAAGGATGACATCGTTGCAACAAGTACGTTTGTGAAACTTCTTTCCTCCTAAATATTCCATAATCAACTGTGAGTGGTGTTATTAAAAAGTGGAAATGTTTAGGAATTTCACAGTGGGGTCACTAAGTGTTGAGAGTTGTAGTGCATAGTTGCCAATTCTCTGCTGACTCAACTGCAGAGTTCCAAACCTCCTAACATCAGCACTAAAAAACTGTGCACCAGGAAATTCATGGAATGGGTTTCCACAAAGTAGCAGCTGCATGCAATCCTTACATCACCAAGGACAATGGCAAGCGTTAGAAGGAGTGTGTAAAGCATGCCACCACTGGACTATGAAACTGCGGAAACGTGTTCTGAGGAGTGTATAATCATACTTCTATAACTGACAGTCTGATGGATAAGTCTGGTTTGGTGAATGCCAAGAGAACATTACCTGCCTGACTGCATTGTGCCAACTGTAAAGTAAGTTTGGTGAAGATTTTTTATTTTTTTTATGGGTTTGTTTTTCAAGATTTTGCTTAGGCCTCTTAGTTCCAGTGAAGGACAATCTTAAAGTATTAGCATACCAAGACATTTTGGACCACTGTATGCTTCCATCTTTGTTGGAACATTTTGGGGAAGGCTCTTTTCTCCTCCAACAGGACCCCAGTGGATAAAGCAACCAGTCCAAGTTATCATCCAACATCAGTGTGTAAGCCCACAAATGATCTTCTAGATGAATGTGCACATGCACACTACAAAATATTGAAGAAAGTCTTTCCAGAATAGTAAAAGAGTAAAAGCTGTTTTAGCTTCAAAGAGAAGACTAACTCCATATTAATGACTATGCTTTTAGAATGGGATGTATAAATGGTCTTGTAGGTGTAATGAATAGATGCTCCAAGTGTTCCAATACTTTTATTTATATACTGTATTTTCTGTCTGCTTACTTTCTGTAAAATTTTTTGCTTTTACCCTCCTCTGATATTACATCTTCCTGTTACTAGAAAAGAAGATGTTCATATAAAGAAGGCATTGAAAATGCTCTCTAAGGCTACTTTCACATGTGTTGGATGCCCTGGCAGAGAATGCTGGGAATCGTACGGACAAAAACTGCCTTGTGCATGCCCGCTGGATAGTGGGCGGATCTCTGTCAGACCCCATTACAGTCAATAGGGTCTGATGGGCAGTCGGCATTATTCAGCAATGCAGAAATCCGGCAGGCTGTTCTATGTTGGAACAGCTTGAAGGAGAGGCAGTCACAGGTGTGAAACTAGCCTAAGTCTACTTGTCCTTAGATTTTTACTACTACTGAACAAGGAAGTACACATCTTAGAAGGAGTGATTATAACTACTATGAGTGTTATGAACAGTATCAGATTCACACCTCAGGACACACATTGTCTGGTAGTCATAGGCTCCATCCATCAAGTAGGCTTCACTTATCCATTGCTTTAAAATGCTTGAAAATTCAAAAAAATGCTAAACATTGCACATATTCTAGCGCTCTCTAAAGCCTTGCCCTTGCCCCTCCATAAATATCTTTTCTCTCGCACAGGACAGGGAATACCCAATAATATATGACATGATTTACACATGATACACTGTTCAATGTATACACATGTAAGTCTTAACTTCTTTGGGTGCTCTTCCCTTATTACCACCTATAGGCCTAGGCTTAAGGTGCCTATAGATAAGTCGAGGTCACAAAGGCCTTGCATATATTGGGCCTCTCTTACAAATGGAAAAAATACAAACAAGTCAAGGAAAAATAAGGCATGCCATCCTTCTTTCCCAGAAGATATGGAAAGAATGATAACAGGAATGAGGCCCTTAAGTCTTAGGAAAGGAAATTATCAAGTGCAGTTTTTGGCTATTGAGCCTCCATTTTGTACAATCCTTCTAAGTAATATATTTATATGGGTATCAGGACCATATCTAATGGGGTTAATGGGCACTGGCAGACATGACATTTAGTTCAACTTTCATACACCATATTTTTAGTAACTGAATAAAAATAAAAATGTATTGCTCCCTAAAAGAATGTTATGTGTTTCTCTTATCCTCAATTATTAGTTCTTACACATATGTTGTATAAAAGGGAATCTACCAACATGCCATTTTAGAGAGGGAAGATGCTAATGTACTGTGAAAGTAGAGGACACAATTATGCCCACTAAAAGGGTGCTCACTTAAAGTGCATTGAGGGCTGCATAAAATGTTGCCACCTGTTCATCACCACTCTGTAAGTCTTTTTAGTAATTCTGCATAGCCAAGAGGAGGACTGCATAATGCACTTCCTTGCAGACTTATTGCTCATAGGCTAGAATATTGGGGTAGGGGTATTACGGAGTAGACAATGTCCTTTAAGAAACCGCAGCCAGCTTTAGATGGCTGTATGAGGTATGTACAGTATATATATATATATATATATATATTGAATAAATACAAAGAAAGAATTATCAACAGCGAGTGCCGGTCTTTTTCATTGATTATATATATATATATATATACATTGTGAAGGGCTTTTGTTCAGTTGGATAAATAAAGCTATTCACGGGAGTTCTTACTTCTTGCCACCCGACAAGGCTTGTTATCTGGGCATTAAAGCTTATTTGTCAAAGCGAAAAAGGAACATGTGTGAGAGATCTGGGAACTGTTTCTGTTTCCTAGTGATTTGCCTTAGTCTATTGAAAGAGAGAGCGAGCTGTCCTGATGGCACAAGAGATCCTCTTAGCAGCTATTTACTGCACCTAGCAGGCAGCAGCAGTGTATCGAACAATGGGCTAGGTGACATAATAGAGTGTACATAATATAATGACACAATGCTCACTCAAAATGGTCAATAGCAGTGCAGGAACATGAAACCTTATATGTTTCCTGTTCAGAGCTTTTTTTTTCATCCTGTGCCACCTTATACGTTGCTAGCTACCTGGCGTGTTAAAATGATTAGGGAGGACCTGTCACCTCTTCTGATATGTCTGTTTTAGTGACTACTTTCATTCCCCATGTAGTAACAAATATAGTACATCTATTCTTAGGACTCTACATTGTGCCATTCCTCTATTAATCCTGCAAGAAGGTTATGAATGAATTGGCATCAGTCTGAAAAGATCCATCCGGGTGTTAACAGTTGGGGTTGTGTCTCGGCACAGTCTGAAACACTCACACTATCCAATCAGTGCTGCCAGTGTCAGGCTGTGCAGGGACATCCCCCCAATTGGATACTTCCAGTTAGATCTTTTGCGCACTGAGGGAATGCCCTCTGGGCATGGAACTAGTAATATGCATAATGTTTAAAGCTCTTTTCTGTACAGCAATTTAGAAATTAATGTGAGCTTAGCCTATATGTCATTGCCTTTGGTTTGTAAGTACTTCTCCTGATGATAAACTCCCTTTAAGGCAAATATGGTCTTTCTCTTGCATTGTAGAGCAGACTGTAGTGTAACTTTGCAGCAGTAAAAAAAACTAAATCAAGCAAATCTCCAGTTGATTAACAACTAAAAGTCGGCATATAATTTTCTATAAGCAATAACCTCAATAACCTGAAAATTTACATTTTTCTATTGCCCCTTTATCGCATACATAATAATAGCAGTAACCATAATAAAAGTTGCCACACCCCATTATCTGCACATAAAATGTCTCCTCGAAATCCTCGAATAAACTTTACAGCTTAAGTACAATGTGTTTGCATCTTACTCAAGCTTCAAGATGAAGAGAAATAATCTGGGGCATATGCTTCAGAGCACCACTGCAGATCATCTGTCTTTCCTGGTGACTTGTAACCGTTGACATGCTCTGCTAAGTTGTGTGCACTGTATATTTATATATACAATTTACTATAGATGTCATTCTGGTGAGCTGTACTGAGATCATTAGCTGAAGGAATGCCTTGTACTGTTCTTCCAAGCAGATGCTGTGATGAGTGAAAAGGGGATGTCTCATCAGATCAAATTGGCTCCACAAATATAGCTATATTCTAACACAACAAGACAGCCAAAAACCACTGAAAACAACCTGAGCAGAACAAAAAGGACAGATGTAAAGCCTGAAAACAAAGGTGTCTAAAACGGTAAAGAGGCTGTAGAATGGATGCGCTGGAATACAATAATATCCAGTGATATTAAAAAGACATCAAGTCTTGGAGGAAAAAAAAAAAAAAAACAAGTAAAAACTATTTAGCAAATCAGTTCAGTAGGAGCCACTAACAGACGCAACCAATTTTATAATGAGCACTGGCTGTGTTTGTTGCAGATCAGACAGCGCCAACACCGTTTTGGCTGTTCCTGGTACTGCAGCTTACAGCAACTCAGTCCAATTCAGTATACTACAAAGCCATGGCTAAAATGCATGGCTACAATACACTACAAATGCATGGCTAAAAAAACTAAGTGAATGCATTCACAGCCTCTTCATTCAGCTAATCATTGGGGGGTGGGGGGTGGTGGGTGGGGTGAGGGGGGGCCTGAAGTCAGACCCCACCAATCAAAGATTCAAAGATAGATGGCCTTTTCTAAAGATAGGCAATGAATATTATTAGAGTTTTGGAAACCTCTTTAATAAATGGGCATAGTGTTCATGAAGCTCCTTGTCCGATGATGGAGACAACCACTCTCTTGTTAGGGAAGGAAGAAGAAGCAAAAAAACTATTAGTCAATGGATTCCAGTTTCCAGACAACAGGAATAATTCTGGAGCCTGTACACCATCAGCTGCAAGTAGTCCTTCAAAAATGGACTGTGGCTCGACAGAACTGCATCTCTGCTGCAACCAGACTTGCAAAAGGAGCCCCGAAACACATTGTCTGTCTGACGTTTTAGTCTTAATAAAGAAATCTCTTCAACTATCCAATTGCTGTGTCAGTGCGCCAACAAATGTTTATTCCGGGTCAGACGTCTATAGTCTAACCGTTCAATGTTCTTTCCTATGAATTCTTGCTCCTCCCGCCATTTGTTATTTATGTGAGAGGAACTTTGAAGACACTGGCAGCACCAACAACCAAAAACATGCACAACAAAAGCAGGGGAGCAGCTTTAAAAAGGTGAGTGATACCCAGGGCAAAAAATAAATCAATCATTTAATTACACTGACCATAAGGCCAGATGGCATTATCCATTTCAGTACCTTGGGCAATGAAGAACGACTACCAGCAATTCACCTAAACATGCCTCTCTTGATTAAAAAAGACCTACAACACCCACCAATTATAAGCACTGGGTAATGATCACGTAAAGGGAGCCTTCACTATACAAAAATGAATACCCAAACAATATAACTAAAGCTCCATCTCATAGTAAGAAAAAAATCTTTATTAAATACATATAATCACATATAGGTATAAAAACAGCAATAGGCAGGCATATTTCAGCGAGGAAAAAACCCCAAAGGGGACTGGGGGATCAACACACATGGGCATGCAAAAAGTATTGGAGAACGCCACATAAAGGCCAAAAAAGGACAAGGGAACCCTGGACAGGATATCCAATAGGGACATCAGTAGGCAATGTGGAATTAGATAAGATTCCTTATCCCCGGAAGAAGCCAGGTTGCTGGCGAAACGGCGTTCGGAGAAGGAGACTGAGGGATCGGCACGCCTACCTTGGGTATTTTTCTGAACTTCTTGAATTCCACATTGCCTACTGATATCCTGTCCAGGGTTCCTTTGTCCTTTTTTGGCCTTTATGTGGTGTTCTCCAATACTTTTTGTATGCCCATGTGTGTTGATCCCCCACTCCCCTTTGGGGTTTTTTCCTCGCTGAAATATGCCTGCTTATTGCTGTTTTTATACCTATATGTGATTATATGTATTTAATAAAGATTTTTTTCTTACTATGAGATGAAGCGTTAGTTCTATTGTTTGGGTATTGAGAAAGACCTACCGAAGGACCTGCGCTAAGCATGATGATGTCACCGTGTGCTCCCAGTGTGAACATGTGGTGACATCATCACTGATGACATCACTACATGATCATGCTGGGAACGCACGGTGATGTCATCATGCCCAGCACAGGTCCTTTGGCAGATCTTTTTTAATCAAGAGAGGAGCGGACTGCCTGTGCGCTAGCAAGTGGATGAGATGAGTTTTGTTGTTTTTTTTCTGTTCTTTCTAAGGCACCTCCATCCGCCATGTTAGGAAAAATGAATTCACTACCACAAAACGCAAGGAAATTCAGCTTCTTTTAGAATATAATTTTTTCCTAAAATTCACTGAATTCCACTTCTGATGCTTCACTTTGCTCAATACTAGTTGATAACATACATCAAGGTTGGTTTCGGAGGTTGATACATTTTCACCATTAGTGGTGACTTGCTGGTAGCTGTTCTTCACTGACAACGCATTGTCAGCTGTCACAAAAAAAAAAAAAAAAAAGATGAACTTCTGAGATTAGTAGTTTTAGAGGTGTCTTCAAAGTGTTGAGGTAACAACATGGCCCAGAAAAACTGTCTTTGTCTTTTCACTTCCCTACTTGTCTCTTGTTTCCACGCAGATTACATTCCTGACTGCAGAAAGGCAGGTGAATATGGATAGCGTTGGAAGCCACTAAGCTGCATTCTGTTGATCACAACCACGGCAGGGAAACAGAATTCTCTGAAGTCCTGCCAGCTTATTAAGATTAGCCATGGTGAAGCAAATCAATAATAATGTGTTTTTGGTACTGCTGCATCAGAAGTACAGCTTGGAGCCCTTGTATACTCATGAAAAAGCTATTCTACATATAACTATTTATAAGATATTCATCAGGCTGTATATAATGTGCAAAACTATAGCATTTACTTGCTTAAAGAGCTCACTTCCCTGTATTGTTACCATAATATCATGTTTTCATGTGTTTAGCCTACTTACATTCTTATCGTTGTCTGTGCGCTATATACTATACCTGGGATTTATTGGCAATCACTAGATGTACATGTGGCAATGAACACATACATTAGTTTCAGACGTTCTTTAAAATGAAATTCTAAAGGGGGTGAACAAGCTTATATTCAAAGACTATAGGGACACATTTATAGGGTCACAGTATCTTGACACAATACAATGCGTGGTATGAGACTACAGATAGTGTCCCCCTGGATTATTATCTTAATTTAACTAAATGTCTTAATGAAATATAAAACTAGCATTAAACTGTGTACATAAATCATCACTAAAAATATTGGCAGGTGTTCTGAAATTTAGCGAAATAATTTAACACAAATAATCCAGGAGGATATGATCTTCACTTCAACTGAAACTGCTAAAATGCAGGGTAACTTGACAAAGTAAAATTCTTGGAATGAAACTGATATATTAAGGCAGTTATTACAGTATAATGTGGGTCATTTATTAAGATCGGTGTTTTGGATGCCTGGCTTAATACCCCTTGCACTGGTGGTAGATGCGCCTAAGTTATGTAGAGTTGCCGGCCTCTACATAGCGTAGGCGTATCAACTGTCTGTCTAAATCTATACCAGTTCCCTTGCTGGCTTAGATTTAGACCATTTTCCATGCCTAAAACAGGAGAAGAATATGATAAATGAGACGGGCCTGCCAGCCCCCTTCCCCTGCCAGCCCCCTTCCCCTGGCATGAACAACGAAAAAACGCAGATTGCGGCACAACTAACTTTGCACCACAATCTGCAACAGATAGACGCCAAAAAGTGGCGTATTTCTGTTAGTAAAATGACCCCCATGTGTTTACTAAAGCTGCACAGTATTTTGACACAATACAATGCGTTGAATGAAACTGCTATATTAATGCTGTTATTTCAGCTCTAAGCGTTAACTAAAACTGCACTGTATCTTGATGAAATACAATATGTTTTCAACAGAATATATGCGTTTGATGCTGGTGCTGTAGGTACTGGCAATAAGCCTATAAAACGCTTATGAACTGTGTGAACACGGACATTTGATACTCTATCTTCATCCTTCCTGTCGTTTTCCATGCCAAATCTTAATGTAAAATAGCATGGGTTCCATTTTGCATAATTCATCCAAAACGAATCGCCAAAATTTAGGATTCCCTTGGCAGAAGAATCTGAATTCGTAACTAATCTGACTTCAAAGTTTAGAATCAATTCACTTTTCTCTAAACTGTCCACTAATTGCTAAACTATTTGATTACCTTTTATTGCCTTATCTCTTTTTCCGATCCTCAGAAAAATCACGTTAATGTATATGCAAATGAAGCACCAGGTGGGCATTTTCTTCCTTTCAAAGAGCCTAAGCCTGTCTCTGCAATCAATCTCAGCTCCTCACCCTTGCACTTTCATGTCTTTGCACTCTCTGAATGATGTCACAGATCTCCTTCACCCAAATTTAGTATAGGCACAGATTATAACTCAGCCTGGCCTCCTCATCACAATATGTACTATGGGCTTCTGCTGACCTGAGCAGTACAAGAACATTGAAAGAAGGACAGCCATCAGAAAGAGCAAGACTGGAGCCCTAAGTACATACTGTGAAGCTGATGCTCCTGCTATGCATTGTGTGTATGTACAGACGCAGACTGAGTGGTAATCTGCATCTGCACAAGATTTGGATGCAGGAGATGTGTAACATTGCTGGAAGAGGGGATGGACATGAGAACATAAGGGGTGGGGGAGCTGATATGGATTGGAAAAGAGGGCTTGGGCTCATTGAAAGAACAACAACTTCCACCTGGGCACTTAGAGCTTCATTTGCATCTACATCAAAGTGCTTTTTATTGGGATCGGAAATGGTGATAAAGCAATAAAAGGTATGGTTTTAGCATATGCAAGGGCGCTACAGACGTAAAATCTAGGTGGCAGACGCCCTTTAAAGTGTTTCCAAGAACTCTGGTATAAAACTGCCCCAAAACACCCTATAATCCATTAGAAAAGCTTAAGAGGCACTCATGATGCTCCCCTATGTAAAGGATTAAATGTAGCAGAAATCTTTACAGTTGGCCTTGCTTGATAAATACGATAAATACAATGGAAAAGACTTGTCCAGTAATCTGAAGGGTTAATGGAGAAATCCGGTGTGTAGGCAAGTCGAGAACGGCAGATTCAGTCAACAGACAGCGAGCGTCCTATTTCACAAGATGCCATGGATGCTTGCAGAACAGCTAGGTTGTGTTAATTACTGGAATTGGCAGGAAGGTATTGCTGTTCTTGTATGTTTTACATAACAATTAACAACACATTTTGGCGCTCAGATACACCTCTCCCCACATGAATCGGGTGAAGGGGGGCAAATTTTGATAGGGGTCCCCTTTACATATGTGTAATACTTGTCACAGAAAAGCTATTTAAAAAATAATCTTCAAAAATAACATTTGGGAGAAAAGCTGAGCTCACCATATGGCGTTAGAATAATTTCCATAATGTGCCAAAACAATCTTTTGGGGGCTGAGAAGGAAAAAAAATAACAGCCCACACACTTGAATAGAGTTACTGACTAATCCCTGGAGATTTTCACATTGAAGCTCTCATGACTAAGTGGATCCTCCTGCTTCTTGTTAGCACAGAGATGGACAGCTTCCCTTACATGCTGCTATTAACAGTAATGTAATTATTGCTTTATCCTATTATATCAACTCCACATAATGTCTTGTAACAGGTTTAAGTAGATGAATTGCAACACCCACTTAAGTGATCATGGGTTTACGCATTGATATACTGTATCTTACGCCACATACTGTATTAAGCTTGAGATGTACATTCAATGTAGAAGTAAATGAGTAAACTAATACAAAACGAAAAAGTAAACATAGTAGAGCAGCACACACTAATAACTCAACCCATGAATACAAGTGCTTAGGTGTCCTTCTGTAAAAGGACATGATGTAAAAAACAAGCATTCCGCTGATCTGTGGAAGAAAGATGTCTTCCTTAATACTGCCGCTGTCCTCCGCAGCACTCTCACAGCCTGCAAGCTCTTCCGTTCGGGTGTCGACTGGATGTATGCGCTTGTTTACCTGTTCAGCAGCACACATCCGGTCAGGACCCAATCGGAAGAGCTCGCCACCTGAGGTAGGTATCAATGGAACCAATGGAAGAGTAATTAAACTTTTATTTAACTTTTTTTAAATGTCCCAAATACCCTAAAAATATTTTTTCTAATACACTTTAACAGATTTTGCCTTTTTAATAAACTTGTGAAGAAACTGCAGCACTCCCTTGTCTTCAATATTCCAAGGTTTATTCACCAATACAAACACAATGTGACGTTTTGACCTGTGTGGTCTTTTTCAAGCTTGAAAAAGACCACACAGGTCGAAACGTCGCATTGTGTTTGTATTGGTGAATAAACCTTTGAATTTTGAAGACAAGAGAGTGCTGCGGTTTCTTCACAAGTGTATCTACGTTTGGGGGAGCTCTGGACTGACTCCCAACACGGCTGGCACCACCACATTAAGGAACGGTATTTACCCTTTCTCCGTTGCGCTGCTACACTTTGTTTTTTCTATGCCTTTTTAATAAAGAAATTTGCACTCAAAGTCTTGATGTCTACGTTTAAATTCACTATATTCTCACCTCTGTGATTTCTCAGTGGTATACGTAGGACGGATTCCTTGCAATGTAGCAATAGGGCCTGCAGTGAATGGTGTACGGGCAGGAGCAGGAGCAGCTTGGCTAAATGGTGGCATAGCACATCGGTACAGTTAACAATCTGATATGCCAGGATTAGCTGAGCGGAGTGGGGGCAGGCCGAAGCAGCTACTGTATGTGTGCTCCTGCCCATACACTGTTTACTGAGGGCCCCATTGCTAGAATGCAAGGAATCCGTACTCCGTACACAGCTGAGAAATTGGCGATGTGTGAATATAGTGAATTTTAAGCACTATAGAACTCAGGACTTTAGATGCCAATTTCTTTAGTAAAAAGGCAAAATCTGTTAATAAATTATATTAGAAAAATTATTTTTTAGGCCATTTGGGACGTTTAAAAAAATGTTAAATAAAAGTTTAGTTGCTCTATAAGCTATTAAAATGTTTCAAACTTTTCAGGGAAGACTAAGCGTTAACCGATATGGGTTCCATTATATAGTCTATATTGGTTGTCCCTCATGGTCACCAGACTCCTGAAAATCTTATCTAGTCTCCCAATGAACATATCTGAATTTGGTTTGATTTGATTCTGGCAAATCATTCAGGAGAGAGAGAGAGAGAGATAAAGAGCAAGAGAGAGATTTTCCAGGCAATCAGTGAACCTTCAATTTGGGAAGAATTTATTCTGATCCGAACCCAATCAGACAGGTGACTTGGCCAAATTGGACAAGAATCGCACTTTAAAAAATTCACTTTATTAATTTCCCATTCCACATTACTATATAACTGGAAACAACACCTAGTACAAAAATGGCTTTTACACTGTGCACAATGCCTGGTAGGGCTGCTATTTAATATTATACCTTTAGAGGCCAAATCTAATTTTGAACTTTTCCGTAAATAATTGTTTTATTCATATGCAAATCAACACTCAAGTGCACAATGTGCTCGCTGTACCATAGCGTTAGCCCTTTCCCTTTCAAGTGCCTCCCTCTCTTGTTTGATTGACAGGTCAATCTCCTCCCCCCAGCACATGGCTCCTGGTTCTGAAATACTGTGTCTATGTCTTTAGCTCGAACCTAAAGTCTATTGAGACTGGACTGGGAAAGTGACTTGTTCTGAGCATGTGCCAATGTTCGAACTAATGACGCAAACACTGGATTTCAGAGCAAGGCATAATGAGGAGGTGTAAGCCTGGTCCTGTCAATCAAGGAAGAGGGGGAGGGGCATATAGGGGAAAGGGACAAAACTATTGTGAAACTAGCAGCTGGAGCTGAACCTCTGTGCATTTGAATTCTCTCTTACATATGAATTATGTCAAATTTTTGAAGAGTGCAGAATCTGATTTGGCACCTGAAAGTATCGTTGAAATATGGGGAGACAGCATTCCAGCCATTGGCATAGTTTTTGTGCTGCTAGACTCCATTTAAAGTGATGCAATAGCCAATATATGGTCAATCAGCCAACAATCCCAGAATTTTATATAATGTCTAGTTATTTTATTTTAAGGGAATTTACCATTGATATAACCATGACCAGAATTGGACTGGCCCACCAGGGGACCCCCTGGCTCTAATACCATAGTAGGCCCCAAAGATCCAGTATAAAATTCATATTTGACTGTACTTGGAGTCAATAGCACTTACGTATTTGATTCTAAAGCTATTAGATTTTATTGATGATATAGGCGTTGGGCCTCGAGAATAATTTCTCCTCTGGAACCCCAGTCCAACACTGACCATGACATATCATATGATACACTTACATTCCAAAACCATAAAGCTAGATGTAGAAAAATTTTAGTGGCTCTGTACTCATGTAATGATATGTAGCCCATGTTTGCTTCCATAATTCCTTTCATATTCACAGAAATCAGCTATACTGTATATTGTCTAAATGGGCAGAGATATTCAATGAATATTCAGACTGACTTAAGATGTTCCTAATGCCCCGCTGAGCACAGTTTCATGCATCAACTGTTTCTGAGCTCATTTAATGTATTGCAATTGCATAATGATAGCTTCTGTTTCAAATTTAGTTGGAAATTCTGAGACAATGATCTAGCTGACAGCAAGCTGAAACATTTCCCTTGGAAAGAACCTCCACTGACACATGGCATCTGATAGCCATGGAGATAACATATTGCCGAATAGTCGCTGGCCTTTTCTGATATTGTAATTTTGAGGGTTTTTAATTAGCAATGATTCTTTTATATGTCTGACGTGCTTTACAAAGTTCTCAACAATGTTAATTGATTGGTAAAGAACAGTATATTCCATCTAGACACTTACTCATGACCTACTACTACTTGCTTCGGCTAGAATGTATTCTAAGATGGGAGAGGGGAGAAGACAAATCTCTCAGCATTCAAAGTTTTGACCGAAGCGACTTTGGATCTATGATCTGAATTTCGCTTTACTCAACCCTAATGGCTACCTTTAGGGATGTGAGTCTTGCAACTTTTTTTTTACCCTGAATCATACTTCAACAGGAAAAGTCACAAAACCATCAATTCTACTAGCGTTAAAAAGTCATTGTAATTTCACACAATTTCATTTTATAAAGAAAAATGAAACTAGCAAATTTGTAAATCATTTCATTTAAAAAAAAAATCTGCCTACATCCGCCTTAAAAAAAGGTGTAAAGTCATGGCCAAGAGGGGTCTCACTTCCACCTAATTTGCAGTCCACTGCCTGTTGTCAGGCTTGGCAACAGACTCAGAAGATGGATGAGAGGAAGTGGGGGCGTGTCAGAGCTAGCTGATATTGTGAGTCTGATAAAACAACTGCTTCTACACTGCTTCTGAACATCATAGGAGCATCCAGTCTTTTTTATAAGTGTGATTAATCTGTTCTGTGAGCTCCAGAGGTGAAAACAGACATAATGGGAAGTAAGGGAAAGGACGACTCATCAGTACAGTGCTGGCATATGGGACACAACTACTGCTTCTGAGTGAAATGTATCTAGCTGTGCTGCTGAAACAGGGAATAATATGGTTAAAAAAGCATTAGCGACGCTCAAAAAGACCTGCTCCTTCAAAGTTATGATTGTACAAAGAAGCACAGCCATTATGCAAAATATATTTGAAAACTCAGGTACGCTTTAAGCTATCATGAGCGACAGTAAGTCTTAATAAAGATACAACCAAATAAAAAATGTATACAATGCAAGCTACAACTTTGACATGGCATACAACATCACAATTTACGGGGACCAGGCAAATCTAACGAGTCTAAAGTTTGACTCATTGCTCCTATGGGGCTCTGCTATACCTCCACATGCCTCCTTTTTTGTTGTATGTTCAATTGGATGCCATATTATGGAGCTATTCTCCAAGCAGTGCATCTAGAGAAGAGTATTTTCACATCTCATCAGCTTAGGACTGGTTGCAGAACAGATCCCAACCTAAAGTGATTAACCGTGAGACACAACTGATAACGAGAGGGGTTGGTAAATGCTGGTCAGTGTAAGGATTAATGTCATTCCTGGCTGATAAAGGGAATATTACAGGAGAAAACCTCCGAATAACATCTTAAGATGGGCAAGATTTTGATGGTCACATCTTGCAAATATAAAACTTTCAGTCTGGCCTTGTAGAAAGAAGTAGAGAAAAAAGAGATGGCAGCAGATGTTGGATCCGAATTACAGGTGCCACAAGGCGGTGTGTAATTGCTGCAATTAACACCCATATATCACTGTTCAGCTGTGATCATATAACGTTCACATGGGTGGTTCAGCAAAGCATGCAAGATGTCACCCACACAGCAAGCATCTCCATTATACAGGTATGGTCCCCAAATATATAACTCACTGCCTGCTGTTCATAGAAAGCCCCAGATGTTCCTCATCAAGTGTCTTATTCATCCAATTAATCTGAAATATGCAAACAGTACAGCCATATAGGCAGGCTGTATGCTGCTTCTTTTAGCCTCCTCATGAGTAATTCCAGGAATATTTGATAGAGTAGATATGAAGAGGATTTTTTTTATGGTCTCATCTTGCTTTTTTTTATGTGAAAATGCAAGACATCTACTACAACTGTCATGCTGACATTTGTCAGCTATTTGGCATTTTCTTACGGAGATTTCACTTATTTATAGCAATATTGAGTGCTTTTAATAAAAAATAAAAAAAAGAACATGTTCTCATTGTAGCAATTACATTTTACATGAAATTATTTTTCTTTATTAACATTTGCCTAATGAGCCTATCTAATAAAAACAGTTTTAGAAATAATTTTACTAATGATACAAACGAACTATGATTGCAAGCCTTAAAAAAGCGAATTGACAAAGAAAGACGTCTATTAGATGGTGTTTACAAGCCATTGCACTTTTGTTAATTACTCTAAGTTTATTTTTTTCCTAAATACAATGTACATTTTGTGAGGGTTTTTACTTTGTATTGGCAGGAAACAACTGATATGTTTTGCTTACCCTCTCCTGAATGAGGGGGATGGGATGTGACCCTTCCATCAGCGCCTTGTACTGAAATCTGCGCAAAGGCAGTTAAAAGCCAGGTGTGAGACTAGACACGGAGATAGTCCTTTGCATGACAGGTGGGACTGCCATCTAACGCAGGCATCCTCAAACTACGGCCCTCCAGCTGTTGTAAAACTACAACTCCCACAATGCCCTGCTGTAGGCTGATACCTGTAGGCTGTTCGGGCATGCTGGGAGTTGTAGTTTTGCAACAGCTGGAGGGCCGCAGTTTGAGGATGCCTGATCTAACGTCTGGCAGGTATCAGGCACAGGTCCTATTAATTAGAATAGGACATGTACACAATGAATGTGGCTCATTTCTCAGTGCTGAATGTGACTCTTAAGGTATGAAATGTTGGGGAACACTGTCCTAGTCTATGGTGTTGCTTCCTATCCAATAACACCATCCTGTTTATTGCAGCTTAGCCTCATTCACTTGAATCACAGACCTTGGACAAGACTGGCGCTAGAAAAAGCACTTCCTTTTTTCTTATCTCATACAGCGCCTTTAATTTCTTACTGAATTCTTAACTTTGTGTTAAGAAACCTCAGAAGTTTTAGCCGCAGTCTTACAGATTCAACATTCTGATACCATACAGCGCTGTGCCAAATAACTAATCGTAATCCTACTACAATGGAGAACTCAACTCTGCTACATCTGTTATCCCGCCACACCATAATAGGATTTCAAAACAGTCTGTCAGGATTTTCAATTCGTTTGTGGCATAATGGGCATTGTTTGGTGAGATGTGTGCTATGTAAATGAAAGACTGCTGAGGTGCATGCATATGTTTGTGTAGATAATTGCAATGCAAGCTAACGGTGTTTGATTTCCTAATTTAAACTGTTCCCCTCTGGCCATGTGAAATGTTGGGAGCTGTGCCTTGTACTGTTCTCGACTCAGAAAATAAACTTCCACTCTGAGGTTGTCATCACTTTATTGTAAGTGGAGATGTTTCTGAATACAAGACCCACTTATTTCATGTATCCGTGCCCTCCTGGATATGAATTACACAAAGCTATTGATAACACGGTATCTCCACCGCTGCACTTCTTCTGTCGCACATTCGCCAATGCCTTCCTCTGCTGTTTTCTTTTGTCGTTTTTCTAGTTTCAAGTCGCCCAAAAAAATGACTAAAAGTTTATTTTCTCTAAAGGCATTTACAATCCAATTGGAGATGCTCCTTTTAGAATTTTTTTTTAAGGGAACCTGTCACCATGAAATGCAGTGCAATCTGTAGCCAGCACATTCTAGAGCAGGAGGAGCTGAGCAGATTGATATATAATTTTATGGGAAATGATTAATAAAAACCTGTAATTTATACATTTTGAATCTCTGCTCTTTCTGAGCTTAGTAGCCATGTAGGCAGTCTTGCCAGAGATAGATAGGTTTCTCTGTATAACTGTGTATAAAGAGATATCTGTCAATCACTAATAACACCACCCACTTGGCTACTGAGCCCAGAAAATGAATGGTGCAGGAAGGCTACTTTCACACTTGAGGCTAAAGTAATTCATCCGGCTGTGACGGCAAAGGAACAACCTGCTGCATTTCTCCACATTCCATTGATTAATGGTAACCAGCAGGGATCTGGCTGCTCTTCGGCATAAATGCTGGCATTGGTTGGACAAAAACTGTGGCGTGTAGCGATTTTTGGTATTTATTTATTCCCGCCAGACCCTATTGTAGTCTATAGCTGTGATGGCTAACATCCGGCACTCCAGCTGTGGTAAAACTACAACTCCCACAACGCACATATACTTGGCTGTTCTCAGAACTCCATACAAATAAATAGAGCATGCTGGGAGTCGAAGTTTCACCACAGCTGGAGTGCCGTAGGTTAGCCACCACTGGTCTATAGGCTCCAGCAGGCACACAGCACTATCCAGCTATGATGGATCTGGAGAACTAGAGTTCATAGGAATGCTCATTAGCGATCTGCCGGTGTAAAGGTGCCACCGATCACTCAATGAATGAACAAAACGCTCTTCCATCGGGTAATAAGATAACTTGTGCAGTCTGATAAATCATTGTTTGCCAGCGCATCATGCAGTCTAAACAACACTCTGCACTGGAAAACAATGGTTCTGTATGGGGAGAATCGATAGCATTAGCAATCGCTCATCTCCTTACTGAGGAGGGGATTGATACTTCCTTCCCAACAATTATCTGCTCAATTCAGAAGTGTAAATGGGCCTTTAGGATTTCCTTCACTAGAAAATACCCATGTTTGTGCTTTCCCTGCCACCCATGGTGCAGTCACACAACTGATCACTGCAGGTTCAGCTCCTGGAACTGCCAGGAACATCAGCAGGTACCGTAGCAATGCCCACCCACACCTTTCTCCTGCAGTGGCCTCTTAATGATGGGAGGACCATGTCTAGGCTTTAACATGGCAGCTTTACACTGTCCCTGTGACATCAACATGCCCTAATTTTCAGGAGACAACCCATTCTATCGGAGATATTGTACTGGAATGCCATCCCTGTGCCTAAATACAGTATGTGAAACTAAGTTAATTTAACACAGGCACATCCATATAGCATTGCTTATGGGCAATCCATATACACATTTAGTGATCCTCATCTTGACTCTTAACAAGTTAAGAAAACAATGGTAAGAAAATGTTACTTGATTTTTTTTTCCAATGACTTTTGTCACAATATATGAGACATGCCATATGTAACATTAGAGAACCAGAGTATATTAACAGGCATCATGTTACAAAGGAAAGATCTTATGAGCTTAGCTTTACTAAGAAGTGCAGAACAAGGAGGATGGAGGCAATTGATGTGGATATAAAGTGAGGACACCCCACTAGTCACAGACTCTAGTATTAGAAATAAAAACCATCTACATTCCATTTGTAAACTTAGTGGTGCTATCAGGAAGTGTGGTGTAAGCCAATGTACTTGACCCATCTGGGTATTTTGCCATCCACCTCATGCAAATTAGAATACATTTCAGAAGAGGGCACAAGACATGACAATTTCACATCTCATAGCATAAAGTAGTAGCTATTATAAGTAGCGTGAATGCCCATTTCCTTAAGGGAGTTGTCTCAGTGCAGCAATCCGTAGTCCCTATGCCTTCTTAGGGCATTAAGACGTCATATTGGAGGGAGAGGGTTTCCCTCACACAGTGCTATCCTTTAAGTGCCAATCTGTAAGAGTGGCTCTCGCTCTGCTGGACTAGGTGCATCTATATATTACATGGATGGTTACTACTGCAGGTTAAATCTGTGGCTGCCAATGGCTTCCCCTGGCAATCAGCTGTGAGAGAAGCCTATATTGAGAAAATGCCTGTAAGCCGGTCACACGGACATTTGGGATACCTGTCAGCCAAACCATGCCTTCTCATTAAATGCCTGTTAATGTAGAAAAGTAGTTAGGCAGTAGTAATATGCAGAAAGGTAATCTAATCTTGGTTTCCCTGTGAAGAATAAAGGATGGCTAGTAGGTCCAAAAGCATTAAACACCTTCTTCATAACCTTCACACATACTACATTACAAAGCTTCCTCACCCATTGAGGTTGTATTATGACCATCAAACAATACAGAGGTCACATATCCATTAATAAAACATTGGATCTCTGTGGAAATCCCATTAAAATAATGTTTTATTTAAATGGTCTTTGTAAGCATAAATTTTGCAGTCATGGTGGCATTTTTACTCTGTACCAGCAAAATTCGCAAGTTTTAATGGGTCATGACATTTCGCAATGCATTTAAAAAGTAGGAAAGTGCCTTCACCAGAAATTCTAATGATCAAGCAGAAAACATAAGACACACTTTAAACTCTTATTATACCCACAGCTTTCAAAGTCTGAATTATTCCTAATATTGGTTGGCTTTCAAAGGGCATAGATCTCTGTGTTTGGGATGTGTGGGGTTTGGGATGATTTTGACTGGCTCGATCTGTCTCTTGCTATCAAGAAGCCTATTCTATATGGTAGCGTGCAGAAACAGGAATTAAAATTCTTATTTTTACTTAGTTGAATGTAAATGGAACACATTCTTTATGAAGTTGCCCCTGTGATACTTTGTAGTGATTCCTAATGGAAGTACATGTATTCATTCATTAATATGGCAGCAGCTGAATCCCCCTAGATGATCGAAGCAGATTGGGTAACTCTTTAATTTCATGGATGTTAGTTAATGCATGTTCTTGGATGGGTATAGGGGTTGCGTTTGGTTTAACGGAGGGGAGTCCTTCATTCATGGCCTCTATCAATTAGCTGAAGCAGATAGGAAGACTCTCTCCTTGGAAGGCTCAACATTTTTGTGCTTTATTCAAACAACTCATTGATTTTGATAGGAATCGCGTAGAGCTTCATTACCTCACCGACAATGTAGATTACAGCTAATTGTTGGGGACACATCCTGTAGTCAACATTTTTTTCAAGGGACTTTCTAACATAAAAATTGGACAACACCTTTAAAGGGAACCTTTCACCAGCAAAATTGCCCTGTAACCAAATATTTCATTCTATATTACCTTCCAAATCAAGTTTCAAATTATGTTCCCAATGCCAATAAGTTTTCCAATAAACCCTCTATATCTGGAAAATCTGCAAAGTTTTCCCATGGCATATGGTAATGAGGGGAGAATCTGATATCTGATGATATCTGACGTCCGACATATAATCTTCAAAGTAGATGAGTCCAGTTTAATTTCCCCCTTCTCTCGACTGACATGGCTCCTCACATTTAGGGCCGATCGAAAACCCAAGTTTCATATCCATATGTGGTGCAGTATAATCTGCTCTGGCCTCTAGGTAATACTGCTACACATGTGCTGGGCTTCCTCAGGGCTTCAGTGCTTTGAAACTATAGTGTATAATGGGGTGATAAACCTGGAAGCCAGAGCAAAGATAGAAGTATATGCTCCATACGAATAAGAGATTAGAAAATGGTGGGGCTGTACAAAAGCATCAATCAAAAGGTGGAAGGCGGGTTTTCAGTGCAAGAATTCCTGCAAACACACATTCCTAATTGATGGCCCATGTCAAGATGTGTTTGCTAATTTGTTGGATGATCACATATTTCAACATAAAAAACATTTATAGCTCTAAGTAAACAGGGGATGCAAACTGAATAGGGGGTCATACAGTCATAATAATGATCATTCATGCCCCATTCATCAGGCCATGTAAAATTCCCTTTAAACAAGAGCAAATGAGTTGTATACATTGATTACCACTTGTTATTGGCTCGGCATTGGCTCATGTAAAAGCATTCATGCGTTAAGCTTTCCAGAGCTTAAAGATAAGATTATTTAAAGCAAAGACATGCAAGTCATGTGGCCATTAAACCAATATCAGAGTGGTTTTCTGTTAGTAAACTAAAGGATAGGATTCTAAGAGCCTACTCTCTATTTTTTACGGAAAACTTGTACAGATGTAGGAGAGTTAGCACACATGCTTTATGAGATATGTTATTTAAACTAATTGCGCTAAGCAAATACCTTCAATTGCTTTTCAATGGCTTTGTTTCAAGATAACATGATGAGTTAAGAAATTTGAGTGTTAACTCTGCTACATCTGTACATCCATTTTTAAAGAAAGATTTTGAATTTTGCACATTTAAATCAATGTTCTTTCTGAGCTCAGTAGGCAAATGGCTGCCTTATCAGTGACTGACATATCTCTGTATACACACTTACACAGGTAATGCTAATCAATCACTGACACCTTCCCCGTGTACAACTGAAGTTAGAAAGGCAGAAGTTTAAATGTATAAAATACAAGTTTTACTGATTCTTTTCCTATAAAAATATATATCAATCTGCTCAGTTCCTCCTGTACTACAACATGCTGTCTGTAGATTATACAGTGTTTCATGTTTAATTATCAAACACATAGGACAAATCATTGAGAAGGTTAAATAGAGTATTTGCAAATCATTCAGACTATGTGAGTCCACTACACATATTATTGTCTCCTAGTCCTTTGGGGCAAACTATTTTTTTCAGAGCCAAAGACTGGATCATCTGGTACTGCATAGTAGTCACTGCCACACCTAGTGATTGGCTGCAGCAGCCACATATCCATTTGTAGTGGTAGTAGGAAGTACACTAATGTGTGGTGGAAGGGGGGCGGGCTGCAGAAGTGTTGGGATTTAAGAAAAGTATGTCTTCTTTTATTATTTTAAAGCATTTTCTGTGTATTTAATTAAATAGTTGGACAACTCCTTTGCAGGTGGGACCTCAATGGATCAAACTTCATCCCACAGATGTTTGATTAGATTGAGATATGTGGAATACAAAGGGCAAGTCAACACCTTGGACCCTTTGTCAAGTTCCTCAAGCCAATCCTAACAGGAACTGGGTATAACAGGGTACATTATCCTTCTAAAAAAAAACTGACTTACCATAAGAAGGTTACTTGACCTGTAACAACGTTTAGGTACTGTAGGTTGTACATGTCAAAATAGCATCTATATAAATGCTAGGAAACAAAGTCCCTAGTGGAACATTGTCCAGACATGTTATCATCTTGCTTTCTTCCCATTTGCTTCCTGGTGCCATCTTTTACCTAGATAAATGACACATATGCAATGATATCCATATCCACATACCCACATGATGTAAAAAGAAATGTGATTCATTACATATGGTTCATTAGATCATTAGATCAGGTATCCTGCTACACTGCAAAAAACTGCTTAGGAATGGCCTGAGGGACTTTCCATTGCTCCATGGTCTAGTTCTGAAGTTCATGTGCCCATTCTAGGTGCTTTCGATGGTGGACATGGCTCATGGGCACTCTGACTATTCTGTGGCAACACAGCCCTATAAGGTGAGATGCACTTGTGTTCTGACACTTTTCTATCCTAGCCAGCATTGACCGTTTCTGAAATTTGTACTATTAAAGCTCTCCTGTGGGATCAGACCGGACTGGCTAGTCTTCAATCCCCATGCACATCAATGAACCTTGGATGCTAGGTCATTGATTGCCCTTCTTTGTACCACTTTTTGCTAGGCACTACTAAATATCAGGATTACCTCACAAGGTGGCTCAGCCTCACTCATCACTATTTGACCCTTGACAAAATTGCTCACATCCTTATGTTTGTCCATTTTTTCTCCTTCAAACACATCGACTTCCAGAACCTTCTATTCACCTGCTGCCTAATATATTCAACACATTTTCAAGTAACATTGTGACAAGATAACAAATGTTATTCACTTCACCTGTCAATGGTTTTAATATTCTGGCTGATCATTGTATATGCAAGGGAGATGCTTGAAAATGAAATTGATGAATATGTGATTTCCCCCATCCATTAATTTAATGCCAAGCTATTTACTGTACATATTCATATTCCAGTACTTTCCCCTTGTCCCATCCATCATGTATACAGTATGTCATTGGTGATAATACTATAGAGATGTTTAGAACCATCATCCTACTTTATTGATAATGTTAGCCAGAATAAGTCTTGATAGTGTGCCCATAATGCTCTACTGCCCAAGCTCTGGGCTCCAAAAAAAGTCAAATTGTTTCACGCAAATCAAGCTACATCTCTGGAATGTGTCTGGATGGAATTCAGATTCCGCAAGGAATCGAGAGTGATTAAACAATGTCAGACAGGCAATCCTAGGAGCAGCATCATTAGTCGTTAATTTAGAACTTAATGTGATGGCACTAATAATTAATGCAAATTAGACTATTCCCAGTCCATGCACATCACCAGATGAGTTCTGCATGGCATTACACAGTGCACTTTACATCTCCTGAGCACCAAAACTGGTTGACGTACCTGGACCTATTAATAGAAGTTAATAAGATTTGTAGCTTCAATAAGTTACTCCTATAATGGTTTACAGGAGGGGTGAACAACCTGCAGTCTGGGGCCCATTTGTGGCCCATGATATTATTTTGTGCAGCCCCAAACCATGTAGACATAGAGTGGCAAACGTCTCAGCAGCAGGTTTGGGCAACTACTAATCAACCACTCTGCAGCTATCTCTGGGCCCATATATATTAGGAGAATGTGTTCCATTGACTCCAGAAAGGAGTACGGTATATAAATCAGAGAGGTAGCCCTCTATGCATCTGTTTTTTCCCTGTGTAGTTTATGTGAAAAGCTAATCTCAACACTGTAATCTTCAATGGAGAGAGCCACATGTATGCATGGTCTTCTCTTCTCCAGACAGCCGACTATTAGATGGGAGTCCTGGAAGTGGAGCCTACACTTTTGATATTCTTTAAATGTTTCAAAGGGCAATTCCCTTTTAAGATCTGTTGTGGCCCTTGAGAGATGTTCAATATGACTATAAAAAGTTGTGAACCCCTGGTTACACAGAAAAATGTCTCACCATAAAAAATACCTTCTTGGTTCGTGATCAAAAATAACAACCAGTAAAGTTTCTACAACTAATAAGGACAAAACGCTTCATCACATTGGGTAATTTATTGGCAAGGTTATTTGGATAAAAGCCCTGTTTACATCATTTATATTCCCTTCAGAGACTGTGCTGAATGTGTGTTACACCAGGCTCTTGTGAGGGCGAGGAGTCTATTTTCTAACATTTACTGGGAAAGAATGAGAAATCTTGCAGCATTTATAGAGTAGAAGAAGTAAAGACAGAGGGGTGTAATATGCAGTTGTAGCTTGAGCTTAATAAAGGCCATTCAAGTGTGTAAGCAGAAAATAATGTGCTTCACAGCACAAATCTAAGCATCATGGGTGTCTACTAAAGCACAGTCTGGTAACCGTCAGCTTCAGTCCGGTTACATTCAGTGCAAGTGGAGTGGACAGTTGTGTAAAGATTACAACACTTCCTAAAACGAAGTACCTCTCCTCAGCTAATATATTACTATACCTGAAGTTTAGTTATACATGTTGAAATATCATGAATGTAAGTTTTGAAGTATATTCGTATTCGGACACAAGGTAATATAACTACATTATATTATTTATAGGCAATTAATATTATATTAATCTAATACTAATATACCATTATGAGCTACCAATGTCTTTCATATTGGATTCCATCAGGCAAATTACTTTGTCACTCAGTCACCAAGAGGTTCCTCCTCCCTGATAAATTGTGTTAAGATTAGACCATCCTAATTTCAGCTTTCCCTGGCAGTGATTCCTAGTCAGATCTCCATCTTCTATCCTATGCCATGATTGATGTAAAAAAGGAAAATCAGACATCATATAGTACATGACATGCTCTTTCTAGCAAAGCTAGAACCAGTTCTGTACCTTACACGGACCCAGAATTCTTCCCATTCATTGCTAAAATTGTTCTGTAGCTCTTTTCCTGTAACTGCCACAGCTTTTACCAGTAGATATTGCTGGTAGCAATTGCAAATTGAAAATGAACATGTGCGACCACCTCAGTGAGGTGGGCAAGGAATATGGAAAAGAACAAACAGTAGGTGGCACTATACAGATACATTTTATTGAATAGCTCACTGGCTATACTAACTTTTTAATTGCACGTACCTGCAATTACAAAAGTATTCAGATCCAGGTGCTGCTTTAACAAATGTAGAATGTTTTGTGGCACAACCCCTTTAATAACTGTGGAAAATACCGCAAGCTAAAACAAAGACATATGGGGTCATTTATCAAACTGGTGTAAAGCAGAGCTGGCTTAGTTGTCCATAGCAACCAATCAGATTCCTCCTTTCGTTTTCCAAAGGAGCTGTCAAAAATGAAAGATGGAATCTGATTGGTTGCTATGGGCAACTAAGCCAGTTCTACTTTACACCAGTTTGATAAATGACCTCAATAATGTGATGTGGAGAATAACAATGACATTACCGAAGGAGGAAGTAGCTAGCTCCTCTCCTAACTTGGGTATCAACAAAAAAATATCTAGATAACTGCTTGGGACGTTGTTAAAATAAAAACAAATGTGAAGCCAGGGTTTTTTAAGGAATGTTCTTTAACCCCTTAAGGTCCAGCCATTTTTGACCTTAAAGGGTTTTCCTGTATTTTTATATTCATGACTTATCCTCAGGATAGGCCATTCATATCAGAACAACGGGAGTCTGACACCCCGCACCTCTGCCTGTCAACTGTTTTTGGAATTACTGTGAGCAGCACTGCAGTAATCACTACACAGTAGATGGAGCTGTGTAAATCCAGAATTTACTTCTGGCACTGCAGGTTTTCCCAAAAACTGCTGATGAACAGGGGTGTGGATTGTCGGATTCCAGTCAATCTGATATTGATGATTTATCCTGAATATAGGTAATATTAATATAAAAATACTGGAAAATCCAGGACTATTTTAGTTTTTGCAATCCATCATAGCTAATGTTTTCAGTCTTAAGGCAATGTGACTTTTTTAGGCTTTGTTTTTTTACAAGCTGAGTCTGTGAATGGTGGCTGTAATGCCCTGTCTGCCCCCTGCAGTGTATGGACCACATAGGTGGGTGCCCCTACATTACAGTGGATCATGCCCTGTCTGCCCCCTGCAGTGTATGGGCCTGCCATAAATACTAAATTGGCGATAAATATGGCGACTGGATTATCACAGGGGGAAGTTAGGGCTGTGTGTCTTTCCATAGCAAAGGCAGATTCACAGGCTACCACCCATAAAAGGACACCCATACACTGCAGGGGGCAGACAGGGCATGATCCACCGTAATGTAGGGGCACCCACCTATGCCTGCAAACGGTCACCGTGAACACTGAGGCCAGACCCCGGCCACCAATGCACTGATCCCTGAGCCTGCTGTCTTCAAAAACTGTAAGTACTTAAATTACAGTAATTCACAAAAAATCAATTACTTAGTTGTTTTATGGGGTAAGGGGGTTGGGTGGTTAGAGGGGGGAGAATTAGGGAGGGGTTAATACTGTACTATCTCTAGCTGCACATTGTTTTTAAAAAAAAAAGTAATCTGTAAAATACATTTATGTTAGAAGTTGTGCTTTTTAATTTTTAGAATAATGATACAGCCATTTTATTTAATGTATTAGTGCTAATTTCTGTGCTGTTGGAGGGGGGGGGGGGGTCAGGGGCAGTATTACACAATCTTTAGATATGTTTTTATACATATACAGATTGTGTAATACTGCCCCTCACCCCCCTCTAACCAACACAGAAATTAGCACAAATGTTATTCTAAAAATTAAGAAAAACGCAACTTCTAACACAAATGTATTGTAAAGAGGAAGGGGTGGGGTTTACTGAGGAAGGGGTTTGGTCTTGACAGGAAGGGGTGGGTCAAATTTATATTAGGGGGGTGCCCGAGTTTAGTCTCGCCTAGGGCAGCACAAAACCAAGATACACCACTGGACATACTGTATGTAGACATTTGTTGGGACATATCTGGTGATGCATGGTGATGTGTGGACATACTGTATGTAGACATTTGTTGGGACATATGTGGTGATGCATGGTGATGTGTGGACATACTGTATAAGGACATTTGTTGGGACATATGTGGTGATGCATGGTGATGTGTGGGCATACTGTATGAAGACATTTGTTGGGACATATGTGGTGATGCACGGTGATGTGTGGACATACTGTATGTAGACAGTTATTGGGACAATATGTGGTGATGAGTGGACACACTGTATGAAGACATTTTTTGGGACATATGTGGTGATGTTCATATCTCCCAACTATAGGAACAGAGAATCATGGGCATGAATGCATCCATTTTATAATATTGTATATGCCAACTAATATGCATTAGATGTGGCTGCGCTAATTAGAAATGGCATTCACAAAGACATCATTTGTACCTATATTGATGCCTATTCCCATGCACGCTTAACATTTTCATTTTGCACGCAGAAATGATAAAACACGTATAATCTGTGTCAGCCGAGGATATATCTTTACTGGTTCTAAGGAACTCATTTTCTCTGTTGCATATTATCATCTAACAGAGTGTCATTTCAAAAGTCATGTTGTTTTTGGTCCAAATTTGTATTCTGAGTTATTACGCCTTATAAGAATAGCTGCCCAATTTAATCAAATGCTTTGTGAATCAGTGATAACATGAAACCATGTCCTTCCCTCTGTTCTCAGCTCTTTCAAAGAAAGGCAAGATGAAGGCTGTGCTATGGATGCAGCCAACAGATTAGACTGGCAGAGTCTAAAGATGGCTGCCACCCAGTGGTCGAAGTGAGGCAGCAAATCTGTATTTTTCTAAAATGAAATAATATCACGTAATATGCCTCAAGGCTGTTCCAGAATAAAATCCAGTGAGAGTACAATGCAAGAATCCCTGCCACACATCTGCATTTTGTTTGCAGACACATAGATAATTTAATTGTAATGTTTTATCCTTTATTTCTTATGTTAGAACATTACATGGCAGATAGAGTTGATGCCCGCCTGTTGTGCATCTGTGCAGAGGAATGTACTGTACGCACATATGCGATCAGCTGTAACATTCTGTACATACGAGCTGGCAGGACATGTGACAGGTGCCCAGGTCTGAAGAGAATACAAGTACATCAAATAAAAGGGAGAGATTGTATTGTGCTCAAACGCTGCAACTCCTCGCTCTGCTAGCAAAGATTAAGTCTTTTCCAAATATAAATGATTTTGGCACACCAGGAGAACTAGACATTCTAATGCCTGTAAGCCATCTTGAGAAGATTCACGGCCACTTAAACTGGCACTGCTCTCCAAATCCAGCTGTTAGGATCTGCAATTCTCAGGATTTTTTCCAGCAGCTCAATCCTTTCCATAAGTAATGATTTTATAACTTCTAGGTCAAAGGAAGTACAGGTAAAGAGGAGAAGGACATCTCCTACACCAGCCTCGTAGTCTTGTGGAAATCATAGCTGAATCCTAAGACAAGATAAGAGAGTCCAGTGCCCAGTGTCAGAAGTGATTGTAGAGAAGCAGTATCATGGTGGATTTCTGTTTTCAGAACTCTAATTGCAAAGTTGAAATCTTTGCTTCAAGGAAAATAAAATAAAAAGCGGATTGACCTACGTGAACACGGACACATGCTCTGAAAATTGAGTTTTAATTTAGTTAATATTGCGGGATTAGAAAGATATGACTCTTGTAGAACAGGACAACATCTGGCTATGCAGTAGGTTGTGTCTAGTATGATAACATTTAGTGTTGAGCAAAGTATTCAAAAATTAGATTCGGCTGCTTCGCTGAATCTTACAAAAAAATTACTAATTACTTTGTCACAAAGCGCATTTCTTTGTAAGTAGTGAGAGCAATGACAGTCATTGTACCCCTCAGATGCCGCGTTCATAGCTGATTGTGGCATCTTGTAGCAATATTACAGTGTAAAAT
The DNA here is from genome assembly GCF_905171765.1 of Bufo bufo. Taxonomy (NCBI): domain Eukaryota; kingdom Metazoa; phylum Chordata; class Amphibia; order Anura; family Bufonidae; genus Bufo; species Bufo bufo. Next base: position 359,971,164 of record NC_053391.1, on the reverse strand, counting down.
AAAAAAAAAAAAAATCAAGTACATCATACGTACCTCATCCATTTGCTCGCAATGGGCCGGCCGCCCCCATCTCGATTGGAGATCTGCCGTGAAATCTCGCGCAGCCCATGATGACGTCATCACGTCGGCCGGCGTGGTGACATCATACATCATCGCGCATGGGATTTCCTGCAAGATCTTCAATCAAGATGGCGGCAGTCAGCCCGTTGTAAGCATTGCAACTGGATGATGTAAGTATGATTGTTTTTTTGTTTTTTACACCATTTTAGGGATCGATTCACTACCATGAAGCACAAGGAAATTTGGCTTTGCAGCAAATAGACTTTTCGTGGGCTTAGATTCGCTCAACACTAATAACATTCATAAATTCTGGACATGTATGGCACTGTTTTATGGAAGAAAGTGGATATGTTTTTCTAACCTTTGTTTACAGCCATTGACATGTCACCGAGGTTAACATGACATGTCGCTGAGGAGCAGATAGAAATTGTGTTTATCTCTGGTGAACGCAGTAACCGGGTCATTGCAGCAGATTTCAATGCAAGACACCCTACGAGACCACCCATCTCCCATGCTACAGTTAGCAAACTGCAAACTGCTTGCTAAGTTTTGTGAAACTGGTTCAGTGTTGGATTTGCCAAAATGAAATCTGTCTCTAATGAAGAAACATCAGTGGCTGTCCTAGCTTCATTCAGCAAGAGCCCACAGCGTAGCACTCGCCGCATGTCACCGGAGAGTGGCATTAGTCGAACATCCCTTCGGCGGATATTAGCTACTCACAAATGGCACCCTTATAAACTCCAGCTACTGCAGCATCTCAATGAGGATGACCCAGATCGGAGCACTGAATTTGCAGAATGGGCAAAACAAAAATTGGAACAGGACCCTCAGTTTACGCAGAAGATTTTGTTCAGTGATGAGGCAAACTTTTATGTGAATGGTGAAGTTAACAAACAAAACCACCGCTATTGGTCTGACACTAACCCACATTGGATAGATCCCTCCAAGACTGTTGGAACAAAAACATTGATGGTATTGTGTGGTATATGGGGTACAAAGATAGTGGGGCCATTCTTCATCAATGGAAACCTCAAGGCCACTGGATATGCGAAATTGCTACATGATGATGTGTTTCCCTCTTTATGCACTGAAGCTGGCACGTTCCCTGAGTTTTTCCAGCAAGATGGTGCACCACCACATTATGGGTGTCAGGTCCGAGTATTCCTAGATGAACAGTTTCCTGGAAAGTGGATTGGTCGTCGTGGGCCAGTTGAATGGCCCCCAAGGTCTCCTGATCTGACCCCCTTAGACTTTTATCTTTGGGGTCATCTGAAGGCAATTGTCTATGCTGTGAAGATACGAGATGTGCAGCACCTGAAACTACGGATACTGGAAGCCTGTGCTAGCATTTCTCCTGCGGTGTTGCTATCAGTGTGTGAAGAGTGGGAGAAGAGGGTTGCATTGACAATCCAACACAATGGGCAGCACATTGAACACATTTTATAAGTGGTCAGAAACTTGTAAATAACTCATGAAAGAATAAAGTTACGTGAAATTCCCAATAAGTTTGATGTGTCACATGACCCTCTTCCTATTGAAAAAACAAAAGTTGGATTCAAAATGTCCGACTTCAAAATGGCCGCCATGGTCACCACCCATCTTGAAAAGTTTCCCCCTTCACATATACTAATGTGCCACAAACAGGAAGTTAATATCACCAACCATTCCCATTTTATTAAGGTGTATAAATGGTCCACCCTGTACATTATTACATTTGCAGAAAGTTTTTGTCTGGTTCTTTTCTGTATATTAGAGCCCGTCTTGTGCATTATTTCATTATTTGATGCATTTATTTGATTTCTATATTCAGATAATTTTTGCAGTATTGTATAAACAAATTATTGAAGTGTATACCGCATTTTTCGCCCCATAAGACGCACTCCCCCCAAAGTAGGGCGGGAAATGTCATTGTGTCTTATTGGGTGAATACTAATGAGCTTCCATTATGGAAGCACTCATTAGTACTGGAGGACCGGGAAGCGGTAAATGCAGCTCTCCCGGGCTCTGTACTCACCGGTTCCTGGTCCTCGGCCGTCAGCTGTGCTCTGTGTGAGGACACTCTGTGACCTCACGCTGTGCATGTCAGGCGACAGCACAGGTGACGGCAAGAAGAACAACAAGAAGAGGGCTGGAAGTGAGCGGCGGAGTCTGGATCTGGAGAGGTAAGTGGAGTTTTTAATTTTATTTGCTCTAAAGCTGGAGGCTGCTCTGTTGGCTACTATATGGCATGGGGCTGCTCTGAGCCAGTGGGCTGATATATGGCATAGGGGCTGCTCTGAGGCTGGGGGCTGATATATGGTTTGGGGGCTGATTTGAGGTTGGGGGCTGATATATGGCATGAGGGCTGATTTGAGGCCGGGGGCTGATATATGGCATCAGGGCTGATCTGAGCCTGGAGGCTAATATATGGCATGAGGATTGATTTGAGGCTGGGGCTGATATATGGCATGTGGGCTGATATAAGGCATGAGGCGCTGATATAAGGCATTGGGGGCTTATATGAGGCATGGGGGGCTGATATGAGGCATGGGGACTGATCTGAGATATGGGGATCTCATCTGAGGTCTGAATAGGGGTTCTTATTAACATTAGAGGGGGACTAATCTGAGGTCTGATTGATGGTCTTATTAACATTGGGGGTCTGATTGGAGCTGTGAGCTGAGGTCTGATTACTATTGGAAGTCTGTTTGCTGGTCTGATCTGAGGTCCAATGAAAAAAATTTTTTCTTATTGTCCTCCTCTAAAACCTAGGTGTGTCTTATAGTGCAAAAAATATGGTAAATATGAAGGAAAATGGATCTTTTACACAATGAACCATAAGTGTCCCTCTCTGACCGTTCAAAACGTTAGGAAATATGTTTTGCTGGTTTTGAGTCTTCACAGAGCTTCCTCTTCCAACAAGTATACCAATGCAGGGCCGACGACACCAGTAAAGCGACTTAGGCAGTCGCCTAGGGCGCCATTTAGCAGGGGGCGCCTGTTGCAGTGTAAAAAAAAAATTATAATAATAATAATAAGTTGGTTATATAAGTTCGGCCGGCCGGCGGCGCCCCTCATGCTGCGCCTCCTGAGCGGCTGAGCGCTTGCCGCTCTAAAGAATTTCCAGCCGCCGTCTCAGTGCTGCGCAGCCTGCCTGCGCCTGCTGTCATTCTGTGTCTGCTCTGTGCTGTCCGTGGCCGAGCTCTGTTCGGTCCGCGATACAGGAGCTTTTGTTTCCTGTACCCGGCCGGACTGACAGGAAGTGCTCACTTAGTGTGCACTTCCTTTCAGTCCGGCCGGGTACAGGAAACAAATGCTCCTGTACCGCGGACCGAACAGAGCTCGGCCACACTACACTAGAGGTGACGGGGGGGGCTGGAATGAGAGTGACAAGGAAGGGGGGGCTGCAATGAGAGTGACAAGAAAGGGGGGGGCTGCAATGAGAGTGACAAGGAAGGGGGGAGGCTGCAATGAGAGTGACAAGGAAGGGGGGGGCTGCAATGAGAGTGACAAGGAAGGGGGGGCTGCAATGAGAGTGACAAGGGAGGGGGGTAAAATGAGTGACAAGGGAGGGGGGGCTGGAATGAGAGTGACAAGGGAGGGGGGGCTGGAATGAGAGTGACAAGGGAGGGGGGGCTGGAATGAGAGTGACAAGGGAGGGGGGGCTGGAATGAGAGCGACAAGGGAGGGGGGGTAAAATGAGAGTGACAAGGGAGGGAGGGGGGAGAAGAGAGTGACAAGGGAGTCCCCAGAGCCAGACCAAGAGCCAGACTGCAGCCAGAGACCAGATCATCTTATTGTCCTGGTGGTAAGTAGACAATGCAATATGTTTATTATGTAATAGTTATTAATACTACATTGGAGACAAATTTACCTCACATTTAGGGTCCATTCACACATCCGTGTATGTTTTGCGGATCCACAAAACACAGACAGCAGCAATGTGCGTTCCGCATTTTGCGGGCACTAAGAGAATATGCCTATTCTTGTCCGCTATTGCGGACAAGAATAGGACATGTTCTATTTTTTTCAGGATCGGAATTGCGGATACCATAGAAATGTATGGGTCTGCAATTCCGTTCCGCAAAAAGAGACAGCTACAAGAAGCTGGATTAACCCTAAGGGAAACATAGCAGTTCTTTTCATTTAAAAGCTGAGAAAGGGGTGGAACATATGTGATGTCATGATATGGGCAGATCATCTGATAAGGGGGGGCGGCAATTTTTATCTTGCCTAGGGCGGCAAAAATCCTTGCACCGGCCCTGTAACAATGTTAGGGGGAAAAAGTAGGGTGAAAGAAGTAGGGTGAAAGAGCTGGTTCATTTAATGTATCCTTTGTGTCCTATAAATAATAGAAAGGAATTAGTGGAGGGTAACAAATCCTGGGTCCTCTGGACATTTTTACTGCTTATAAGTGGGCAGTGGACAGAGGTGGTTATTGCAGCAGAAGTGAGTGGATGCAGTGCTGCTATCCAAGCTCTGTTCTCTGTACAATGTACGGAGCTGGTTAGTACTATGCTGACTTCTGGTGTCAGAGCTACTTCAGAATATCTCATTGGCGGGGTTCGGGGTGTTGGGTCCCTATTAATCAGATATCAATTGTCTATCCTTAAGGTAGGACATTAACAGTACAATCCTGGACAGCACTCGTAATGAGACAACTATTTTGCAATCTAAACAAATACCAGGGGAGTAACTACTGCCATAGTAGCCATAGTGGCTGTTATGGGGCCTGAAGTGACAGGGAGGACCAGGCCACCTAGTGTCCTAATGCTACACATGGTCAGTACATTGTGTAAGGCAGGGACTCTTTTTCTTGAGCATCCTGGTCATCTCTAGTTGATTCCTTCTCATCTAACATTACATGCAGCCAACAATGAAACTTCTTTCAGATTTCGGGTCAAGAGGAGAGGAAAGAGGAAGGCTCCAGACATTCTGCATAGATAAGTAAACAAGAAAAGGAAACTCACTTTGCAGTGCTCTGTTCCTCTCTTCTTTCTGATTTCTGCAACTTGTTACCAGCTGCATTCTTATCTATACTAATGCTACAGACCCTCTCCGCGGCTGGCTGTCCTTGGATGGGAAGGAGGAGTGTCATGGGATCTGCCTAATGTGAAGACTGCATGAATGAATGACAGTGTACCATATTTGTGTATTAGTGTATAGATGTGATTTTGTGCATGCAATTGTAATGAGTACCTGGTCCAGACTTCCAGATTCTCTGTGCACAGGTTTCTGTCACAGTTTCATGCAATGGGTTATTTGATTGGCTTTAGAGAACCCAATCCACCTAGATGAGGAGGGGTTATCTACAACAGCTGATTGTGCCTTAGGGTGTATTCACATGGTACGTTATGCACTGGTAAATAATTACTGCCATCATTTGTACAGTCTATCTATCTTTCTATCTATCCATTGTTTCTGAGCTGGTGGGTAGATAAGGCATACCTCCAATGTTACATTGATGTTGACATCATTTTCTCGTGCCAAAAATTTCAATCAGGTGGATCTGGCAGCATTGTTTCAACCATATAACGTTAATATCTTCTCCATTGTATTATAGATAATGGTTAGATCATTGCACATTGCCTTGTCAACAGTGCTGCTGATCTGGCAGTGTAGCGACCTGTAGGAGAGGCGACGATGGGAAGAGTGGTAATGACTATGATAGTGGGAAGTAGTACTCACTCTGGTGCTCGATGAAGCTGTGCAGTGAAGAGAAGGTGCACCCTTTCATCCTTATGGGGACTCCTTGACTGTCTGGTTCTCCTTCTTGATAGTACTTGTCTTGTCTTGTAGGGGCGTGGGAAGGGTACAAAGCAGTAGTGTGGATGCATGGCCGACATATGGATGATGGAGTCAATCCATTGAGTTAGGCCACTGGTCGCAATAAATAAAGTCTTTTCTTATTAAATTGATGATGGGAGTAGTAGTACATATAGCAACAAAAGGCACAGTTCTAAAGTATATCAAAGTATAGTCTCCCAACAGCTGTGCACGGGAAGTAGTAGAAGTCCTTGGTTCTCCTTCCAAGGACACTTTGTAAACTTTCCAAATAACGACATTTGTGCAAAACTCCCATGGTGTGGTGGGTGCCAGAAGTCTAACCATTTAGACAATAATAAAGTGTTTTCCCATAAATGGGCAGTACTTTACTGACATTATTTTGCACAGCCTCTATGGTTCTAGACCTTGTAAGTTGGCGGGTCTCTTTCTTTTAGAGATACCCTTATGATAAAGTTGCTTGTTTAGAAGCTATAGTCTCAGGGAAAAAGGTTCTCTGGCCTGCAGGAGCCTGCACATATGAGTCTTGTTAGTAGCTCATCTCTGCTCAGACTCCACTAACCAGGAGGTGGGCTTAAGCCATTACCCTGGTAACCTAATCAGCTCTGCCAGTGTTAATCATATATTGCCCATTCATTGCTATTAGGTATACACAGTACATAAAGAAATACGTGCTTTAATAATCATTTAGTAGTCAATCAACATTTAACTCAACAACATTAACCTTTATTGCAATAATAACTGTTTGCAGTGGTCCTCCGGGAAACTTCACCAGCTGCATCTTCGAACAGTAGCAACATTAAAGGTACCCTTTTACAGATTTAGACCTCATGCACACAATAGTGTCCATTTCAAGTCATAATGTTCATGTTTAGGGTGGCATTCAAATGTTTGCTATGGCGGTCAGCCATTTCTAATTATGCCCCTAAAAATACATGACTTGGAGAAGTGGAATGGATGTTTTGCTCTTCTAATCATTGGAGCTACCAGTTGAAAGACCCCCACTTATCATTTTACTCATTATATCTAAATGACATGTTCAAGATGTGAAAATTGGGGTGTCTAGCATGTTAGTTTTGACTTACAGCAGAAGAGAACTTGCAATAGACTAATGCCTCTGTGGATTGCTGCTTGTCACAGAGAGAAGCGAATGAAATGCAATGATATTTACATTCAGATCTTCTAAGAAAAAACTGCCCTCTTTCATACTTGTTAATTTATTCAAATAGTTTCAGACACAGGTAGCAACGGAACACTGTATGCTTAAAGGAATAGTCCAGCCTAATGATTTGGGTCACAATAATGTCAAATAATAAAATAAATCACATTCCCCTTACCAATACTCTACTACTCTTGTTCCAGTAGTTCCCAGGCCCCTACTTGTTTCAGTCTCCTGGTTCCCCTCACAAGAAAATGGCACAGTGGTTACCAACCCCAGGCAGCAATTGGCTTGGCAATCACATTTCCAGTAGAGAGAGTATGTCTTATATGTTATTTCATTATTTTAAAGGGAGTCTGTCACCACATTTGAGCATATTAGACTGATCAAATAGCGCATTTACAGAATCTTAAAAGTTCATTTTTGGCTGAAAGAAAACTCCATTAGATACAACAAAGGTACCGTTTTTAAGTTCTGGGTGGCACATATAACGCTATTTGATCAGTCTAATATGCTCAAATGTGGTGACAGACTCCCTTTAAACCTTCTGACTTATATATAATAACAGTAGTAGTAATTAGTGTTGAGCAAATTTTGAAAAAATTCGATTTGGCTGCTTCGCCAAATTTCACAAAGAAATTTTCTTTGAGACAAATTACTTTGCCACGAAGCACATTTCTTTGCAGATAGCAGGTGCAATGGCAGGGAACGGCGATCGCGCCGCCTTCATCATTGAACCCCTCTGATGCTGCATTGATCACTGATTGCGGCATCTCAGATTAATAGTGAGGGCTTTCAGGCGTTAATCCATTAAAAAAAATAATACCCACCTTATCCATTTAAGTTTAAAGAGGCCGCCGTGGTCATCTTGATTGAAGATCCAAAGTGGAATCTTGTGCGGTGCGTGGTGAGGTCATACGTCACCACGCACAAGATTTCTCACTAGATCTTCAATGAAGATGGCTTCAATGACTTCTTCACACTCAAATGGATGAAGTGAACATGTCTTTATTTTTTACTGCCATTTCAGGGAAAATTGATTCATTACTACCAAGTAGAAGGAAATTTGGCTATGCTTGGAATCTAATTTTCCCTGAAATTCGTATGGAAGACCAACTTTGGATACTTTGATTCACTCAACACTAGCAGTAATAATGATAATAATAATAATAATAATAATAATAATAATAATCAGCCACAGCCAGGCAATACCTTTAATCATAACTTTTCTTATACATATTTGAGACTGTGCTCTCTACTCTTCTTACAAGGATGGATGATTTAACACATAGTCAATGCCTGTAAACACTTTACTTGATCTTCATTATTTTATTTCTACCAATTTTACAATTTTATACAAGCTTTAAAGCTTTTACTCGGAGCAAGAAAAACTATTCTATGAATCAGTACAGCTTGACCTGAAAATGCTATGAGTCAGTGGTATGCTAATTGAAAAATATGAACATACCTAGAAAACCTTCATAGTCGTTCTGTTAGTCAAAATGCATTAGATAAGATCCTACCAAAATATTTCATACTAAACAAAAAAATATATAATTGAAGTTCTGGTCTTGTTAGACAGGCTCAATGTTCTATATAAATCATAGATTACCAAGGCTATGTAGAAGACAGTATAGGTGACAATAGATTTCAGAGACTATCAGCTACCTTCAGACCTACAGTATGAGAAGCAGTCACTGCTTAGGGAAGAGCTGTAGTCTATCACAGGCTCACCAAGAAAACGGTCTATATCTGTTTCTCATTTCTATTACAGTACAAGAGAATTGATCATAACGTACATATTACTAAACCACCAGTGAGAAGACTAGATTATTAGCGGTGTTCGGCCGAATATCGTGTGTGCTCAAGCTCGAGCTATGTCCATATATGGAGTCAGTGCTTGGGGACACCCAGTGTATTTAAATCTAATTTAGCCTCTATTTCTGAAAAGTTTCTGGCGGGATTCGAGCTCACAACCTTCTACATTACAGCCAAAAATGTTAACCACTACACTATAGAGCTCCATGGCAAGTTACAAAAATAAAATAAAAAATATGAGACTTCTGCTGTATTAAGTAGTGAGTATTCCTATACAGCAGAATCTCTATTTATTTTTATTATTTTTTTTAGAAACTGGCCATGCAGCTCTATAGTGTAGTGGTTAAGATTCTTGGCTATAATGTAGAAGGTTATGAGTTTGAATCCTGCCAGTAACTTTTCAGAAATAGAGGCTAAATTAGATTTAAATACTCTGGGTGTCCCCAAGCACTGACTCCATATATGGACATAGCTATATATGGAGTCAGAGCAGGGACTCCTAAGCCGAACTAGAGTCTCGACACCCTCCCCTCTTCAGAGCAGGGGGTGCCTGGTTTAATGCTCGGGTTCTCCCATTGACTTTCATTGTGCTGTGGTGCTCTGTAGAGCACCCGAGCATTAAGAAGTGTTCTACTCAAGCACCAGTGCACTTTGGTGCTTGATCAACGCTAATTATTAGATAACTGTTGGATATAGAATGAGGGGAATTAGCCTTAGTAGGGGAGAACCTGGAGGATTGTGTTAAACATGATTCCAGTAATGCCATTTTATTATGGCATATTCACATATGCAGCTCTGAGACCGTTACTTTCAGGAGGGAAGAAGGAGGGGGGATTTTGTGATCACATATGGAGTGAATATGTTAAAGAAAAACAAGGTGGATTTTATGCAATATAGATAGGTATGTGGTGGCTCACCTACCGCGATATATGGATTAAGGTGCTCAGTTGATTAGGCTCCCCCCAAAAAAGCCTCACGACAGAATAACCAATAACCAATTGGATTTTATGCAATAGTCTATTTAAAATACAGTAGAACATGAAATTACTGCCTTGTTTGTTCTGCATAACGTATATAATAAATGAAAAATCATCTGGTTTTCCTTGCAAGTTTGTGAAACAACTAAATATCAGAAGACATGATCTACTGCACATGAGGCTAATCTAGCACAAGATTCGGTATATATCTGTGTGCATTGGAATCTGTGAAGCTGAAATTGCAGTGCAATGGGTTAATCCTATAAGAAGTTGCTGTGTTCAGTTGCTTTCTACTTGGATCAGTGGGTTCTTGAGCGTTTTCAGAGCTCCTCCACACATGATTGACAGAGGATATTTGTAATGCATATTAAAATAAATAAGGACAAAATATTTCTGATGGCGGCATGCAAGATTTGATACAGGGCAGCAGTAAGCCGCTACCTTTGGTTATTCAGAGACAGATGCTATAGTGTCACTTCACTGACCTTCCTGGCTTTGACTACGTGAAATTTTACTAATTGAAGGTTCATCTAGGTGCTGTGGCACCCATCTATAATATTCTGTTATATTATATAGACATAGCCTCGGAAGTTTGCAAGGGCAGTTGACCAAGTCGGCTAAGAAGTCTTGTTCTATGTCTGGAACTTGCATATATTAATAACAGCTGTAGTGTTCTATCAACAGGCGACTATGGTAATTAAAACAGCACCGAGGAAAAGATGGCTTGCAGCACAATTAATTCACTCAAAATAATAACAATAATTCATTGTAATGTACACCAGATGTCTGATACACCTGTTCCTTCTGCTAATATTGGATGATCATTTTGAATGGCGGCGAGGCTTGCTTAAGCCAAAAGTCTAAACATAGCTACTTGTCCTTAAATGTAACTCATAAAACTAATGAGTAATACCACAGTGCTCTATCTAGAAATGACATTTTATTCTTGTCAGTTATAGAAAATTAAATGTTTACAATGCACAATATGTTGCCCAAATTATATTTTTGGAAGTTGCATTAACTTGCAGTATGGTGCAAAATGAGAAATCATTTATATTGACATTCCTTATGGTAGGTTCACATTTCCAGCACTTAAAGGGAACCTGCCACCATGGAAATGCAGAGTAATCTGCCAGCAGAATGTTATAAAACAGGAGCAGCTGAACAGATTGATGTATAGTTTTATGGGAAAACATTCAGTAGAACTCTAAGCTTTAAAGTGAAGGAGGAGGTCCTATCAGTGATTGGCAGCCTTCCCTATATGACTATGTATACAGAGGGAGTCGTCAGTCACTGATAGGACCGTCTTCTTGACTTCAATATCCAGAATGAACAGGAATATGTATGAAATACAAGGTTTACTGAATAATTTCCCATAAAACTATATATAAATCTGCTCAGCTCCTCCTGCTCTATTATATACTGCCTGCAGCTCAGATTCCATGTTCAACCTGACAAGTTGCCTTTAACTCCGGTAGTCTGTTCCGGCAACACAGGAACACAGTGAATCTCTCATAGGCTGCAATGTTAAATCAGTGTAGTCTATGAGAGAAACAAATCAGACAATCAAATGTTAATGTCCACTAGAGTAACTTAAAATAAGTGTGAAATAAAAAAAATAAAAAATTCAGTACAAAATAAAAATTCTCACCCTTTCCCATTTTAAAAATAAAAATAAATCATTAAAAAACAACATAATTATCATCACTGTATCCCAAAATACTTATACTATTAAAATATAAAAATATTTATCCTGTATGGTGAACAGCGTAACGGAAAAAAAAAAAATCTAAATGGCCGATTTGCTGGTTTTTGGGCGCTTTACCTTACAAAAAAAAAACTTTTAATAAAAAGTTATTAAAAAGTCATACACACTGCAAAATTACAACAAACACTTAGTTGTTAACCTTTACCAGCTCAGCTGCTCAAGGATCTCATATTTGCTTATTTGGTCAGTGTGACACAGAGGAACGGACCTTCCACTTGAAAAAAAAAATGTATATCCAGCACTAGCCGACATTAGAAACCGGTTCTTTATTCGAGTGTGCAAAAAGTACATACAGATAAAAAGTTTGACGCGTTTCGGACAAAAAAGTTTTTGACAAAGGACAAGTGTTGTCCGAAACTTAAAATTTTTAATCTGTTTGTACTTTTTGCACACTCAAATAAAGAACTGTTTTTTAATGTTGGCTAGTGATGGAAATATATATTTTTTACACTGCAAAATTGTATCAATCAAAACTACAGATCACACCTGGGACCCCCACCAATCAGCTTTTTGAGAAAGCACTAGCTCCTGTGAGCGCTGCAGCCTTCTCGCAGTTTACCAAGCGCAGTGCTGTACATTGCATAGCTGCTGTGCTTGGTATCGTGCTCAGCTTCATTGAAGTGAATAGGTCTGAGCGAGATACCAAGCACAGCCGCTATACAATGTATGGCACTGTGCTTGTGAAGCTGTGAGAAGGCCGTGGTACTCACAGAAGCACCGATGCCTTCTTAAACAGCTGATCGCATGGGGTCCCAGCTGTTGGACCTCCACAGATCAGATACTGATCACCTATCCGGAGGATAGGTCATCATTATCAAAATCTCGTAAAACCTCTTTAAAGATAGGAAAAACTGTACAACTGTGGTATTGCTGTAATCATAATGACCTGCAGAATGAAGTTAATATGTCAGTTTTACTGCATAGGGAACACCATAAAAACGAAACCCCAAAAATTATGGTAAAATTAAGTTTTTTTCCATATCCACTCATATAGGTTTCCATTGTAAAAAAAATTATAGGTATACGTATATTGTTGGCACCCTTTTCATGTGGTATACTGAGGTATAATGGCCAGGCTGAGGCTAAAAGGACACTCTTTTAGCTTCCATCTGGCTAATGTAAACCTATGGACACGATTATTGTGTACATCAGGAGCTTTTCGAAATGTACATCATAAAGGTGATGTTAACCCAGCCTGATACTTAATTGATCAGTCAGTGATGTTTACCATGGCAATAACAGCGAGTGCCAGGAAAAGCAACCACAGATAAAGTGAAAGAATGGTCTGGCCCACACTGTGTGCCAAGAAAATCTACAGGAAAGCATGCAGAAATCTGTTGATATTACAAAATGCTAGCAGCAGCTTGGAGACTGATTCATTCCAACAGCCCGGAGATGAGAGTACATCTTCTTCCCTCTTAGGCCTCATGCACACAACCATATGTGTTTTTCAGTCCGCGAATCGCAAAACACATACTGCCACCTTTTGTTTTCTCACTTCTGTAAAAAATGTTCAATCCTTGTCCATAAAATGGACAAGAACAAGACCTGTTCTATAGTTTTTGTGGGATGGCAGAATGGACATACAGATGTGAACGGCATACGGTGTGCAGCCTGCAATTTATTGTGGCCCTATTGAAATCAATTGGTCTGCATCCAATGTGCAACAAATGCGGATTGGATGTCGAAAAAATATTCAGTTGTGAGCAGGGGGCCTTTGACTAGGTTAACATCTTTGAGGAGCAGGGGCGGATTGACCATAAACCTTACAGGGAAATTTCCTGGCCGCCTGAGCCCTCTTCACGGCTGGCCAGTAAAAGTATTTTGTGCTGCTGGCGGCAGTATTTTGTAATGGACTGTGGTATTTGGCTCTGTTGGGGTAGTATAATGTGCCACAATATGGTATTGCTGGCCCTTTTAGAAGAAGAAGGAACAGAGTGATTTTATAAAAAAAAAGACAACACCAGAACAATAAAGCAATATGAAGGTAGCGAATATCTATATAACAAGCATAAATTATACATATTATTAATGTAATGTTTTCTTGAAACATTTCCCATGATTCTGACCTTCATAGGTAGAGCGGAACCCTTGAGCACTGACTGCGTAGTCCGACACCAACCAAAGCATTAGGCGGTTTCCACTACTCACGATCGGAGCTGGAAGATGAAAGCCTGTTAACCTACAAAATGAAATAAGACAAAGAATTAACACTAAAGCCGTGACCAGCAGAGAGAATTTTAAATTCTTTTCTAGCATATAAACCAAATTTTATGGCATATTTCCCACCTGTCTTTTCAATTTTATTAATACTATAAACCATCACATAACTGGCTTGCCTATAACTTTATGCTTATTGTAGGTAAAATACCTTCCCATTTTTCACGTTATGTGCAGAATTAAAAAAAGAGTCACGTTAAGCATACACATATGGTAAATGTTCTCTAAAGGAGAATTGTTACCTCTTATGAAAATCATAGTATTATTATTCTTATTATTATTCTAGTGCTCTTTTTCATCATTGATGGTGGCATTTAATTTCCACAGAGATCAATGCAAAAACACAATTGTTTTAGGATTTTGTAATGTAACAAATATATAATGGAATATTCTCTAAGGCTAAAGGTATAATAATGAGCATTCTGGTATTATTGCACTGATTTATCAAGGCCGGCATCTGCTACACAATCTTGATAGGGCCTGCTTTACTGAAGGAGGCATATAATTTATGACGAGGCACAGGCCTCATCATAAATAACCTTCCTCCTCCAGCTCTCCATGCGCCAGAATGAAATCTAACCTTATTAGATTTGTAACCTGATGAAGGGGGAAGTATAATATCCCTGAAACGCGTTGTTTTACATTCATAATCTTCAATAAAGAAGCGTTCACTCCAGATGGAAGTGGCAATTCTCCTTTTTGTGCAAAGCAGCCAACTAATTGCACCTGTATTCCCTCTTGAGAAGTTGGGCACCTCTTCAGAAGGCACCAAGGCTGTGGCTGCATGCCAGGCGACTGCATCTTCATTGTTACAAGCCTACAATAGTGTTTTAACCATCGAGGAAGAAACTTATAATAGTTTTGAAATGCGTCTGAAGTCTGGACATATTGCAGTAGTTATATATCTGCTTTGCAATTCTGTGAAAATGATATGACAATTAGAATTAATGAGAGTTTCCAATTAGTGGTTGTCTCTCCTCAATATGAGAGAGAGCAAGAGAGTGTTGGGGATGAGAAGGGTATGTTGATTGATTATTGACATTGAGTCTAGATCCAGCAGCACAGTAATACGTAACTGGAGTCACACTGAATAAGATTTAAGAGACTCAGTTGGGAGTTCCGTCTAGGTTTCTGTCATTTTCGACAGCAATAAAGTTCAGCATGTCAAAACCTTGGTGGAACTCGGGCCACATTATAGGTCAACTACAACAACAACAACAACATGATTGCACTGTCAAGGTCCCTCTTTATAAAGCTTTGCGCATACAGTGCATGGCTTTTGCACATAGTCTTACTGGTAACATTGGCTCTGTGGATCTTCTGTAGGCTTTTTTGGAATGGCAGTACAAAGTGTGCCATCCTTTGACTGCTGTGTGACTGGGTGCAGTGAGTCAGGCAGCTGGCGGATCTCGGGTTATCCATCAATTCCAAAGGACCCTTATAATACTTTATGGACTTTATTTCATTTTTATCTTTATTATTTATATCATTATTTTTATCTTTATGCAACAAACTGTGTAAATGACACTTTACCTGGCTCTGATTCAGTCAGTTCAATCACTAGGCTAGGGGTTGAGGCAAGGGTGTAACTATAGCCATAGCAGCTATGGGGCCTAGAGGTTAGGGGGAGTCAATGGCAAGAACCTTTTGTAGGAATAACAATATGATGGCTTTTTCTGATGTATGATGCTGATATACATACCTTTAATTTTCGCTACTTTTGCTGCTGTTTTCATTTTCTTACACTAGGTGGTGGGAGTTCCATCTTATTTTGCTATGGGGCCCTATGAATTATATTAATACCCTGGTTGAGAGACCATCATTTTTTCAATGTCATAAAAAAAAGCTTGGAGTTTTAGAAGTTACATTTTCCAAAATGAAGTTGCATAATTACTGCTGATTTATTAACTTTCAAGTGAATCTCTTCAATTTACTGTAATAAAATTTGGATTGTTTCTGTAAAATTTAATGTGTACTGCTACAAAGGGGCAACTGGCCATAAAAATCAAATCAAGGGGAGCTCAAGGACTCAGTCAGAATGGACAGTTAGAGTCTCAAATTTAGAGTATGTACTATATTCAGATCAGGGAAGAAAAGAACATTAAAAATACATTTCACTCCCCATCCCTGTCAGTCTTATCTCAAAAGACAGAAAAGGACCATACAATACCTTTGTACAGCATGCAGCACATGTTTTCTGGCTGCCATCCTGGCTGCTTGTATATTATCTTTGTGAGCAGCACAGCAGTGTGGGAATCAGTATATGTATTATGCTTTTTTAAGCTGAGATCACTTAACCTCACCAATAATTACAGAAAGGTTTAGAAATCAAGAGAAACAAATCCTTAGGGATGTGGAAGACTGTCTGAAATGGCTCTGATTTAATAACGAACAGCCATGTTAAAATCTTCATTCAAAATCTGCAAGGCTTCTGTGATCCAAGGACAGCTGAAAGTTTTTTGATATTGTTGTCTGACAGTGGCAGCTATCAATGTGACAGAGCTGGATAATGCATTGTAATGCTAATTCTTCTCCTTCAAGGTTCCCAAACTTGAATGATTTTGAATGTTCTCATTTTGATACATGTTGTGCATGCGCAGATCAACTGACTATACCACAGAACTGAACCATAGCCACAGAGCATTCATCCAGAAAAACAACTTGATGTCAGTGTAAATTATACAGGGTGAATCAAAAGTCTCAGGACAACCTTTTATTTCAGAAACAAAAGGGAAAATGAAATATCTGAATACCCCAGCAAGTAATGAGTGAGGAGGCCTATCTTTTAGGCTATGTCCAGAACATGGCCGCCATTTTGAAATCCACCCTATCGTATAGTAGTGATGAGCGGCAGGGGAAATATTCAAATTTGCGACATTTCGTGAATATTTGGGAGAATATTCGTCATAAATTCCCAAATTCGAGAATTCACCATTATGTTCTTGATTGCGAAAATCGGTAATGTAATATGCATGCGCAATACAGACGTGGGTCACTTTTGCTACATTTTCCAAGCTGCTAGAAGTTTCCTGAAACTGGAGAAAATGGTTGGCACGGCAGAACATTACAATAGCTTTATATGCAGATAGAGTGCTCCAATATATTCACGATTGTGCAAATTGGCAATTAATGATGCACATATTTTGGTGCAATACGTGAAACTTCACATTTTAGCAGGTTTCACTATATATTACTAATTGGAGCACTAAGTATTGTTGTGAACTTGTGACATCACAGCACTATGTCTGTAGCATGTATGTATGGACAGCAGAACATATCACACTACCTAACACCCTGCACTGGAACCTATCAGCTACACTATATCAGGATATAACCTACACTGACTATCTTCCACTAACTATCTGTATTATATATATAAGCTAACTAACTATATAATGTAATGATACAGGAAAGCAGAGAGCACAGCAATAACACTGCTGTCTCTCTCAGAACTGCAAAATACTGCATACAAGGGCTGCTGGGGAGGTTCTTATATAGTAAGGGGTAGGCAACTTTCCTATTGGTCGCTAGGGATGTTGCTAAGCTCAGACAAAGACATTGCAGCCTTCTCATTGGCTCACAAGCAAGAAGCAGCGAAGGATCATGGGTTCCAATGAAAAAAAATCAAGAATATTCGCGAATGCGAATATATAGCACTATATTCTAAATCTTTGCAAATTCTCGAAAGTGGCGATATTAACGATTAAAATTTGTGATTCGAATATTCGTGCCCGACACTATTGGATAAAGGGCATTTTTTTCAGAATGGGAAGGGAGTCATGTAGCATAGCAAAGAAGACCATCATTTTCTCTGAAATCAATTGTTGCAATTAGAGATGAGCGAATCGAAGCTGATAAAGTGGAATTCATTCCGAATTTCAGGAAAAATTTTATTTGCACCGAATGTGTATTTCCTCACGCTTCGCGGTAGCGAATCAAATTTTTTCCTAAAATGGCTGCTGCACGTGTGAGGACATGGAGAAAGGAACTCTGGGAAGACGGGATCACCCATAATGCCATGCATGCAGCCAATCAGCAGCCAGCCAGCCCTGTGATGTCACAGCCCTATAAATAGCCTCAGCCATCTTAGACTCTGCCATTTACCAGTGTACTTAGTGCAGGGAGACGTCTGCAGGCGTTAGGGACAGTGATAGCAAAGAATTTCATTGTGCTAAAAATAATCGATTTACAAGTGCAGGGAAAGACTATTCAAGGTGTAGGGAAAGAATAAGGAGAAATCATTCCACAGCATTTCTGTTGAACAGGGTTTATTCGGGGAGGTGACAGCCTGGGTAATAGGAACATTCCTACTAGACCTTGCAGCACTAACTGGGGGATCCAAATTGGCATTATACAGCTCTGTAATTCCATTCTTATTAGGGTGCAAGTGCTGTTTGATACAGGCATTAACAGGGGTTATTACAAGGAAATATTTCTATGTTTTATTTGCCCTAGTGCGGTGCAGTTATATGTTCTAAAGCATTTTTTAGCTTGTATTAGTGGGAAAAAGGGGCTTATTTGCCATTGTGTGGTAAAGTGTGAAAATGACAGCCCTTTTTGTCGCGTATTAGTGGCAAAAGTTAAATATATTTGCCCCTCAGCGGTGCAGTTATCTGTTCTAAAGCCCTTTTTCGTGTATTAGTGGAAAAAGAAAAAATATATTTGCCACTCAGCGGTGCAGTTATCTGTTTTAAAGACCTTTTTTGCATGTATTAGTGGAAAAAGGAAAAATATCTTTGCCGCCTAGAGGTGCAGTTATCTGTTTTAAAGCCCTTTTTTGAGGAAAAAGGAAAAATATCTTTGCCGCTCAACAGTGCAGTGAGATATTTTGCAGTCCAATTTGCCGTGTATTAGTGGCGAAATAAAAATATATTCGCCGTTCATCGTTGCACTTATCTGATTAAAAGCCTTTTGTGTAAAAATAGAAAAAAAATTAGGGCGTAATTGCAGTTCAGCAGTGCAGTGAGATATTTTACAACCTAGTTTGCCATACTGGCAAATAATGAAAAGCCTGTTGTGTTCTGAAGAAGTGTAAAAAAAAAATAGGGCCTAATTACCCTTGTGCAGTGCAGTGCTTTACTCTAAAGCTTTACTCTGGCGATACATAGATAAAAGTAGAAATAAATTAGGGCATAATTGCAGTTCAGCCGTGCAGTGAGATATTTCACAGCCCAGTTTGCCGTGTATTACTGGCAAAATAAAAATATATTCGCCGTCCTGCATTGCACTTATCTGTTGAAAAGCCTGTTGTGTTCTGTAAAAGTGTAAAGAAACTAGGGCCTAATTGCCCTTGTGCAGTGTAGTGCTATACGCTAAAGCCCAGTTTGCTGTGTATTACTGGCGAAATAAAAATATATTCGCCGTCCTGCATTGCACTTATCTGTTGATAAGACTGTTGTGTTCTGCTAAAGTGTAAAAAAAACTAGGGCCTAATTGCCCTTGTGCGGTGCAGTGCTATACTCTAAAGCCCAGTTTGCCGTGTATTACTGGTGAAATAAAAATATATTCGCCATCCTGCGTTGCACAATTCTGTTGAAAAGCCTTTTGTGTTGTGTAAAAAGTAGAAAACTTTTTGCAAGATTGACTGAATTACGTAGTGTTTAAATTTTTTATGTGAAACAGGCATTTTTTGGTAAAATTGATGGGTGATAGACTTTCTTCTGTATGAACCAAATTCCATTATCCTTTCATTGGTGAAATTTTTTATTTCAACCATGTTTTCTTTGGGAATATTGATGGGTGATTGGGTGATTGCTGTATGGACCGAATTACGTCGTTGTAAGTCCTGCAGTAAACATAATGAAGACGCTGATGACAACACACCAGCAGACTTTGCCTTTACTATCTATTCACAATTAAATCAAGCAGCTTCACTAAGTTGAAAACATTCATGTGTTTTTATCTGCATTCGATCTCCACAGCACACAAGACATGATAGGAGAGTCTCTGCTTTGGAGTCCAAGTCCAGTTTCTTAAGATCAGGAGTTCCATCAGAATTGTGCGCAACAATCTTGCTCCCTGTGCAAAACCATAACAAAAGGACTCCGTAGGCATACACATCAGAGGAAGCTGAAGCTGGTTGCCCCAATTTCAATTCAGGAGCAGGGAGCAGTAAACAGCAGGAAGCAAATAGAGGTGACTGAACTCCGCTGCTCTGTGTCTCTTGTGAAGTCAATGTCTCCAGCAATGCCCCACTCGCGATTTATTGCTAATATATAGTGTTGAGCGAACAGTTCGAGCATAGTTCGGGTCCGTACCGAATTTTGGGGTGTTCGTGACACGGACCCGAACCCGAACTTTTTCGTAAAAGTTCGGGTTCGGGTTCGTCGTTCGGCATGTATTTTGGCGCATTTTGAAAGGCTGCAAAGCAGCCAATCAACATGCATCATACTACTTGCCCTAAGATGCCATCGCAGCCATGCCTACTATTGGCAAGGCTGTGATTGGCCAAGTGCAGCATGTGACTCAGCCTCTTATAAGCTTGTGCGCACATCGGGACGTGCTCACTCCCGATGTGAATAGAACAGGGTTAGACGCAGCTGATGCTAGGGCGAGAATAGGCAGGGATAATTGAATAACTGGAAGCAAATTTCTCTCCTCCACCTGTGATTCATCTGAACAACTGCAGCTGAGCTGCTTTTTTGATAGGGATTGGCTATTTTTAGAGTGGCCAGAGTGATTTTTCCATCCACATGTACCCGGGCTGACCGCCGGCCGCCATTTTGCGACTTGTAGTGCTGCAGCAGAAGCTGCCACAGTGTGCATTCCAAAGCTCCAAACAAGTCAGACATCTACACCTGGGATTCAGACCAATAGCGATTTAGCAGCACAGTCCAAGGCTATTTTTTTTAAAGGTTGTGCAGACCATTTTGTGGCACATGTTACTGGGCTGATAGGCGGCGGCTATCTTGGGACTAGTGCTGCAGCACAATCTCTCCCAACGTCCATTAATCACTTGTAATAGTGGTCTGTGCCATAGAAATCCTACATCAGGGACTTGGGTGTGCTTGTGTCACCCCTACTAATACCAGTCCACCTGTAATCCATACAGTGAAAAGCCATAAAGTATTCCAGTGAGGGAATTTTTTTTTTATTTAAAAAAGGCCAAGTTAGTTTATCTGGCGTTCAATATACTAGATACAGTTAGGCCTGCGTTTCATACATCTGGAATTAGCAAACTAATGTGCTGGGGTTGGGAAAACATATATGTACCCATACTAGAATCTGTCAAAGAAAGCGGTACTCACATATAACAGTCATTCCATCTGTAATCCATACAGTCAAAAGACTGAAAGTATTCCAGTGAGGGAATTTTTTTTATTTAAAAAAGGCCAAGTTAGTTTATCTGGCGTTCAATATACTAGATACAGTTAGGCCTGCGTTTCATACATCTGGAATTAGCAAACTAATTTGCTGGGGTTGGGAAAACATATATGTACCCATACTAGAATCTGTCAAAGAAAGCGGTACTCACATATAACAGTCATTCCATCTGTAATCCATACAGTCAAAAGACTGAAAGTATTCCAGTGAGGGAATTTTTTTTATTTAAAAAAGGCCAAGTTAGTTTATCTGGCGTTCAATATACTAGATACAGTTAGGCCTGCGTTTCATACATCTGGAATTAGCAAACTAATTTGCTGGGGTTGGGAAAACATATATGTACCCATACTAGAATCTGTCAAAGAAAGCGGTACTCACATATAACAGTCATTCCATCTGTAATCTATACAGTCAAAAGACTGAAAGTATTCCAGTGAGGGTATTTTTTTTTTATTTAAAAAAGGCCAAGTTAGTTTATCTGGCGTTCAATATACTAGATACAGTTAGGCCTGCGTTTCATACATCTGGAATTAGCAAACTAATGTGCTGGGGTTGGGAAAACATATATGTACCCATACTAGAATCTGTCAAAGAAAGCGGTACTCACATATAACAGTCATTCCATCTGTAATCCATACAGTCAAAAGACTGAAAGTATTCCAGTGAGGGAATTTTTTTTATTTAAAAAAGGCCAAGTTAGTTTATCTGGCGTTCAATATACTAGATACAGTTAGGCCTGCGTTTCATACATCTGGAATTAGCAAACTAATTTGCTGGGGTTGGGAAAACATATATGTACCCATACTAGAATCTGTCAAAGAAAGCGGTACTCACATATAACAGTCATTCCATCTGTAATCCATACAGTCAAAAGACTGAAAGTATTCCAGTGAGGGAATTTTTTTTATTTAAAAAAGGCCAAGTTAGTTTATCTGGCGTTCAATATACTAGATACAGTTAGGCCTGCGTTTCATACATCTGGAATTAGCAAACTAATGTGCTGGGGTTGGGAAAACATATATGTACCCATACTAGAATCTGTCAAAGAAAGCGGTACTCACATATAACAGTCATTCCATCTGTAATCCATACAGTCAAAAGACTGAAAGTATTCCAGTGAGGGGATTTTGCTTATAAAAAATAATATATTTCATTGTGGTGCGAGTTGAATCGCAACAATGAAGAAAAATACTATTAAGGGACGAGGACGCGGTCGTGGTGGTGTCCGTGGAGCCTCTGTTGCTGGTAGAGGACGTGGCCGTTTGGCCCCAGGCGCACACAGTAGGGAACGAACTCCCTCAACTAGCCGGCAGAATGTACCGCAATATCTCGTGGGGCACAATGCCGCTCTTAGGATGGTAAGGCCTGAGCAGGTACAGGCATTAATCGATTGGGTGGCCGACAGTGCTTCCAGCACGTTCACCACATGGTCTTCCACCCAGTCTTCTGCGGAAAGCGCACAGGTGGCACCTGAAAACCAAGCCCATCAGTCTGTCACATCACCCCCAAGCATATCAGGGAAACGGTCTGAGCCACAAGTTATGCAGCAGTCTTTTCTTCTGTTTGAAGACTCTGCTTCCAGGGTTTCCCAGGGGCGTCCACCTAGCCCTTCCCCAGTGGAGGAAGACATACCATGCTCTGACGCACAACCACTTATGTCTCCAGATGAAGAGGACATGGGAATACCACCACAGCAGAGTCACCGACTCTCTGATGATGACGAAACACAGGTGCCCACTGCCGCGTCTTTTTGCAGTGTGCAGACTGAACAGGAGGAGGTCAGGGAGGGAGACTGGGTGGAAGACGATGCAGAGGACGATGAGGTCTTAGACCCCACATGGACTGAAGGTCGTGGCGATGACTTTCACAGTTCAGAGGAAGAGGTAGTGGTGAGACCGAGACAACAGCGAAGCCAAAGAGGGAGCAGGGGGCCAAAGCAGACGAGCCGCCGCCCCCAGAGTTCGCCTGCTACTGGACATCGCCAACAGGGACCCAGCCCCACAAAGGCAGCTTCAAAGAGTTCCCTGCCATGGCACTTCTTTAAACAATGTCCTACCGACAAGACCCGAGTGACTTGCACGCTCTGCCATCAGAGCCTGAGGCGAGGCATTAACGTTCTGAACCTCAGCACAACCTGCATGACCAGGCATCTACATGCAAAGCATGAACTGCAGTGGGGTACACACCTTAAAAACCAGGCACTCGCTGAGGCTCCCCCTGCTCCCTCTACCGCTGCTGCCTCGGCTTCCGCCTCGAGAGGAATGTTGCCACCTGCCGAGCAGCAAACAGAGGATGTGCCACCGACACCACCACCACCGCCACCGTCAACTAGCGTCTCCACTATATCACACAGCAGCGTTCAGCTCTCAATATCTCAAACCTTAGAGAGGAAGCGCAAATTCCCCCCGAGTCACCCTCGAGCCCTTGGCCTGAACGCCAGCATTTCTAAACTGCTGGCCTTTGAAATGCTGTCATTCCGGCTGGTGGACACAGACAGCTTCAAAAAGCTGATGGCCATGGCTGTCCCGCAGTATGTGGTTCCCAGCCGCCACTACTTCTCCAAGACAGCCGTGCCTTCCCTGCACATGCAAGTGTCCGATAAAATCAAGTGTGCACTGCGCAACGCCATTTGTGGCAAGGTCCACCTAACCACAGATACGTGGACCAGTAAGCACGGCCAGGGACGCTATATCTCACTAACTGCACACTGGATGAATGTAGTGGCGGCTGGGCCCCCGGCGGACAGTTCCTTGGCGCACGTCCTTCCGCCCCCTAGGATCGCAGGGCATCATTCTCTGCCTCCTGTAGCCTCCTCCTCCTACTCGGCTTCCTCCTCCACTGCTTCCACCAGCTCATCCGGTCAGCCACACACCTTCACCACCAACTTCAGCACAGCCCGGGGTAAACGTCAGCAGGCCATTCTGAAACTCATATGTTTGGGGGACAGGCCCCACACCGCACAGGAGTTGTGGCGGGGTATTGAACAACAGACCGACGAGTGGTTTCTGCCGGTGGGCCTCAAGCCAGGCCTGGTGGTATGCGATAATGGGCGAAATCTCGTGGCAGCTCTGGGACTAGCCGGTTTGACGCACATCCCTTGCCTGGCGCATGTGCTGAACTTGGTGGTGCAGAGGTTCATTCACCACTACCCCAACATGTCAGAGCTGCTGCATAAAGTGCGGGCCGTCTGTGCGCGCTTCCGCCGTTCACATCCTGCCGCTGCTCGCCTGTCTGCGCTACAGCGGAACTTCGGCCTTCCCGCTCACCGCCTTATATGCGACGTGCCCACCCGGTGGAACTCCACCTTGCACATGCTGGAGAGACTGTGCGAGCAGCAGCAGGCCATAGTGGAGTTTCAGCTGCAGCACGCTCGCGTCAGTCGTACTGCCGAACAGCACCACTTCACCACCAATGATTGGGCCTCCATGCGAGACCTGTGTGCCCTGCTGCGCTGTTTCGAGTACTCCACCAACATGGCCAGTGGCGATGACACTGTTATCAGCGTTACAATACCACTTCTATGTCTCCTTGAGAAAACACTTAGGGCAATGATGTTAGAGGAGGTGGCCCAGGTGGAGGAGGATGAGGGCTCGTTTCTAACACTTTCGGGCCAGTCTGTTCGAAGTGGCTCAGAGGGAGGTTTGTTTAAGCAGCAGAGGACAGGTTCACAAGTCGCCAGCCAAGGCACTGTACTGGAGGACGAGCAGGATGAGGAGGTGGAGGGGGACGAGGATGACGCAAGTTCACAGCGGGGTGGCAGCCCAGGCCCATCACTGGTGCGTGGCTGGGGGGATACGGTGGACGATGACGATACGCCTCCCACAGAGGACAGCTTGTCCTTACCCATGGGTAGCCTGGCCCACATGAGCGAATATATGCTCCAATGCCTGCGCAACGACAGCAGAGTTGCCCACGTTTTAACGTGTGCAGACTACTGGGTGGCCACCCTGCTGGATCCCCGGTATAAAGACAATGTGCCCACTTTAATTCCTGAACTGGAGCGCGACCGTAAGATGCGCGAGTACAAGCGCACGCTAATAGAGGCGCTCTTGAGAGCATTCCCACATGTCACAGGGGAACAGGTGGAAGGTGAAGGCAGAGGAGTGGCAAGAGGTCGCCAACGCAGCTGTGTCACGGCCAGCTCATCTGAGGGCAGGGTTAGCATGGCAGAAATGTGGAAAAGTTTTGTCTCCACGCCACAGCTATCTGCACCGACACCTGATACGGAACGTGTTAGCAGGAGGCAGCATTTCACTAACATGGTTGAACAGTATGTCTGCACACCCCTCCACATCCTGACGGATGGTTCGGCCCCATTCAACTACTGGGTTTCGAAATTGTCCACGTGGCCAGAGTTAGCATGTTATGCCTTGGAGGTGCTTTCCTGCCCGGCGGCCAGCGTTTTATCTGAACGCGTATTCAGCACGGCAGGGGGCGTCATTACTGACAAGCGCAGCCGCCTGTCCACAGCCAACGTGGACAAGCTGACCTTCATAAAGATGAACCAGGCATGGATCCCACAGGACCTGTCCCTCCCTTGTGCAGAGTAGTCCTTATTAACTGCCTAAAACATGTCTTGTTGTGCTACGGGCCACTTCTTTATTTGATACAAATTTTATGAAACCCACAGTTGAATGAAACTCTTCTCTGTCTGGGCGCCGGGGCCTAACCAGATGAAAGTGGCCGGTTAAACTAACGGGTGACATGAAGCCATAACCTCTGCCATGCTACCTCTGTCTTCTGTCTGGGTGCTGAGGCCTAAGTCAAATAAAGCGGTCTTCTGCTGTGCTGGGGGATATGAAGCTAATCTCTGACCTCTCTCCTCTGTCTGGGTCCATAGGCCTAAATCACTGAAAGAGGCCTTCTCCTGTGGTGTGTGATATGATGCCAGAATATGTGCTGTGGGGCCTCTCTCCTCTTCCTGGGTGCAGGAGTCAAATAAACTAAATTGTGGCCTACTCCTGTGGTGGCTGATATGATGCCAGAATATGTGCTGTGGTGCCTCTCTCCTCTTCCTGGGTGCAGGGGTCAAAGTAACTAAATGGTGGCTTCTCCTGTGGTGGCTGATATGATGCCAGAATATGTGCTGTGGGGCCTCTCTCCTCTTCCTGGGTGCAGGGGTCAAAGTAACTCAATGGTGGCTTCTCCTGTGGTGGCTGATATGATGCCAGAATATGTGCTGTGGTGCCTCTCTCCTCTGTCTGGGTCCAAAGGCCTAAATCACTGAAAGAGGCCTTCTCCTGTGGTGTGTGATATGATGCCTGAATATGTGCTGTGGTGCCTCTCTCCTCTTCCTGGGTGCGGGGGTCAAAGTAACTCAATGGTGGCTTCTCCTGTGGTGGCTGATATGATGCCAGAATATGTGCTGTGGTGCCTCTCTCCTCTTCCTGGGTGCAGGGGTCAAAGTAACTAAATGGTGGCTTCTCCTGTGGTGGCTGATATGATGCCAGAATATGTGCTGTGGGGCCTCTCTCCTCTTCCTGGGTGCAGGGGTCAAAGTAACTAAATGGTGGCTTCTCCTGTGGTGGCTGATATGATGCCAGAATATGTGCTGTGGGGCCTCTCTCCTCTTCCTGGGTGCAGGGGTCAAAGTAACTCAATGGTGGCTTCTCCTGTGGTGGTTAGTATGATGCCAGAATATGTGCTGTGGGGCCTCTCTCCTCTTCCTGGGTGCAGGGGTCAAAGTAACTCAATCGTGGCTTCTCCTGTGGTGGCTGATATGATGCCAGAATATGTGCTGTGGTGCCTCTCTCCTCTTCCTGGGTGCAGGGGTCAAAGTAACTAAATGGTGGCTTCTCCTGTGGTGGCTGATATGATGCCAGAATATGTGCTGTGGTGCCTCTCTCCTCTTCCTGGGTGCAGGGGTCAAAGTAACTAAATGGTGGCTTCTCCTGTGGTGGCTGATATGATGCCAGAATATGTGCTGTGGTGCCTCTCTCCTCTTCCTGGGTGCGGGGGTCAAAGTAACTCAATGGTGGCTTCTCCTGTGGTGGCTGATATGATGCCAGAATATGTGCTGTGGTGCCTCTCTCCTCTTCCTGGGTGCAGGGGTCAAAGTAACTAAATGGTGGCTTCTCCTGTGGTGGCTGATATGATGCCAGAATATGTGCTGTGGGGCCTCTCTCCTCTTCCTGGGTGCAGGGGTCAAAGTAACTAAATGGTGGCTTCTCCTGTGGTGGCTGATATGATGCCAGAATATGTGCTGTGGGGCCTCTCTCCTCTTCCTGGGTGCAGGGGTCAAAGTAACTCAATGGTGGCTTCTCCTGTGGTGGTTAGTATGATGCCAGAATATGTGCTGTGGGGCCTCTCTCCTCTTCCTGGGTGCAGGGGTCAAAGTAACTCAATCGTGGCTTCTCCTGTGGTGGCTGATATGATGCCAGAATATGTGCTGTGGTGCCTCTCTCCTCTTCCTGGGTGCAGGGGTCAAAGTAACTAAATGGTGGCTTCTCCTGTGGTGGCTGATATGATGCCAGAATATGTGCTGTGGTGCCTCTCTCCTCTTCCTGGGTGCAGGGGTCAAAGTAACTAAATGGTGGCTTCTCCTGTGGTGGCTGATATGATGCCAGAATATGTGCTGTGGTGCCTCTCTCCTCTTCCTGGGTGCGGGGGTCAAAGTAACTCAATGGTGGCTTCTCCTGTGGTGGCTGATATGATGCCAGAATATGTGCTGTGGGGCCTCTCTCCTCTTCCTGGGTGCAGGGGTCAAAGTAACTCAATGGTGGCTTCTCCTGTGCTGATTGATATAAAGCTGATGGTTGTGCCATCTGACATGGTTGCCAGGGTCTGATTCAATGGGGGCCTACTCCTGTGGTGGGTGATCTAAATGCCTGATTCTCTGCTGTGAAACCTCTCTCCTCCGTCTGGGTGTAGGGGTCAAAGTCTTTCAAAGTCGCCTTCTCCTGTGCTGATTGATATGAAGCTGATGGTTGTGCCATCTGACATGGTTGCCGGGGTCCCATTAAATTGTGGCCTACTCCTGTGGTGGTTGATATGATGCCTGATTCTCTGATGTGGAACCTCTCTCCTCTGTTTGGGTGAAGGGGTCAAAGTAACTAAATGGTGGCTTCTCCTGTGGTGGCTGATATGATGCCAGAATATGTGCTGTGGGGCCTCTCTCCTCTTCCTGGGTGCAGGGGTCAAAGTAACTCAATCGTGGCTTCTCCTGTGGTGGCTGATATGATGCCAGAATATGTGCTGTGGTGCCTCTCTCCTCTTCCTGGGTGCAGGGGTCAAAGTAACTAAATGGTGGCTTCTCCTGTGGTGGCTGATATGATGCCAGAATATGTGCTGTGGTGCCTCTCTCCTCTTCCTGGGTGCAGGGGTCAAAGTAACTAAATGGTGGCTTCTCCTGTGGTGGCTGATATGATGCCAGAATATGTGCTGTGGTGCCTCTCTCCTCTTCCTGGGTGCGGGGGTCAAAGTAACTCAATGGTGGCTTCTCCTGTGGTGGCTGATATGATGCCAGAATATGTGCTGTGGGGCCTCTCTCCTCTTCCTGGGTGCAGGGGTCAAAGTAACTCAATGGTGGCTTCTCCTGTGCTGATTGATATAAAGCTGATGGTTGTGCCATCTGACATGGTTGCCAGGGTCTGATTCAATGGGGGCCTACTCCTGTGGTGGGTGATCTAAATGCCTGATTCTCTGCTGTGAAACCTCTCTCCTCCGTCTGGGTGTAGGGGTCAAAGTCTTTCAAAGTCGCCTTCTCCTGTGCTGATTGATATGAAGCTGATGGTTGTGCCATCTGACATGGTTGCCGGGGTCCCATTAAATTGTGGCCTACTCCTGTGGTGGTTGATATGATGCCTGATTCTCTGATGTGGAACCTCTCTCCTCTGTTTGGGTGAAGGGGTCAAAGTAACTAAATGGTGGCTTCTCCTGTGGTGGCTGATATGATGCCAGAATATGTGCTGTGGGGCCTCTCTCCTCTTCCTGGGTGCAGGGGTCAAAGTAACTCAATGGTGGCTTCTCCTGTGGTGGCTGATATGATGCCAGAATATGTGCTGTGGTGCCTCTCTCCTCTTCCTGGGTGCGGGGGTCAAAGTAACTCAATGGTGGCTTCTCCTGTGGTGGCTGATATGATGCCAGAATATGTGCTGTGGTGCCTCTCTCCTCTTCCTGGGTGCGGGGGTCAAAGTAACTCAATGGTGGCTTCTCCTGTGGTGGCTGATATGATGCCAGAATATGTGCTGTGGTGCCTCTCTCCTCTTCCTGGGTGCAGGGGTCAAAGTAACTAAATGGTGGCTTCTCCTGTGGTGGTTGATATGATGCCTGATTCTCTGCTGTGAAACCTCTCTCCTCCATCTGGGTGTAGGGGTCAAAGTCTTTCAAAGTCGCCTTCTCCTGTGCTGATTGATATAAAGCTGATGGTTGTGCCATCTGACATGGTTGCCAGGGTCTGATTCAATGGGGGCCTACTCCTGTGGTGGGTGATCTAAATGCCTGATTCTCTGCTGTGAAACCTCTCTCCTCCGTCTGGGTGTAGGGGTCAAAGTCTTTCAAAGTCGCCTTCTCCTGTGCTGATTGATATGAAGCTGATGGTTGTGCCATCTGACATGGTTGCCGGGGTCCCATTAAATTGGGGCCTACTCCTGTGGTGGGTGATCTAAATGCCTGATTCTCTGCTTTGAAACCTCTCTCCTCCGTCCGGGTGTAAGGGTCAAAGTCTGTCAAAGTCGCCTTCTCCTGTGCTGATTGATATAAAGCTTATGCTTGTGCCATCTGACATGGTTGCCGGGGTCTGATTCAATGGTGGCCTACTCCTGTGGTGGGTGATCTAAATGCCTGATTCTCTGCTGTGTAACCTCTCTCCTCCGTCTGGGTGTAGGGGTCAAAGTAACTAAATGGTGGCCTACTCCTGTGGTGGGTGATATGATGCCTGGTTCTCTGCTGTGGGACCTCTCTCCTTTGTCTGGGTGCTGTGGTCAAAATAATAGTAAGTGACCTTCTCCATTGGTGGGTGACTTGAAGCCTGATTCTGTGCTATGGGACCTCACTCCAATTAATATTGTTTAATTTTTATTTATTTTATGTTAACTCATCATTTCCCTATCTACATTTGTTTGCAGGGGATTTAACTACATTTTGCTGCCTTTTGCAGCCCTCTAGCCCTTTCCGGGTGTGTTTTACAGCCTTTTTAGTGCCCAAAAGTTCGGGTCCCCATTGACTTCTATGGGGTTCGGGTTCGGGATGAAGTTCGGGTCGAGTTCGGATCCCGAACCCGAACATTTTTCGAAAGTTCGGCCGAACTCGTCGAACCCGAACATCCAGGTGTTCGCTCAACTCTACTAATATAATATTTTCATGTAGAGATCTAAGAATTATGTTGTAGGCATGTAGTGTATGCAAGCCATGTGCGACCGCTCTCAATTAAGGGCCGACTTGCCATTCAGCGGTGCAGTTATATGTGGTAAACCCTTTTTTGTGGTGAAATTTTTTATGTGACACTGGCTTTTTTTGGGGAAAATGTATGGATGAATGTGCAACTCCTTTTGCGGTATGGACTGACTTACTTAGTGGTGAAATTCTTTATGTGACACTGGCTTTTTATCGGAAAATGTATGGGTGAATGTTCACCTCCTTTTGCGGTATGGACAGACATACTTAGTGGTAGAATTCTTTATGTGACACTGGCTTTTTTTCCGGAAAATGTATGGGTGAATGTACACCTCTTCTTGCGGTATGGACAGACTTACTTAGTGGTGAAATTCTTCATGTGACACTGGCTTTTTTTCGGAAAATGTGTGGATGAATGTACAACTTTTTAGCGGTATGGACCGACTTACTTAGTAGTGAAATTCTTTATTTGACAGGTTATTTTTTGGAAAATTTATGGGTGATTGTACACCTCCTTTTGCGGTATAAGCCGAATTACTTAGTGGTGAAATGTGTTATGTGAAATGGGCTTTTTTGGGGGAAAATTGATAGGTGACTGTACACCTCCTTTTGCTTCATGGGCTGAATTACACAGTGTTGAAATGTTACATTTTAAAGTAAACTCCGCTGCTCTGTATCTCTTGTGAAGTTAATATCTCCAAATATGCCCCTATTGAGATTTACACCAAATACATTGTTTTCATGTAGAGATACAAAAATTATGTGGGAGGCATGTAGTGTATGCAAGCCATGTGCGACACCTCTCATCACTCTCACGCTGTTCTGCACCTGGTTCGCCTGGGCGAATGGACTCACACAGGGGAGGAACTGCTCTGTGTCCTTCATCAAGAAATCAAAACTTGGCTTTCTCCGTGACAACTCAAAATCATAACCATGGTGACTGACAACGGGAAGAACATGGTGTCGGCAATGCGTCGAGGAGGGCTGAGCCATGGGCCCTGCTTGGCACACGTGTTCAATCTGGTTGTCAAGCGGTTCCTGAAGTCTTTCACCTATCTGCAAGAGATCCTAAAAATGGCCAGGAAACTTTGCATGCACTTCAGCCACTCGTACACCGCAAAGCACACCCTCCTTGAGCTGCAGCGGCAGAACGGCTTCCCCCAATATAGGCTGATATGCAACATTTCCAACCATTGGAATTCCACCCTCCATATGTTGTACCGAATGTACGAACAGAGAAAGGCCATTAACGATTTCTTGATGATCCAAGCGGACAGGAGTAGTCCCCTGTGTAACTTTGATGTCAGCCAGTGGCAGCTCATGCGTGACACCTGCCGTTTGCTCAGGCCCTTTGAGGCGGACAATTTATTTGGCAGTCACCAGGACTACAAGATGAACGATGTCATTCCGCTGCTTTATGTCCTGGAACAGATGCTGGTAAATCTGGCTGGTCAGGGGACTGGGTGTGGCACCTAGAAAGATGGCGGCAGAGTTTGATATGTTTGTCTGTCAATATATCTGTTTACAGTCAGTAAACGGGAACATCATTTATCGCAAGGATATGCAAACACCAACCGATGGGGTTTTAACCGCCAGAAGTAGGTCATCGGCACAAAGAAGCAGTCATTTTCACAGGTTGAGGTATCCTCCCGGAAGCTTGACCTCTGCACGTCAACGGTCTCAATTGCAAAGCATGTCTAAAAGAAAAATCCTGCAGTGCACCCCCTTGGAAGAAACTCTTTATGTGGCACAAGCTGCTTTGCTCCTTCAAAAACAATGGACTCTGTACAGCGTGACACCGATGTATAATTTATCATACACCAGACTGAAATAGTATTCCAATTATCTCTCTGTCCACATAGCTGTCGAGAAGCAGAAGGGTCTTGCCATTGAAGTGGGCTCAGAGCTGAACCTAAAAGCCACATTTTCCTGTTTACCTGGACTCAAAGGAAAGGACAGAGATCCACTGGCTGTGCTTATACAGATTTCATCCAAGCCTTCACTCACGAAGGCAATCACAGAGGACCAGATTGTGTGGACAAGTTGGTTCTGCGGGACGTACACAGAGGACAATCTATTGGAAGTGTTACCAAAGACATTTACTTGCCTCCCGCTCTTCCTGTATAACGGCTCCGAGGCGCTCACGGCTATCGTAGGGACGTGGTTCCAAAGAAAGTTTGACTGTTGTTTGGGTAAGCTGGTGATCAGTTTTCAGGACCTTACTTATCTAGCAGCTATGTGGACCGGGTATGACGTGTCTGGATCAGTGTTGGCCACAGAGCTTATTTTCTCTGTGCCTGTCGAACCTCACATGGACATTTTTTATGCCATTTACGTAGAGGACTTCAAGACTTTATGGAATGATATTCATAAATCAAAGGACAAGGTCACGTTGGAGGAAGTGGACAATTTATTCCAATGTCTTTACTCGCATTTCTTCAGACACTTTAGAATCCACTTATCAGCAATCTAGCTCGTCACGGAATTAGCTGGAGTCGGCTTGTTTGCTGGACTGTCTTCCAGATATCAGCCATAATCCTATACATTTCTTGATCCATATGCATTAGCATCGTGGTTACCCCGACACTGGTCGTCAATCAATTCTTGTTGATGAAGCACTTTGTTTTTTTAGTTTGTCTTTTAAATCTTGTGGTTTTGCCCCTTCTGTGTTGTATTTTATGCGTGTTAATATTCTGTTTGTTAAATAAACGTTGTTTTTTCTCCCCCACTCAAGAAAAAAAAAAAAAGAATTGGCTTGTGATTTGGTAGCCAAAAGCAGGAGTGGGTACAAAACACAGAAGACATGCAACTATTCCATTCACGTGTCATCTCTTTTTTGGATCCACTCATGTTTTTTGGCATTAGCAATACTGATGGATTACTGACCAAATGCTTACCGAGTAAAGGCGGATGCTCCACAGACAGGATCCGTTTTTTTGGGGTTATTGTTCTGACGGATCTGAGGATGGGGAAAATAATCTGTGACGTCAACACAAACTTACTGCGGACACCCTCTCCCCTCTGTCAGGGTGCTCTACTTGTATAAGTGCTTAATAGAACAGGGTCTGTAGACATCTATGTGGAATCAGCTGATAACAGTGTAAAAGGAGTGCGCTTCTTTTTGGCGCTAACATTGACCTGTAAGGCTGAGTTCATTTGTGAGTTATTTGTTCAGTTTTGGCGCCGTAACTACCCAAATAAGTGAAGTGTGCAGTGATTCTAAGTGCATGTCATACAGACTCACAGTATTATTTCACTACCAAAGCAGACTCCCTATGCGTGTTACTTCAAGGCACAGTGTTCTACACCACTATAAAGGCTCTCTGCAGCCTGGAAATAGCAGTTTTTTAACGTAATTCGCCACAAATTTATTTTTTATATCTAGTTGCAATATCTCTTGTGGTTCAAAAGTTATCACCCTATACATGTAGCTTTGGATATGTTTCAGCATTAAGATGCTTCTATCCTTTCTGTATATTTCTTGTTGGATGTATCTGTTCACTTGTCATGTCACTGCAAAAGCTGTGATAAAGGGGAGTCATTTCACACTTCATGGGCCCAATGCAAAATCTGCAACTAGGTCTTCCAGTAAAATAAAAATAAAAAAATAGACGTGTATTCGCTCATCCTTTTGCAGCAGTACCACACCTCTTGGATCTCCATCCATCCAGGCTTGGCTATGTCAGTTCAGTCCACCCTTTGTGCTGTGAATCCTGGACAAATCTTCCATCACTTGTGGTTAAAAATTCCAATTTTTTTTTTCAAGCCCATAAAAACATCATGCAATACAGAAAATAAATAAATACATACAGACAGATTACTGGGAAGGGCTGGAGAAGATCCAGCAGTCATGGCCCATATCGAAACCAATGACAAAGTTAGAGGAAGGTGGAGAGTCCTTAAAAATTATTTTAGGGATTTAGGTCAAAAGCTTAGGGCAAGGACCTCAAAGGTAGTGTTTTCCAAAATACTGCCTGTACCACGAGCCACACAAAAAAGGCAGCTGGAGATTAGGGAGGTTAACAAGTGGCTCAAGAACTGGTGTAGAAAGGAGGGGTTTGGGTTCCTGGAGAACTGGGCTGACTTCTCTGTCAGATACAGGCTCTATCGTAGGGATGAGCTGCACTTCAATGGGGAAGGGGCAGCTGTGTTGGGGGAGAAGATCGCTAGAAGGTTGGAAGAGTGTTTGAACTAGGGACTGGGGTGGAGGGTAATTACGCTATAGGATGGGAAGATAGTGCAGATATAGACCGGGGGCAAGGTAGTCGGACTGGGGGAGGAATGGAAGGAGGGACTAGAACAGTTCAGAAGGAAAGGTGTAGGGTAAAAAATATACCTCAACCTGTATTGTATGTAATGCCAGAAGCCTGACTAATAAAACTGGGGAACTGGAATTAGTGATATGTGAGGAGGACTATGACATAGTGGGAATAAATGAGACATGGCTGGATGATAGCTATGACTGGGCAGTTAATGTACAGGGTTACAGTCTGTTTTGAAAGGATTGTCAAAACCGGAGAGGGGGAGGGGTCTGCCTTTATGTAAAGTCCTGTCTAAAGCCAACAGTCCGAGAAGATATAAGTGAGGGACATGAACATGTGGAGTCACTGTGGGTAGAAATACATGGAGGCAAAAATAATAATAAATTACTAATAGGAGTTTATTATAAACCACCTAATATATCAGAGTCCACAGAAAATCTACTACCAAACGAGATAGACAAGGCGGCAAATCATAATTAGGTGGTTATTATGGGGGACTTCAACTACCCAGATATAGACTGGGAAACTGAAAGCTGTACATGTCATAAAGGAAACAGGTTCTTGGCAATAACCAAAGACTTACCTTTCCCAACTGGTTCAGAACCCGGCTAGAGGGACGGCCATACTGGACTTAGTATTAACTAATAGACCTGACAGAACAACAGATGTGCAGGTTGGGGGACACCTGGGAAATAGTGACCATAAAGTAATAACCTTCCAATTATCCTTCAAACGAGCGTTTCTATAGGGAGGAACAAAAATACCAAACTTCAAAAAAGCTAAATTTACCCAACTAAGAGAGGTCTTAGGCGTAACTAACTGGGATAAAGTGCTCAAAAATAAAAATACCGTCACAAAATGGGATATTTTTAAAAGCATCCTAAAATCTAATTGTGTACATTCCTTATAGGAATAAAGGATTAAGGAACAAGAAGAAACCAATGTGGATAAATAGAACTGTAAAGAAAGCAATAAATGACAAAAAGAAAGCATTTAAATCACTAAAACAGGAGGGTAGATAGGAAGCACTGAAAAACTATAAGGAAAAAAATTGAATATGTAGAAAACGAATAAAAGCAGCCAAACTAGAGACCGAGAGATTTATTGCCAAAGAGAGCAAAACTAACCCTAAAATGTTCTTCAATTTTATAAATGGTAAAAAGTATAAATCTGAAGGTGTCGGCCCTACACAGAGCAATGAGGGGGAAGTTGCAGAGAGCGACGAGGAGAAAGCAAAGCTATTAAATAATTTTTTCTCCACTGAGGAAAAGAAACGGTCAGATAAAATGCAGAATGTAAAAGTAAATTCCCCATTAAAAGTGCCCTGTCTGACCCAGGAAGAAGTACAACAGTAAGCAAATCGCCAGGACCAGATGGCATACACCCCCATATCCTAAGAGAATTAAGTAATGTCATAGCCAGACCCTTATTTCTGATATTTACAGACTCTATACTGACAGGGAGTGTTCCACAGGATTGGCGCATAGAAAATGTGGTGCCAATATACAAAAAGGGTGGAAAAACAGACCCCGGAAACTATAGGCCCATAAGTTTAACATCTGTTGAGGGTAAACTGTCTGAAGGTTTTCTAAGAGATGCTGCCAAGGCCAATAAGATAATGGGTTGCATCAAAAGGGGCATAGATGCCCGTGATGAGAACATAGTCCTACCACTTTACAAATCACTAGTCAGAGCACACATGGAGTACTGTGTACCGTTCTGGGCTCCTGTGAACAAGGCAGACATAGCAGAGCTGGAGAGGGTTCACAGTAGGGCAACTAAAGTAATAACTGGAATGGGGCAACTACAATACCCTGAAAGATTATCAACATTAGGGTTATTCACTTTAGAAAAAAGATGACTGAGGGGAGATCTAATTGCTACAGTTTGTATAAACATATCAGGGGACAGTACAGAGATCTCTCCCATAATCTATTTATCCCCAGGACTGTGACTGTGACGAGGGGACACCCTCTGCGTCTGGAGGAAAGACGTAGAAGAGGATTGTTTACGGTAAGAGCAGTGAGATGGACAAATGTCTTTTTTCGGCCTTATATACTATGTTACTATGTTACTTGTATTGCGTGATGATGTTTTTATGCACTTTAAATAAAGATTTGGAGTTTTTAACCACAAATGCCAGAAGATTTGTTCACAGCACAACTAGGTATTTGACCTGCTTCCTACACAGGACCATATTAATTTTGCGGTCTGACAAATGTCAGATCTGCAAAATAAGTATACCTTTCATGTGCAAGTTGCACTTTTCTTAGTAAAAAAAGGAACAAGAATAGGACATGTTTTATAATTGGTAGGAAGTGGACAGCACACGGATGATATAAGTTTGCTGTTCATTTTTGTGTGAACCCATGCAAATGAATAGGACCGGTGCGATCTGCAAAAAAATACAGATCAGACATGG
The DNA here is from genome assembly GCF_905171765.1 of Bufo bufo. Lineage (NCBI taxonomy): Eukaryota > Metazoa > Chordata > Amphibia > Anura > Bufonidae > Bufo > Bufo bufo. The sequence goes on along the minus strand of NC_053391.1, from coordinate 359,934,059 downwards.
ATGGAAACTTCTCTTGTGCGCATGAGTATTAATGATAGTGTCTTTTCATATGGTAGAGGGACATATGGTAGAGGTACCAGGACAAGAGTACAACTGCTACCTCTGCATCTCCTATAACTATACTTCTAGCCATCTACAGCACTTCAAATCATTGTCAATCTGATGTTATTACATAGTAGAAGAAGACAATATGTCAACTCTTGTATAGTTATATACTGATGTGCTCAACCTTACTATAGCTTGAATTAATTTAAAGGGGTTGTGCTAGCGTTAAATATGACTTCACTAATTCTCCTCTTCTACTCTCACATTCAGAAATCTACATGACAATGATACTAAGAAACTTACAGACTTAAACAGTCATCATTGTCCTGAATCTCCTCCCTCTCTTGTCCTGATCTTGCTGCAAAACACTACAATGGTACCCTCAGAACTAGCACCCTGGATGAAGTAGCACCTAGTACCCCCTACACTCAGAACCTCCCAACATAAATAAAAGTAAACTCTGCATATTCTTCAAAGTCTCTTTCTTCAGCAATGCTCAAGGCGTTCTTAATGCCTATGGAGAAAATCTCCAGAAGACTTCCTCCATTATAAGTTTATACTAAGGACGTATAACTCTGTCCTCCCCCTCGCCAAATGAACCCACTTCACCTCTCTCATCTCTTGACTATTCAATCATCAAAAAATATATAAATCTTTGACACTTTTCACTCCCTCCTCCTCTGATTGTAAAGCACTGCAGAATATTTTGGCACTATATAAAGCAGGCATGCTCAACAAGCAGCCCTCCAGCTGTTGCAAAACTACAACTCCCAGCATGCCCGAACAGCCTACAGGTATCAGCCTACAGAAGGGCATTGTGGGAGTTGTAGTTTTACAACAGCTGGAGGTGCGCAGGCTGAGCATGCCTGATATAAAGAATATTATTATTACTTTACTATATTTCAGCTTGGAAAACTACTCTGTTACAAAAATGTTCCAGAACTGGAACATTGTGAGATATTCTGTAATGCATTGTAATGGTGTCCCATGCTGTTTAATCTGTATAATAATGCACATTTTCACCTACTGAGGTGGTCGCACATGCTCATTTCCATTCTTCATCTGTCACTAGCCATATTTAATGTTAGAATCTGTGATAGTCACAGGGAGAGAGCTGTAGCAGAAAGGACCCTCTGAGCTGTGACAGGGAGAGCTACAGCAGAAAGGATATAGCCTCTGAGAAAGGATAGCCCCTGAGAAAGGACATGTCATCTGAGCTCTCAGCTTGATATAAACCTAGCAGAGCAATGAATGGGGAGATCTCTGGATCCATGTGAGGTACAGAGCTGGTTCTAGCTTTGTTAGAAAGAGATTTTCATGTACTATATGATTTCCATATTTGGATTTATTTTTTATTTTTACACCAATAATGGCATAAACCCTTTAAGGACTCTAATTTCTCAAGAATCAAATTCAACACAATATCGTGACATGGTAGACTGGAATTCATATCGCAAAGACTGGATGGTCACACATAGACACATACAGGATAGACATCTGGTGACGCAATATATCAAAATCATGTTATTGTAAAATGCTGGGCATCTTATACCACACATCTCAAGATATGTTTTGCTAAGAAAAAAAGTAAGGAAGGTCTCTATCAAATGGTACACCATTTATTCCACCATGATCTATATAATTTGTGTTGTGTTGTGTAGATATTATTATTATTATACACTTGGCCATTGGCACATTTAATACTAATCTCCATCCCCATTTGTGTGAAGTCTTTGGGATCCCTTGATTTATTTTCACCTGGGGCCTTAAAACAAATTAGATTAACTGTTGCCAGAGGGGAAAAACATCAAATTAACACAACTATTAGTTCCAATCCAAACTATTTAAACCGAACATGCCTTAAGTTTGGACTGTTTATGGTCACCAGAGACTGGAAGAATTAGAGCAAGATAAAGAAAACCACTTTTTGTTAGTCATGTAGTAGAGCAAACACATTTTCTATAGGTGGCATTAGAGTGCCCTAAGTGGATGCACATATCTGGGAAACGTACTTCATCAATTTTATAGTATCTATAAAAGAAATGGCTCAGTTTATAAGAGAGTATGAAACAAAAGTTCAGCATGTCTAGAGGAGGGTACATCATATCTGATTTAAAATATTAATATTAATTGTCATGCATATACAGCAATCACATTTCAACCTCAAACCCTTGCGTTATTAATGAGTAATAAACTAGTACTTGAGAAATAGCTCTTAACTGAAGGAAAGACGGTATTATATGGCATACTATGCTACAACTCTATGAAAGTGTGGACAGTAATGTAAGTCATCTGTAAGTGGTACAGCCCAGGTTTATACATGAACTGAAAAGCAGACATGGATAAAAAAAATCATGCTACACACATGCATCTTTTTAATGCTTTGAAGGAGTACAACGCAATAGTGCATATATTCCTTTAAGCAGATAGTCTTGATAAAAAAAAATTCTACCAGACCACTTACTATGGGACAACTAAGATAATTTAATTGACATGTGATGGAGTAATGAAATACAACTGGAAAAGAAAGTTTTTATTTTTTTCTGCATTTGCCCAAACTACAGAATGTTTTTTTTCCACAGCAAATTAGGGTCCCATCATTCAAACTTACATATTGATAAGGCAGAGAGTTAATTATGTGTTTGCAAACATGTATTCATATTGCATGGAATTTATCCAGCCATGGCTGATCTAGGACGGTTATTGTGCCGACCAGCCAGGCCACAGCTGATCAACCTATTTGTGAGCCTGGACGATGAGCCAATCAGGTTCCTGACTCAGTGTGGAGGATTAGAGAGTTAGATGGAGGATTTAAGTTTTAGCAGTTTTTTTTTTTACCTGTTATTTTTATCCTGACTCCTATGTGCTCAAAACAGTGCTGCATTTCTGTTGGACTTTCCTGTGTATTCACCTTGGCGTGTTTCGGAATTTACCCTTTGACTACTGATTAGTCTTTAATTGTTTTTCCTGGCTTTGATCATCCAGCTTGTTTCTGGTTTAACCCCTTGTCTGATGCTTTTCTATTGACCCTCTTAGCTCAGACTCTAGCTTGGTTTACTCTCCTACAACTCCTTGGTATCTCATAAGCCTGCTACCTGGAAGCTTGCATCTATTTTCTGCCAAAATAACCTGGGTACCTAAAAGCCAACTCCAACAGACCTTGCAGTGGGCTCTAGTCAACACCTAGGACTAGCCATAGATGTGCTAAATGGAGTGAAGAAGAAAGATAGGTATCAGAGTTCACTGGAAGTGGTCCTTGACAGAAATAATTGCAGCACTCCTCAGATTGTGAAGAATAAATGTGTGGTTTATTGCAGATGCATTACCATATGCAATTTGTCGGCATGAAGCGTTTCTCAAGCATCAGGGAGGAAGGCCTTGAGCAGTGGTGTAGCTACCAGGGACCACCAGCTATGAAGGGGCCCGGAGCAGTACTAAATACAGTAACAGCAGTAATAGATTGGGAAGAACTGCCTGTCATGTGATTTGCTCCTCTCATAGCCCCTTTCCTCTAGAGCGTACAGTCCTTCCATGTTGTTTTCAGTGCATCAGGCAGAGCCAGCATCTTGAGTTCAACTGGTAGCCCCGGCCATTAGACGAAGCCTGGCTGAGACTCTACCTAAGCATTGAGGCTGGGCTGGTCGGGACTAACAGGAGGGGAGGGGGGGGGGCTGCAGACACTGCGCTGTCTGGGCCTGTCTATATCTTCACAGACTGCAGAGAAAGTGGAATTATATACATAACAAGCAAGTGTAAAACAACTGAAAATATGTCATATTCTAGGCTCTTCAAAGTAGCCATCTTTTGCTCTGATTACTGCTTTGCACACTCTTGGCATTCTCTTGATGAGCTTCAAGAGGTAGTCCCCTGAAATGGTCTTCCAACAGTCTTGAAGGAGTTCCCAGAGATGCTTAGCACTTGTTAGCCTTTTTGCCTTCACTCTGCGGTCCAGCTCACCCCAAACCATCTCGATTGGGTTCAGGTCCGGTGACTGTGGAGGCCAGGTCATCTGGCGCAGCACCCCATCACTCTCCTTCATGGTCAAATAGCCCTTACTTTCAAAGTTTTCCCAATTTTTTGGCTGACTGACTGACCTTCATTTCTTAAAGTAATGATGGCCACTCGTTTTTCTTTACTTAGCCATAATACAAATTCTAACAGTCTATTCAGAAGGACTATCAGCTGTGTATCCACCTGACTTCTCCTCAACGCAACTGATGGTCCCAACCCCATTTATAAGGCAAGAAATCCCACTTATTAAACCTGACAGGGCACACCTGTGAAGTGAAAACCATTTCAGGGGACTACCTCTTGAAGCTCATCAAGAGAATGCCAAGAGTGTGCAAAGCAGTAATCAAAGCAAAAGGTGGCTACTTTGAAGAACCTAGAATATGACATATTTTCAGTTGTTTCACACTTGTTTGTTACGTATATAATTCCACATGTGTTAATTCATAGTTTTGATGCCTTCAGTGTGAATCTACAATTCTCATAGTCATGAAAATAAAAAAAACTCTTTGAATGAGAAGGTGTGTCCAAACTTTTGGTCTGTACTGTATATATATATTAAATGTTTGTATATACAATGGTGTGGATATACTGTATATAGAGAGATATAAAATGTGTGTCTATATATACAGTACAGTCAGGTCCATAAATATTGGGACATTGACACAATTCTAACATTTATGGCCTGGGTTTCATCCCTGGTGATGCTCTGCCAGGCCTCTACTGCAACTGTCTTCGGTTCCTGCTTGTTCTTGGGGCATTTTCCCTTCAGTTTTGTCTTCAGCAAGTAAAATGCATGCTAAATCGGATTCAGTTCAGGTGATTGACTTGGCCATTGCATAACATTCCTCTTCTGTCCCTAAAAAAACTCTTTGGTTGCTTCTGCAGTATGCTTTGGGTCATTGTCCATCTGCACTGTGAAGCGCCGTCCAATGAGTTCTGAAGCATCTGGCTAAATATGAGCAGATAATAATGCCTGAAACACTTCAGAATTCATCCTGCTGCTTTTGTCAGCAGTCACATCATCAATAAATACAAGAGTACCAGTTCCATTGGCAGCCATACATGCCCACGCCATGACACTACCACCACCATGCTTCACTGATGAGGTGGTATGCTTAGGATCATGAGCAGTTCCTTTCCTTCTCCATACTCTTCTCTTCCCATCACTCTGGTACAAGTTGATCTTGGTCTCATCTGTCCATAGGATGTTGTTCCAGAACTGTGAAGGCTTTTTTAGATGTCATTTGGCAAACTCTAATCTGGCCTTCCTGTTTTTGAGGCTCACCAATGGTTTACATCTTGTGGTGAACCCTCTGTATTCACTCTGGTGAAGTCTTCTCTTGATTGTTGACTTTGACACACATACACCTACCTCCTGGAGAGTGTTCTTGATCTGGCTAACTTTTGTAAAGGGTGTTTTCTTCACCAGGGAAAGAATTTTTCGGTCATCCACCACAGTTGTTTTCCGTGGTCTTCCGGGTCTTTTGGTGTTGCTGAGCTCACCGGTGCGCTCCTACTTTTTAAGAATGTTCCAAACAGTTGTTTAGGCCACGCCTAATGTTTTTGCTATCTCTCTGATGGGTTTGTTTTGTTTTTTCAGCCTAATAATGGCTTGCTTCACTGATAGTGACAGTTCTTTGGATCTCATCTTGAGAGTTAACAGCAACAGATTCCAAATGCAAATAGCACACTTGAAATGAACTCTGGACCTTTTATCTGCTCATTGTAATTGGGATAATGAGGGAATAACATACACCTGGCCATGGAACAGCTGAGAAGCCAATTGTCCCATTACTTTTGGCTCTTAACAAGTGGGAGGTACATATGCAAACTGTTGTAATTCCTACACCGTTCTCCTGATTTGGATGTAAATACCCTCAAATTAAAGCTGACAGTCTGCAGGTAAAGCACATCTTGTTTGTTTCATTCCATATCCATTGTTGTGGTGTATAGAGCCCAAAATTTTAGAATTGTGTCAATGTCCCAATATTTATGGACCTGACTGTATATATGAGTATGTTTTTTAAAAGTATGCCGCATAATGTATTCCAGTATTGTTTCTTTCTGTATAGTAAGGGGTTGTCATAAGTATCCCCCATCCACAGGATAGAGGAAAGGTATCTGATCAGTCGAGTTCCGACTGCTAAGTAGGTGAAGTCCTTAGGGTGAATGGAATGGCAGTAACATGCACGCTGCCGCTCCATTCATCTGTATGGGAAGCGTACAGCGCTGACCTGCCACCTGCAATCCCATAGAGTTGAATGAAGCAGAGGGCACTTGTGTGACCGCCTTTCCATTCACTACAGGGACTCCAACACATCATTCTTGTGATCTCATTCTGATTTCCAGTGGTCAGATCCCCACCAATCAGATACTTATCCTCTATCTTGTAGATAGGGGATGAGATCTTAGGCTTTGTTCACATTTTCATTTTTCATAGCATGCATACTGTAGTACAGGAGGCTGGGATGGCTATCTGACAGCTGCATGCAGATCCAAACCTCTGCCCACTCCTTCCTCTGTCATCCTTCTGTATTATATCATACAGTACATGGCAGCCTCCCTTATCCACCCCACTGCTGCGCTGTGTATTAGTGCTTAATTAATGCTTTGGCACACTTACATATGCACACAAGTGGTGCCAGGATAGTCAGGTGCATGTATATGTAAGTGTGCCATAATTTGCATCTCTGCCATCTGTGTAGGTCCTGGGTCTCCACACAGCAGGGTACTTGACTACTGCAGCCAATAACTGTTTTCAGCAGTGATGTGTCACCCATGAAGCTTGTAAGTGGGTCATGTGCCACACAGATGACGTGTCACCACTGCAGCCAGTTATTGACTGCAGCAGTCACGTGTCCATAGTCAAAAATGACGCAAAAATTTACAGTAAGTAAATTTTTTTAAATAAAAAAAAAAAAAAAAAAGGATTTTATACAGGATGAGAAGGTTGAAAAGAAGTGTGTCTCGGGGGGGATGGGCATTCAAAAATTTGCTGTGGAGCCCAGTCAGTTCTAGCTAGGCCCCTTGCCTTGAGCAAATGTCACATCTGGCAATGCATCTGCAATAAACCACACATTTATTCTTCACAATCTGCGGAGGGCTGCTGCAATTTTTTCTTTAGGGACGTTGTTCTTAGGGCAAGTTGAACCGAACCCAGTGGCGAGCACCCACATTCCAAATTATCTACAAATTATTCTTGGAGTGCTCTTCCCTTTTACTTTTTACATTGTATTCTTTCTCACCTTTTTCCCTACACGTATACTGTCATGAAAGCTTTCAGACAATTGTGAGCTAGAGGCCACTGCTAACTGAAGATGTCCGAACTTCTGTGGTGTTGTTCTAGCAGTACAATTGTACTTGTCACTTGCACTTAGCAAATACCCACAGGCCCTTTCAAGAGTAAAAGTAGCAAAGTAGTAGTTTTTTCTTCTGCATAATTCATCCTGATAGGATTATGTAATCTCTGTGTTTTCTATAGGAATGCTGGTAGACCTACTGAGTTATAAAAATCAGTTGGTGGGATATCATGAAGTACAGAGAAAACTGAACTACAGAAAAATATACTGTAGTTCTGTTACATCTACCTATATAGACTTTTTAGTATGTATGTTCAGTAGCCGCTTCAGATTCAGAGCATTCTACCCATCTTTTGATGGATATTGTACTTCCAGCAGGATAATGCCCATTGTTACAAACTACACATCATCTCAAGCTGGCTCAACAAACATGTCAAAGAATTCAGCGTAATCTAATGTCCTGCAAAACCGCTTGACATCAATCTAATAAAGAACATTGGTGATGTTGTGGGGCAAGAAGTTGACAAAATGAATGTGTAGGTGTAGTTAATACGTACATAGCAAGTATTCTGTCTACATGGAATCTCTAGGGATTGTTTTCGCTACCTCCATAAGTCCACTCCATTTCAAGAAGAATTCATTGAGTTTTGAGGGCAGGAAGAGTAGGGATTTTACCAGTAGTAGTCACTGAGTAAAAGTGATTGTTACATGAGTGTAATAATACTGTCACTTAAAAAAAATAAAAGTTAAATTGTAAAAGTAAAATTTTGTATTATGGTTTATAAATAATCACTTTTTTCTGGTCTTACGCTTTAAAATTCAAACTAGTAGCAGGGATAATACTATGCAAATGTCCTTCTCTTGTAAACCTGTACACAAATGACTATCTCTCCCCCACCCTTTACCTTGCCACCCATTATTTACATCTAAAGCAAAGACTAGTTGTCTGAAAAGATCCATGGTCTACACAATTTACAAATCTTCCTCCCAAAGGTTCCCTGTTGTGCTCATAAACTGTATACACAGTTCTTGCACCATTTTATAAATATATTCATGAGCCTAATAACTCATTGGCGCTCCCTCAACCCTCTCACAAATGAGAATCGTGTAGATTTCTCTGTGGCAATGCTGCAATGTTATGATTAAGAAGGGCCACTCAATCTCAATGGGGAACAGTTGAAGTTAATGCGTATTACTCAGTAGATGAGAATAATAAGAGGGATGCAGTCAATAGAAACCCAAGGAGCATGATCACGTCCATTATGTGAAATGAATTTAACATAGCATAATTTTCTGTGGTTGTTTCCTTAACATCTTCGGGTTTGAAGAGAAAGGATGGGAGATGCATTTAGCAAATGTAAGTATTTGTCTGAGAAGCTACTTTGTATGTCTAATAAGGTTTTCAAGCTTGTCTAGTCTCATTACATGATCAGCGAGAAATCCTTACAGCATATGGCTCGGCCATGTTACTTACAAAACAAGGAAGATGGGAAAATCATTCTTACTTTATTTTGTTAGGCTTTTAGTAATCAAGCACCATGCAGATGCTGACAGAGCTCCCATTCCTCAATGCTAGCTCTGGACTAAGTTGCAAATTTAGGTTTGGATCTAATTATTGATTTCCCATAAGGGATCATTTCAACCTAAAATTAAAAATTGAAAAAAATCATCTGCACATATATGTCCTTGAGATGGCTTTCCTACGATATCGGTAACCTAGAATATTGACTTCCCATCCAGATTTTCCATAAACAATATATTTGAGAAAAGACTGAATAGAATTTTTAGCTCTTCTCCTAAAATGTAATTTATGTGGTGTACACCGTCAGCCAAAATATTAGAAGATAATTTGAGTTTTATGTCTCTGGACAAATCTGTTTCAGACCACATCAGAACAGTGCAAGGTTATCACAGCTATAGAAACAGGTTTACTAAATAGCAAAATCTCCTTCTGCATTGCTTCACATGGCAGAAAGGGCAATAGATGTATCCAACCTTACTAAATTTGTTATGATTCCAATTTCTCATGTAACAAATTCAAAAAAATATTGTGACATGCTAGCCAAACCCTTGAATAGCTGCCATTCATAATACAACCAAAGGGTGGCGACACATAAACACATATAGAATAGACATCTTGTGATACAGTATCAGGAAGTTTTGTTAAAAAGAAAAAAGAAAGCTGGTCATCTCAAGCCATATATTTTGATATACTGTATGGAAAGTCAAAAGGGAAAGGGAACTCATATCTGTATTTCACACACACACTGTTTTTCTGTGTCTAACTCCTTAAAGGGATTTTCCAACATTTTAATACTGATGACCTATCCTCAGGATCGATCATATGTATCTGATCCCAGGCCAGTGATGACAAGTTCATTGGTCACATGGCCTAAAAGCAGCTTAGCCCCAAGGAAGTGAAAGCGGCTTAGCTGCAATACCAAACACAGTCGCTATAACGTATGGCCTTGTGCTTGATGAGCTGCGATAAGGCAGCAGCTCTCACAGGAGTACCAGTATTGAACCCGTACTGATCAGATACTGATGAACTATCCAGAGAATGGGTATTCAGTATTAAAATGTCAGAAAACGCTTTAAAGGATCAAACATTTTTTGTTTTGGCACTTTCAGTTTTTCCTTCCCGTCTGCCAAGAGTCAAAACTTTTTAATTGTCTATTCACACAGCTATTCAAGGACTTATTATTGCAGGTCAAGTTGAATTTTTTAATGGTACCATTTAATTTACCATATCATGTATTGGAAATCATGGCAGAATTAGAAAAAACTCAATCCTGCCATGATTCTGGTACCATTTTGGGATACAATCGACTTTTTAATTTCAATATTTTTGGGGGGACCAGGTGTTCAAAATACAGCAAATTGGCCATTTTATTTTTGTCCACAGTGTTCACCACAAAAGAGAAATATTTTTACAATTGTTCTGACATTATTGGTCATGTGAATACCAATTATGTCTATTTTTAATGTTTATTTTTACATGTAAAATTGAGAAAGGAAGTGATTATTTTTGTGTTTTGTTTTATAATATTTTTAAAACCTTTGCAGGGCCAAAAAGGCAACTTTCTATGACAGGCGTGGGACCTTCACAAGCCTGCCATAGTAGCTGATCGCAACACCGCTGTTTCACTGTGAGGTTCCCACTGGAGGACAGAGATGCTGCGACCACTAACATCTGAGGTTTTAAATGATCGGGATCAGAGTCATCTCATCCAATCACTGCCCCAAGGTGTCAGCTGTATTACACAGCTGGCACCCGCAGCATATGGAGTGGACTAAGCTTGTGAGCCCGCTCCATACATCCTTCACATGGAAATGACAGTAATCTGCAGGAAGCATGCTAGAGAGCAAGGGAAGCTGCGGTAGATTGATATATAGTTTTGAGGGTAAAAATTGTGCAAAACCTATAACTTAAATATTTAAATCTCTGCTATTACTGACATTATCGTTCACAGTGACTGATAGCATTGTGTGTATATAGTGGTAGCTGTTAGTCACGTAAGTCGACCTCCGTGCTGCAGCCTGCAGATTGCACTGCATTTCATAGTGACCTGTCCTCTTTAAGTAATTTTGCCTTAATGGATTAAAATGTACATAAAATCTTTTGTGCGGTAACGTATGACATCACCACGCCAGCCAGCGCGATGACATCATCACGCACTGCGCTAGATTTCACATGAGAGCTTCAATCAAAATAGCCTCTTCACGCTCAAATGGATAAGGTGAGTATGATTATATATTTTTTTAACTGATTAACCCCTGAAAATCGGATTTTTTAAAAATCTCAGCGATTAATTGAGCCCGCTACTTACAAAGAAGTAATTCGACACAAAGCAAATTTGTATTAGCGCTGCTTATAGCACACTGTGTATTTGATATTGTCCCATACACTTCCTTATTGCACTGACCCCTGAGCTTTGACAATGGTACTTAGACGATATAGAAGAGGACAGGTTTCAATAGAGAAAGATACACAGACTGTCAGATATGTGGTGGTACAGTATACCTCTGACAATAAGAAGATAGATTACACTATATTGCTTTTATGTCATTCTCATGACACAGTCCCTGAGAACACTGTCCTGTGTAAAGCTGAAAAGCATAAAAATAGGATTTCTCTCCAGGACATTGTGGCAGCCCTTCTATGAGATCTACAACGTATAATTGAAGGCCTGTCCCTTTGTTGTTTTTCAAGCAGCCTCCCTGAATGTCATGACAGAGTGTCAGTGGGAAAAGATGGAGAGGGCCTGCGTCAGCAAATCTTTGACCCTTTTTAAAGCCAAGTCCTATTCATCCAAGGATGATGTATAATCCATATCTCAGTGTACTAGATCGCATGGGGGAAGAGAAATTCACTGTACATTGCCTACAAACCGAAGATGAAAATAAGCAAAAGAAGACAAAAACGCACAGCAGCTTTGTTCTGTGTATTATAGGATAGAGCAAAAAGCACAGACACAAGAATCCAAAGATGGATGACAAGGCAAAGGGTCGCTGGCAGGCAAGGATTGCTACCTTAATGATGTCCAAAGCAAACGTGCATCGTATTGTGCTGTGACTCCCTTGGATAGTCTCTCCTCATTAATATACAGGCGCTGACCTTTATCTGCTAGAGTGCTAATGGCGAGCACCATATCATTTCCTTCCAACCTATAGTCACATCAATTATCTGCGCAATAAAAAATATTCGTAAATAGAGCTATGGCCGTAATATGAATATGGTATGCATATGGAATACCAGCATCCTCCCCACATACATCAAGCAAGCACTGCATCGGGTAATTCCCTGTCTAGGCGACGCACATTGAAAAGTTTAGGTCTGCGCATATTTAAAAGCTACAAAATACACATCACATTACGTTCCACTATCACACATTACGCTGTTACAATTCATCCAAGTGTACCCGTTTACGGCAGCAATTCAGAGATTTCTCCTGCAAACATTTGTCCCCGGCGGATTACATTTTTGCATGTTTGCTTGGCTACAGTGGAACTCCACTTTGAACAATTGAGTTTCTGTAAACACAAGCCACAGGGAAAGGCTCTTCGTGTCTTGATCATCTTCAGAGAAGAAAGGTCTTTGCAAGGGGTTAAATATAGCGCTGTTGAGTCAGGAAATATCCATACTTGTCTCCTAGAGGTAGGTATAAGGCTACTTTCACACTAATGTTAATATTTTCTGGTATTTAGATCCGTCTTAGGGGCTCAATACCGGAAAAAAACGCTTCTGTTTTGTCCTCATTCATTGTCAATGGGGACAAAATGTAACTGAACAGAACGGAACGCTCCAACATGCATTCCGTTCTCATACAACAGAGCAAACAGCAGCATGCTGTGTTTTTTTTTCCATTTTCTCTGACACAACAGAAAATGGATCCATCCCCCTTTGACTTTCAATGAAGTTCATGACGAATCCGTCTTGGCTATGTTAAAGATAATACAACCGGATCCGTTCATAACCCTGCCAGATCCAGCAAAATCGCTAGTGTGAAAGTAGCCTAATAAATTCTGCTCCGCACAGTCAACCTCCTAACATATAACTCCCAAATCGCAGAACATTTTAAGCCCTGCCTCTTGAGAATTTCCATTAAACTGAACCTATGCCCTTTGCTACTCAGTAGTGAGTACCCATGGGTGACTTCCATGTCCATAGTTAGCAACCAATTGGGTGGGGAATTCTGTCCTGGATGGCACAATCTGCAATCCTATTGGATGATCCATTTGATTTACACTCACTTATGTACACATCATTGGGGTGGAACCTCCATAAACACCTCAATACGGTTTACCATAAAGTGTCCTCCTAAATAGAAATCACTGAGATTGTACTGTAGGACATTTTATGGAATATGAATTTAGTTGCTTATAATTGTGGTATATTACTACACACATACTAGGTCATCACTTGTCATGTAGACTCAGCCTTACTAATGTGATTTCAGAAGACAGAACATTGCATCGCACTAGACTAGAGAAAATCATGGGGACATCAATAAACCATCAAAATGATCAAACGCATCATAAAAAGTCGTATACATTTAGAACGTCTATCAATGTGCATCTAACATATAAAATCACCTTGTTAATACAAGATAAAGGAAGGAACACACCCCTCAGAAGGAACCCCAGATTACTGGGCCCCGATACAGTATAGACATAAGAACTTTCAATGGAACGTCATTATTCACAGAATTCCCATTCCCTCTAATCTGTTATTTACCGGTTACATTCTACATGATAATGGAGTATTTCTAAGCAACTGTAATTGGAAGATAAATTAAAATAAGATAGGCTGCAGTCTAAAATGCCTTCCAGCATCATTAATTGCGGATCAATAATTCTAACCTAATGTAGATATGATAACTTTACTGAAATGGCGTATATCAAAGTGCATGGTAGAAATCCAATTAGACAAAGGAATAGCCTTGTCCAGCCAAGCAACATGAAGCGCTGCATGTAATGGTACATATCTATTCCATTCTACTCAGAGCATCAGTGAAGATAGCGTTCAAGGAGATTCAGCATGTGCCACCAATTAGCTGAACCATTCCTTGCACACTTAAATGAGTTTTGAAAGGAACGGGTGACTGCTTTTATTGAAAATGCTATGAGAAATCAATTATTAGTTTTATAAGAGGTACAATTAGGTTTTAAAGAGGTACAAATACATATATCAATAAAGGCAAGAAGAGAAAAATGCGCAAGCGTGATACTATTAAATAGTATTACATATTTACATAGTATTAAATAGTACTAAATATTTACATAGTATTAAATAGTACTACATATTTACATACTATTAAATAGTATTAAATAGTATTACATATTTACATAGTATTAAATAGTACTACATATTTACATACTATTAAATAGTATTACATATTTACATACTATTAAATAGTACTACATATTTACATAGTAATAAATAGTACTAAATATTTACATACTATTAAATAGTATTACATTTTTTTTTTTAAATTAAAGCCCAAGGTTAAAAGTCAGACATGAGGGACAACAGTTCAAAAGTGATATTGCTTTACTTCTATAAAATCCTGTCATGAACACGCAATTTGCCTACAATTCTAATACCAGCTTCTAATGATTTATTCCTAATTCCATTGGACTGTCAAAGAAATTTTAGGAGTGCTGTTGTAAGCTTGTATTTAAAAGAATAGGGTTTCAGTATATACCACTGACTATAGTAGTTACATGTTTCTGAAGATTGGAAAAAAAAAAACTAAAGTGGATAGGTGGAGTAGTCTATATCTGTAAGCACTATCCAACTATGATCATGTCTATAATGTATAATGAATGGTGCCGCTTCTCAAAATTACAAGTTAAAGAAGCAGCCTGGTCTACAGATATTGATGAACTATCCTCAGATAGTCCATCAATATCAGATCGGTGGAGGCTTGACATCTGACACCCTCAACAATCAGCTGTTTCTAGCACCCATGGTGCTGGGAACTATGCTGTGTATGAAATAGAAGCAGAAGGCTCCATACACTGTGTAGCTTACAGTGCTGGCGTACTACTCTCATTTTGAATGGAGCTGAGCTGTAGTACCTTGGCACGTCAACTACACAGTGTACAGTACTGTCTGCTTCAAGCTTAATATACTGGGGGCTGCCTGAAACAGCTGATCATGCGGGTGTCAAGTGTTGGACGTCAATATCTTTAACTTGGACAATCTTTAACCCCTTAAGGACTGGGCTCATTTTCACCTTCAGGACCAGGCAATTTTTTGCAAATCTGACCAGTGTTACTTTATGTGTGAATAAATTTAAAACGCTTTTACTTATCCAGGCCATTCTGAGATTTTTTTTTACGTCACATATTGTACTTCATGACACTGGTAAAATGGAGTAAAAAAAATAAAATTTATTTATAAAAAAATACCAAATTTACCAAAAATTTCCAAGTTTCCAAGTTTAAATTTCTCTACTTCTATAATACATAGTAATACCGCCAAAAATAGTTATTACTTTACATTCCCCATATGTCTACTTCATGTTTGGATAATTTTGGGAATGACATTTTATTTTTTGGAGATGTTACAAGGCTTAGAAGTTTAGAAGCAAATCTTGCAATTTTTCTGAAATTTTCAAAAACCCACTTTTTAAGGACCAGTTCAGGTCTGAAGTCACTTTGTAAGGCTTACATAATAGAAACCACCAAAAAATGACCCCATTCTAGAAACTACACCCCTCAAGGTATTCAAAACTGGTTTTAAAAACTTTGCTAACCCTTTAGGTGTTCCACAAGAGTTATTGACAAATGGAGATGAAATTTGAGAATTTTTTTTTTTTGCAAATTTTCCATTTTAATCCATTTTTTCCAGTAACAAAGCAATTAACAGCCAAACAAAACTCTATATTTATTGCCCTGATTCTGTAGTTTGCAGAAACACCCCATATGTGGCCGTAAACTACTGTATGGGCACACGGTAGGGCGTAGAGGGAAAGGTGCGCCGTGTGGTTTTTGGAAGGCAGATTTTGCTGGACTGGTTTATTTACACCATGTCCCATTTGAAGCCCCCATGATGCACCCCTAGAGTAGAAACTCCATAAAAGTGACCCCATCAAAGAAACTACACCCCTCAAGGTATTCAAAACTGGTTTTGCAAACTTTGTTAACCCTTTAGGTGTTCCACAAGATTTAATGGAAAATAGAGATAAAATTTCAAAATTACACTTTTTTGGCAGATTTTCCATTTTAATAATTTTTTTCCAGTTGCAAAGCAAGGGTTAACAGCCAAACAAAACTCAATATTTATGGCTCTGATTCTGTAGTTTGCAGAAACACCCCATATGTGGTCATAAACTACTGTATGGGCACACGGTAGGGCGTAGAGGGAAAGGAATGCCATACGGTTTTTGGAAGGCAGATTTAGCTGGACTGGTTTTTTGACACCATGTCCCATTAAAAGCCCCCCCTGATGCACCCCTAGAGTAGAAACTCCAAAAAAGTGACCCCATTTTAGAAACTACGGGATAGGGTGGCAGTTTTGTTGGTACTATTTTAGGGTACATATGATTTTTGGTTGCTCTATATTACACTTTTTGTAAGGCAAGGTAACAAGAAATAGCTGTTTTGGCATCGTTTTTAATTTTTGTTATTTACAACATTCATCTGACAGGTTTGAACATGTGGCATTTTTCTGTAGATGAGAGGATGGTTTGATTGGCACTATTTTGGGGTGCATATTACTTTTTGATCGCTTGCTATTACACTTTTTGTGATCTAAGGTGACAAAAAATGGCTTTTTTTACACCGTTTTTTTTTTTGTTCACCTGAGGGGTTAGGTCATGTGATAGTTTTATAGAGCAGGTTATTATGGATGCGGCGATACCTAATATATATAATTTTTATTTATTTATATAAGTTTTACACAATGATTTAATTTTTGAAACGAATAAAATCATGTTTTAGTGTCTCCATAGTCCGAGAGCCATAGTTTTTCAGTTTTTGGGCGATTATCCTAAGAAGGGTCTCATTTTTTGCGCGATTGGATGACGGTTTGATTGGCACTATTTTGGGGTGCGTATGACTTTTTGATCGCTTGCTATTACACTTTTTGTGATCTAAGATGACAAAAAATGGCTTTTGTTACACCGTTTTTATTTCAAATTTTTTACGATATTTTTATATATCAGGTTATTATGGACGCGACGATACCTAATATATATATACTTTTTATTATTTATGTAAGTTTTACATACATAGTTTATTTATGTAAGTTTTACAAAATCATGTTTTAGTGTCTCCATAGTCTGAGAGCAATAGTTTTTTCAGTTTTTGGGAGATTATCTTAGGTAGGGTACGATTTTTGTGGGATGAGATGCCGGTTTGATTCGCACTATTTTGGGGTGCGTATGACTTTTTGATCGCTTGCTATCACACTTTTTGTGATGTAAGGTGACAAAAAAATAGCTTTTTTTACACTTTTTAAAAATAAAAAATTACGGTATTCACCTGAGGGGTTAGGTCATGTGATATTTTTATAGAGCAGGTTAATACGGACGCGGCGATACCTAATATATATACTTTTTTTATTTATGTAAGTTTTACACAATAATATCATTTTTGAAACAAAAAAAAAATCATGTTTTAGTGTCTCCATATTCTGAGAGCCATTGGGCCAGATTTATCATTACTCTGACAGCTCACTCCACTTTAACATATGGCTAAAGTCAGTTTTAGCCAAGTCAGATTAATGATCGGCCCTTTAAGACTGTAATAAATGTGGTTTGACGGTAGCAGTTTATCCGTCAGTAAGCAGCTTTACAAAAGTCGCACATCCTTACGAAAAAGTCGCACATTTTTATGAAAAAGTCGCATGTTCTTTTAAAAATTAATAAGATAAGCATGGTCCTCACTGGAGTGAAATTGCGACTTTTTTGTGACTTTTAAAATAGTCCCAATAGTAAATCTGTCTAGAGATTCATTTACATAAGAAAACACGCCCACTTTCAGAAAACTGGCGAGCATAGTGCAGAGCAGAAAAAAGTCACAAATTTGTGCGCAGTTTTAGCGTTTGGGACTTTTTTTGGGACATTTTCACTCCATTATTCTGACCTGAGCTAATGATAAATCTGGCCCAATGTTTTTACAGTTTTTGGGCGATTGTCCTATGTAGGGGCTCATTTATTGCGGGATGAGGTGACTGTTAGATTGGTACTATTTTTGGGGGCATATGCCTTTTTGACCGCTTGATGTTGCACTTTTAATGATGTAAGTTGACAAAAATGGCTATTTTTTACACTGTTTTTATTTTTTATTTTTTATGGTGTCTATCGGATGGGGTGGATCATGTGATATATTTATAGAGCCGTTCGTTACGGACGTAGTGATACCTAATATGTGCGGTTTTTCTTTTTTTTTCTTTTTTTTATTACAAAATCAGGGGAATGGGGCGTGTTTTTTTTTTTTTTTTACTTGAAACTTTTTTTATTCAAAAACTTTTTTTTTACTATTTTTTTTAACTTTATTTCTGTCCCACTCTTTTGGGGGTCTGATCACCTCTGCAATGCATTACAATACATCTGTATTGTAATCCATTGCCTGTTAGTGTATGACACCAAGTCATACACTAACAGGTTGCCTAGGAGACCCAGCCTGAGGCTGTATCTCCTCGGCTCCCGTAGAAGGCAGTTCCTGCACAGCATCGGGCTGCCTTGTCACGCATCGGGTCCCCGCCACAGCAGCGCGGGGACTCGATGAGATCACTCACCTGCCACAAACTACTTCTATGTCGCGGTCAGCGTGGACCGCAGCGATGTAAACAGCGATGCCGGCGGATACAACACGGGCCTGTCTACCACTGCTGATGGGCCCAAATAATTTTGTACAAAATGTATTTGCCAAGAATCTCAAATTTACAAAATAAGCATAGCATTAGCATCAGAAGCTTTTCTATAATTATGACATTATTGTACTTTATTTGTGTTTGCAGAGTGCTGTTGCATTGTGTTTTTTTTCTTCCTGTAGTCCAATTTTTTTTCTTCATGTTTCTAGCCATGGAGGCGTGCACCTGCACATTGGGATGTGCTGACTGACCCCCTTTTTTTGCAGTTACCCATGACTACAGAAAGTCAGTAGAATTTATTCTTGCTCTAACAAAGTACACGGAGATTACATTACAGACACTATATTATTCCAGCTAGAATTAAATGCATATTTTGAAATGTTAGAAAAAGTAGTCATGTTTCCTAATGGAAATTAGAAATACTGTTTTATTAAAAAGAAAGACCTGCGCATATCCTGATGCTGACTTTATTAGCAGACCCCCCTATTAATAAAACATTGTTAAAATGAATTCCTTCCCTTCTGTGAGAGAGGGTCCACTGACATAGTTTTGTGCAGTGTAATGTGTCTCTTTTCTAAATCCTTTCACTGAATGTGACTGCAAACCAATTACTTTTCAAAAACCAGAGAGCAGCAAAATGCAGCCACTTTACAAAGTATCTAATTTATCTTTGAAACGCATGTTTGCCTGATGCTGAGACTCAAGGCAATTTAGCAATACGCGTTTTCTAGCAAGGAATGGGGCCAGCAGTTTTAATTGGAAAGAGGAAAAAAAAACATCTATGGTTGATATAAAAAATGATACTGCACTTTTAGAAAAACTTTTTATAAAAATGGAAAGTGCTATACTATGTGATAAAGCCAATTTATCATTCTGTATGCAAAAACCAGAGTGGTTCACATTGGTCAGTGTTTCTGGCAATAGGCATAACACACAATGGATGTGACAACAGCAATCAGCCTGTCTGACCAATGTTTCTTCTGACAGAAGATATCAAGAATATAACTTGTATGAACTAACCGTATTTCACCAGAGGAAACTGTTCTCAAGGCCCAACCCCTATATCATCCAAAAAAGTTTAGAAATAGACCCTAGTGGCAAATGATTAGCTCCAAAGGTAGCTTTTTTTTATTTCCTTAAAAATTGTTGGGGCACATCATGATATCAGAGCCTGGACCTACCAGAGAATCCTCACATACAATTGTCTTGTTGGAAGGTGAACCTTCGGCCTAGTCGGAGTTCGAGAGCATGCTGGATCAGGTTTTCATTAAGAATATCTCTGTACTTCGCTCCATTCCGCTTTCCCTCAACTCTGATCAGTCTCCCATTTCCAGCTGCTGCAAATAACCCCCACAGCATGATGCTGCCAACATCATGATTCACTATAGAGATGGTATTGGGCAAGTGATGAGTACTGCTTGGTTTCCTCTAGACATGACACTAAGGCTGGGTTCACATCACGTTTTTATCTTATATAAAAATGTATCTGTTAAATGGATGCCTCTGATGAATACCATACAGTGGCATCCATCCCCATAGAGTTCCATTGTAAAAAAAAAAAAGTATACGCTAATGTATACTTTTTTGCCAAACTCTGTAGGATGAAAAAACGTAGTGTAATAGGTTTTTGTTTCCTTTTTCCCCAAATGTATATTTTAAATGTAGTGCAAAAACGTCATGTGAACCCAGCCTTAGAATTGAGGCCAAAAAATTAAAGCATGGTTTTATCTGACCAGAGAATGTTATTCCTCTGAAAGTCTTTTAGGTGGCATTTTGCAAACTCCTGGTGGGCATTTACGGTATGTGTCTTTTAAAAGAGGCTTTTTTTTCCTGGCCACTCTGCCATAAAGCCCAGATTGGTGTAGAACTGCAGTGATGGTTGACCTTGTAAAAGTATTTCCCATCTGCACACAGGATCTTTGAAGCTCAGCTAGAATGACCATTGGGTTCTTGGCCAATTCTCTTGAAAAGGTCCTTCACCCCTGATTACTTCAGTTTGGTGATGCTCCAAACTTCTTCCTTTTAAGAATTATGGAGGCCACTGTGCTCAGTGCAGCATAATTTTGTATATCCCTCTCCGGATGTGTGCCTCCACACAATCCTATCTCTGAGCTCTACAGGAAGTTATTTTCTCCTCATGGCTTGGTTTTTGCTCTGATATGCAATCAGTCAGCTGTGAGACCTTATATAAACAGAAGTGTGCCTTTCCAATCAACTTAATTTACCACATGTGGACTTCAATCAAGGTTTAGAAACATCTTAGTCTACTTTCGCACTCACGTTTTGGCTTTCCGTTTGTGAGATCCGTTCAGGGCTCTCACAGGCGGTCCAAAACGGATCAGTTTGCATTCTAATACATTCTGAATGGAAAAGGATCCGCTCAGAATGCATCAGTTTGCATCAGTTCAGTCTCCATTCCGCTCTGGAGAAGGACACCAAAATGCTCTGATGAAACTGAGCCAAACGGATCCGTTCTGACACACAATCTAAGTCAATGGGACGGATCCGTTTTCACTGACACAATCTGGAACAATAGAAAACGGATCCGTCCTCCATTGACTTTCAAACCTCAAACATTATCGATGGTGCTTTTCTGATAGCATATTAGCTGGGATAGGACAATCTAAAAAACTATGGGGGAGAGATTTTTCAAGACTGGAGCTCTCTGCGCCAGTCTTGATATCCCCCTGTGCTGCCGGTGTGTGTAATTTATGATGAGCCGCACGCCTTGTCATATAGTAGGCACAACCAAGGCTGTCTTTACCAAGGGGCAAAAGGGGCAGCTGCCCCGGGCCCAGTTGCTCCTGGGGGGCCCAAGGCAGCTGCCTCTTGAGTGGGGTGCTGTATAGTGTGGGGGGCTGTACAGTGTGGGGGGCTGTATAGTGTGGGGGTCCTGTATATTGTGGACGGCTGTATACTGTGGGGGCCTGTATACTGTGGGGGCCTGTATAGTGTGGGGGGCTGTATACTGTGGGGGGCTGTATAGTATGGGGGCCTGTATACTGTGGGGGGCTGTATAGTGTGGGGGCCTGTATAGTGTGGGAGCCTGTATAGTGTGGGGGGCTGTATAGTGTGGGGGCTGTATAGTGTGGGGGCCTGTATATTGTGGGGGGCCTGTATAGTGTGGGGGGCCTGTATAGTGTGGGGGGCCTGTATAGTGTGGGGGCCTGTATAGTGTGGGGGCCTGTATACTGTGGGGGGCTGTATACTGTGGGGGCCTGTATACTGTGGGGGGCTGTATACTGTATACTGTGGGTGCTGTATATTGTGGAGTTCTATACTGCTGTACTGTATAGTGTGGGGGGCTGTATAGTGTGGGGGCTGTATAGTGTGGGGTGCTGTATCGTGTATAGTTTGGGGTGCTGTATACGGTGAGATGCTATACTGCTTTACTGTATACTGTGAGGTGTTGTATACTGTGGGGTGCTGTATACTGTGGGCTGCTATACTGCTCTACTATATACTGTGGGGTACTGTATAGTGTGGGGTGCTGTATACCATAGGGTGCTATACTGCATACTGTGGGTTGCTGTATACTATAGGGTGCTATACTGCATGCTGTGGGGTGCTGGGGTGCACTGTAACACTAGGATGAGCCAAGCCCTGGTCTCCTTCCTGCAGAGCAGTGCCCACATCCAGCCTGAGCCCAGCTGCCCAGAGCACTGATCCTGAGCCGCTGGAGTCTTCAGAACTGGAAGTATTTACAGTCATTCACTGTACTCTACCAGATGTGTGGATTTTTTGTGTGTGTGTTGTGATGGAGGGCGTGATTGCCTGCTAAGGTGTGGGAAGGCGGGATCCAGGGGGCCCAAGTAAATTTTTGCCCAGGGTCCAATCAATATTAAAGACGGCCCTGGGCACACCTTCCAGCAGTCCATGTACCTAGATGGAAATATAGATTTCTTTCTTTGTTTGCGCCCAAAATATGGTATAAATGAAGAGAAATTTGCTGTGGCTAGTGGCCATGACCCCTCCCTGTCCCCATAACCTCTTTTAGAAAAATGCTGAGGGTGGTGTAAATGATGTCAATTTTCATAATGCCATCTTAAAAGCTGCAAACACAAGGTTGGCCACTTTTTTACACCAGAATTCAGGCGCAAAGAAGACGATAAATCTCCTCCTACAATCCATAAATGGTTTCTTCTGCAACCGCTCAGGAGCATTTTAATCCACATAAAATCCACTGATAAATGGATTCAAATAGTTTCAATAGGTGTGAAGAGCTGCTGAGACTTAACTCCTTGCTGCCATTTTCATCTGCCATTACTCAAGCTGTTACCCTAGGGAGACCCCTGCAATGGTTGAGAAACCGCTGCAAACTTGTCGTTCAGTGTTGGCACGAAGTTGACTTCAACTTTAATTTACAAAGACAACGGTCCATTACAGTCTGTGCCTACCGGTCACAAAAGAGCGACTGAAACTGAAATAAATGGTAAAGAGAATAAACACGGAACATTTACTTGCTATAAAATAGACATATTCCACAAAAAAAGCTATTGTGATGGATTCCTTTTCATAGTTTTGAACAGTACACTTAACGTAACTTATTCCTTTAGTCACCAGGAGGCAGAAATGTGAGTGATACTTATTGCACATGCAGAGTAATGGCAGCCATTACATACAGTGCATCACAAATCATCCCAAATGCATTAAGAAAGACATTTCTTATAGCAAAACGACTGTGCATTTTTGTGGCACAGCACAAATCTGTAATAAATTCCAAGTAAATAATTTTTTAACACTTAAAACCATAGAGTATTGCTAATGGGATGGTACACCCTGAGCATATCACTGTGCTAGATGTATAGTCTGAAAATGAAAATGGCATAGATTATTACCAGGAAAAGCTACAGTAGCTTAAAATATATTTTTACTTTTTTTTTTGGCAAATACTGTAGTAAAAGAATCAACTGAAAGCTCATCTCAAATTTCCATTTAGCATTTCAATTCACATGCATGCTGTGTTATTGCACCTTTGCCCATGTTGGAAGCTGCCCTGGCACATTAGTTCTCAGTTTAGAAGATGCCTGCTAGGGTTAAAGCACATGAGATGCCAATCTCAGAGACAAATGACTTCTCATTTTACTTTACTGCATTGTCTATCACGCTGATACGTAGTAAAGCACAAACAAGGTATGCTACCATGATATGCAACTACGCAACCAGGACTGAAATACTGTATCGGCAAGACACAAGTGACAAGTCCGACAGACCTTCAGCATGCAATTACCTCAAGCCCTTCCCAGACTTTCCGAAATATAGTCAGTGCTCCTAAACATGTCTGTTTTAAGGAATATTACCATTTTTATTAGAACACTGCATCATACTGTCCCATGCTATTCCAGTCTAATACTGTTAGCACTAATTGGACTGAGTCAGAGTATGCAGGGACATACCCCATTGACAAGGGGAATGGCAACACCCAGTTATCAAAGGATTCATAAATTTCCAGGAGAAACACGTAGGATGAGATTTATCAAGCCCTGCACATCAAGTAGAGGTTTTTGTGACTTTTTGGTGTCAATTTTATCTTTTTGAGCACTGCGCCTTCCAGTGCCACCTGCAGATTTGGAGTGAAAATTTGGTCACAATGTCATAGTAGATAATTTTTGTGTCACATTTATAAAGTGAAGCTTTTTTATTATTGCTGGGGGCCAGTATGAAAGTAATTCATAAAATAGAAATGTCAAGAGATTACAGGTCATCTTTAAACCATGCTTCCACTAAAGTTTGGAGAGCTATTGGGGCCTCTTAATTGACATCATTGTGAAATGCCAGCAATTATATAACGTTTAAGGTTTGTAATGGTTACCCACACAGCATATGGCACTACTAACGGGCAGGTGTCCTTCACCAAGTAGACTCCACCAGCTTGGATACGACTATGCGTGCAACCCCAACAAAATGTCTCTGTTTTAGGCATATATATCAGTTGAGCTTTAGGTACGTCTGATCAGTTTTTGACTGATGGGATCACTAAAAGGAACAGTTTTACAAGCATCATGCCTCTTAGCTGCACTAGGCTTCATTCAGGAGACACTAGATTTGCATTCTTTTTGAAATTATTTATGAAATCCTTGTTAAGTTATTCTTAGGCTTTGATCACACAGTGCAGTGCTGCCCAATGTTCAAACGTTACTTTTTTCATGAGACGATGTGGCTTTAGACCCAACACGTATATATTCATTCCATGTCAAAGTCCATTTTTTTTTTTACTTGTTTCTTTCATCGGAATCAATTACACATGGTTAAAGGGGAAAAAAATATATGATTCTAAAATATAAACTGTACATTCATTTATGGATGATTGAATTTGTACAATATATCAAATACATCAATAAAAACAGTTTAATCCCCCACCACTTCCAGGGGTACACTCTGGTACATCCCACGGGTCTTTGTTTACATGGTTGCAGCTATGACGTGTCCGCACACCCCACCTGATCACATTGCATCTAATCACTGGCCTCAAAGATCTTGGGTTGTATACCGCTGAGGCCAGTGATTGACTGCAGTGGTCACATGGGGTATACAAGCATCACTGCTACAGCTATATAGATCAAAGGGGAGGACCGGAACAGGGTGCTGGAAGTGGTGGGGAATTAAACCAAAGACTATACAGTATATACATTTTAAAATATCTCTGAAAACTCCTTTAATCTTTGGATCTATCCTAAATGTACTCTACTAGGTTAAATACACTGGTCCTGATTGATCACGCCTTTACTCCAGAATCCTGGCTCCAAAAAGTTGCAAATTGAGGCTTTTGCGACTTTTTGGACTTACTTGCGCAAAAAACCTGCAACTTTGCATTTTTACACCCCTCACTCCAGTTTTGAAATATGGGTGGGAAGGAGGGTGCGACTAGCTATGTTATTGAGTTTCACTCCAGATTTATCACTGAGACTTTCACTTTCACTCCAGTGAAGAGGTGGATTAGAAAGACTGGAGCAGCTTTTCTAGACTAAAGTGTTATGTTTAAGGATGAGACAAACAACATGAGATATTTCATAAATGCGACATAAAGTACACCAACACCGACTCAAGCAGAACTGAACAGATATTTCCCTTGTGATAAATTACCAGTAATTAATTAAAGTGGGACAATTGGATTTGATTACAAAACCTTCACCAATGCTATAAAAAGATCTGGCTTCCACAGATCAACTTTGTACAAGTCAAGTCATTCTGATAATGGATTTTCAAGATCATTGGCTATATACAGAACTTGCTTTGAAGAACATAATGAACAATGGTTACACCAGCTTTAATTAACACTAAAGGAACATGTACTGTACATCATCGCTTGGTGGCTGTGAATCTCCAAATGTCACTGCATAAGAACGCCGTCTGCTGCCTGAATCTCAAAGCATTTGTAAGCCACTCCAAAGTTATGCAGCTTCTATTCTTTAAATGTTGAGTTTGATTTTATGAATCATTTCTAATGCCAGTGGCAAAATAAATTTTGATGACATGCAGGCTATGATTTCTTTGTTCAAGGTCCATTTGTTAAGCGAGACAGAAATTACTTTAACTTCACGCTCTGTGAGTACTTCCAAAACATTTTGGCCTTTCTTTTTTTTCTGCAAATCTGACCTTCTTTGTGCGGAGGCAAAGAAATCCTTGCAGCATTCAACTAATTAATGCAGGATAAGTCTGGCATTCGGTACTCTCTATTTGACAATAGATTGGGGGTTTGGAAATATGTTAACCAACAAGATACTGCATATAAGGGTCGTATAATCTGTGCTGCTGTACAGTCCAAACTTTCATTCCATAATGTTTTTTTTTTACAATATTTGGAGCCCTAACCTTCCTATATTGCCCATCATAGGTCTAAAATTAAATTCACACTTAAAGCAACCACCACTAGGGGGACCCTGAGAGCTCATTCAAAATGATTACTTATGGAAATCAATAAAATCAATGAAACTGTATGGAGTAAGCTCTGTTGCTCCACCTAGTGGCGGTTTCATTTATTTATCATTGAACCTTGGCTATACTATACATGATATTTGGAGTTTTGTATAATTTAAAATGAAGCTCTGGACAGTACAAACATGTATTTAATGATTATTTAGCACAGAATATTTAGCATAGAATAAAAGGCAAAACTCATTTTAATGGGGTATTCCCATAATCTTATTCTTGCCCAACTGTCCCCTACAGGTAAAATAAACAACATTGTCGAATGCAATTAATTTCCCTAAATGAAATGTTCACCAGCATTGCCCCCTCCAAATACTCCATGTAATATAGTTCATTTCTACCTTGTTGCTATTAGATAATTCTTTCAGTAGCTCTTGCTTTGTCTGGTCAAACATGCACAGTCTGGCATCTCTAACATTCTCCTTGCTCTGTGCAATAAGATAGCGCATGCGCAGTTCTGCCATCCGAATTATACAGGGCGAGCATGCGCAGTGTGCTCCTAACGTTCACACAGTACAAGCTGCTAGTTGGCTTTCTGAAACACAAAGTAGTTTCACACTGTCTCAGCAAAGATTTTGATAGTCGCTTCGCAGACTGAGTCCGCTTCTACTCAGTCACGCAGTCAGTGATTTGATTGTGGGCCAAAACCAGGAGTGGAGGTTACATAGCGATAAGGTATAATGAAAAGAATCGTACATTGCTTGTGTTTTTGACCTGCACCTGGTTTTGGCTCACAATCATTGATGGAAATCACTGATCAAACACGGACTATGTAAAAGCGGCATAAAGCTCATCAGAAAGGCTTTCTCTATATATCGCGGAGTACAGAAAGCCTGAAAGAAATGCAAGGTGATTGTGGGAAATGTAGTCTACAGCAGTGCAAGAACACCCAAGAAGGAGGACCAGAAAAGACAGAAAACTTGTGGTGTGTTTCAGAAGTTACTAGGACACAATAATATATATTTTTTAAAACACATGATTTAGGGATAACCAGGCTAAAAAAATTCTAAGATACAAGATGGAATGACACAGAATGAAAATTTGAATAAATGCAACCCTAGATATGTTGAACATATTCTTTTTTTTTTAACCAGTTATACCATGAATGCTATAGTTTTATCTAAATGAAAGGCTATGTTCTGCTAATCTCCATATATTAAAATGTAAGCACATTCCCTGGTTAATACTTGGACTGTGATAAGTAACTGAAGCCGCAGATCTACCGAGTGTAATATCCCTTCTCCCATATCACATTACTGGGGACAGCATTAACATCATCTTGTACGCCCAGCCAGTTACTAATTAAGCTGTTTTTAATAAGCACATCAATACAATGAGTGCACACAATACCGAGCTTGCCGCATATTATGCACACAAATGCTGCACGGAAAGGTCACTAGAAGAATTGCTTTGTTATTTCATTGGCTTGTGCTAACGGCCATGGAAATTAACTACAGTACTGCCAGCAAGCTGCAGACCATCAACACTAAGAGGACTGGGTCTGTAACCAGAACTAATGGTTGTTCATACTGACATGAAGATGCCTAATTAATTCGGTAATTATACAAGGTTCACCGGTGTCAATGGCAGCTTTGGAGAATAGAAATACATATATGTTGTTGCTTAGCTTATGTCGAGTCTTACCAAGCGACAGCAGCAAACTTGTCATTGTTATTTCCTTTTTCCAGACCGTCCACCCAGGGCGACAAGACATTATCAAGCCTCTAAAGGTAATGATTATAGGTATTTAATCAGTGGTCAACTGAATGTGTTCCTCTTATCCTAGAGCTGTGGAAATGGATGGAGATGTAAGTAGACGATTCTGCTGATTGGCATTGACCCAAATTCTCTGTGATATGCCTGGAAGCATTTATTTACTTCCTTAGCTAGCAGTTGGGAGAATTCCTTAAAAGAGAATGTGCATACCGATGGATTCTGAATGGCAACATTCACACATGGTGTGTGACCAGTGGAAAAAGTTTTCTAGATACTACACCACCATTAGCATGCCATTTTTCACCATATCCTTTCATATTCTGTTACAGGATATGCCATAAATGTCTAATAGATGAAGGTACTACTGGGTCCGCCAACTTCCTTCCTGTCTTACCGCAGGCAAAGAATGGAGAGGTGACAGTACGTATGTATGGCTCGCTCAATTCAGCTCTATGGGAGTTAAAGGGGTTGTCCAATCTAAACATGTTCGCATTGCACTTGGATATGCCAACTCTGAGACACACTCCTATATCCAGAGCAGGGTCCTTGAAGTTAGCGAGAGCGCACCATGTGTCCCCTCTATTCACTACTATAGGAACTCCAAAAATAGCAGAGTGAGCAAACTCAGGTATTTTTGGAAGCTCTATATCTCTAGTGTTGAGTGAACCGAAGCTCACAAAGTGGAATTCAATCCGAATTTCAAGATTTGCCACAAATCAGAATTTCTTAGCGCTTTGTGGCAACAAATCAACTTTTCCTGAAATAGTGTTAAAAAAAACCATACTCACCTCACCCTTTGATGACATCCTCATGTCATCATGTCAGTGCACGCGAGAATTGGCATGTTTTGTTCAATCAAGATAGCTGCAACGTCCTCTCCGCAATCAAATGAATGAGCTGAGTATTTTAGCCCCTGATTAATCCCCAGATAGGCTGACTGTGACTCTCAGATGCCGCGATCCGTGTTGAATGCAGCATCTGAGAAGTTAAATGACGGGGCAGTGCGATCGCTGTTCCACTTCATTGCAACCACTCCATACAATGGAATGTTATTTTTTACAAAGTAATTCGTAACAAATCAAATTTCTTGTCGAAGACCGGCGATGCTGCTAAATCAAACTTTTGAAAACTTCGCTCATCACTACCAATAACAGTCAATGGAGAGCAAGCTGCACCTCTCCATTCACCACTATGAAACTGCTGGAAATAGACGTGCCAGTGCTCGACTATTTTCGGAACTTGTACAGTGTTGAATGGAGGGTGGCTGCACATGTGCAACTGCTTTTCCTTCACTTCAGAGGACCATTGTGGAGACAGGAGCAGGTTTGAGTGTTGGCACAATAAACTAACATTTGTGGAATATCCTAGTGCTATGCCATCAATATCCCAGATGGGAATACCCCTTTTATAGCTACAGTATAACAGCAGAATGGTTTGTGTTCATGAATACTCCTGCTTAAACCTGAAACCTATGTAAAGGATACTTGAAGACTGAACACTAATTCACTTAACAGCTACCTCTCCTTATCCCCCACACACATGCATTCACATCTATGAGAGTTAGGCAAGGGTGAAACACAGCATGCAGGGTTGTTTTTGCAGTCTCAGCCACCTCTGGTGGAAACGTCCACACAGAATGAGGTCAGGGGAGCCCCTTTCTAGAGATAGTTGTGGATCCCAGAGGTGAGAATTTCTTTAAAGGACACATCTATTCAAGGATGAAGAATTAACTTGATTAATAAATATGCTTTAAGATATCAAGGGTGCTTTCTGCAGTGACTCAGTAGATGCTAAAGGGCTATTTTGGTGCTAAAGGGTTAATGCATGGTGTTAGGCACTGTGTTATCCTACATTTGCTTGTGCAGAGGGTATTTTGCTTTGGTGCCCACCACACTTATATAATGAATTGGCCTTCCATATGAAGATCTTCACTCCACCATAGGAGCTGCAGTACTGATTGTGAAAGTTTTGCATGCCTGTGATCAATTGGGAAGATTGTTAGCACCTACAGACAGATACTCATAAATTACCACTACCATCATTGCCGCTGCCTATATACAACGATTTGGAAAAGTAAGCTCTGTGTTATACCTCAAAACTGTGCCTATTACTGCTACCTGCACTACACTCTCATCAACCTCAGTAAATTAGACTATTCTTTGTTGTCGGTAAACTGGACCTGGTCATTGCATCATCCTTTTGCCAGCCCTGCTCCTGACCTCCTACCTTGCACCCTTTCAAACATCCATCATCAAGGACACTCCAACTATCACCAAAAAGGAGCCCCAGAATGGTTCAGGGTGTGCTCCGAGGGAAGAAAGGGTGCATCCTCTACTTACTGCACGGTCCAGGGAGAGCCAGTGCGTAAACTTCCACCGTGAACTGTGACTACTACTACCACCATCATAGCAACTATCACTTCTTCAATTCATGAAATAGATGCCAAGAATGGGAAGTTATAGAGTCTTCTACAAAAATGTGAAAAAGTCAGAGTTTTTGAAATTGCTCCTGTTCATACACATCCACTAGTACATATTTCTATTCAAGACTCAGTCTTGATTAAGGCTTCATGACTTAAAATTTTTACCATTTTCCATACTTTCCTTGCTCATTTTTAAGCCTTTTGGTACATAGCCTATATTTATTTTGACATTTACATTTTTTCCTACCCACCTTCCAAGAGGCTTAGCTTTTTTACTCTTCTATTCATACAGCCATACGAGGGTTTGTTTTTTATGGGGCAAGTTGTATTTTTTGATGCCACCATTTAATTTACCATATCTTGTATTGTAAAATGGAAAAAAAATATTTGTGAGGTAAAGTAGGGAAAAAAGCAATTCCACAGTTGATTTTTGGGTTTTATTTTTCAGTGTTTGCTGTTTGCTAAAAAGGACATGAGTAGATTATTCTGTGAGTCTGTACAATTATGGTGACCAAATTTATATAGTTTTATTATGTTTTTCTACTTTTAAAATAATAAAAGGCTTTGAAAAAAAAATATCTTTTCTTTTGAATCACCATATTAAGACACCCATAACTCTTTTATATTTCCATCCACACAGCTGTGAGCTGTATTTTTTACAGGGCAAACTGTGGGTTTTATTAGGGTGCATACAACATTTGATCAGTTTATTTAATATTTTAGGAAGAGCAAAGTGACCAAAATGGCAGATTGTCTACTTTCATTTCTTCATGTTCTTCACCATGCATCATAAATATTTGTATATTTTAATAGTTTGGACATGGTCATGCCAATTAAACCTACAGTATACCGATTTTGCTGAGGGGTCTCTGATCCCTCTCTCTCTCTCTATCTAATTACACAGATGCCACCGTTGCTATTGACTGTGGCATCTGAGGGGTGAAATAACCGGGAGTGCAGTTATCTCCGATACTAGTCATTACAGATGAGTGTCAGCTGAATTACACAATGGTTCCTACCACGTATGAAGAGGGCTTAGTTATATAGTTACATAGTTCTTAAGGTTGGAAAAAGACAAAAGCCCAACCTATAATTCTGCTATATTAATCCAGGGGAAGACAAAAAAAAAGAAATGAGGGGAAAAAAAATCCTTCCCAATGCCAGATGTGGCAATCAGAACAAATCCATTCCACCTTCTTTTAAAGGAGCGGTTGAGCCATAGGGAAAGGGTGTGTAGAACACGATTTCTATATATTTTCAGATTGTTCCATCTGGGTGTTGTTCAAGTTTTAAAATGGACTGCACCTACTCTGAACCTCGATCCATGCAATTGACTAGATACATTCACATGGGTCATATGAAACAGCTATCTTTGTCTGGTTTTTCTTCAAGACTCACTCTTTAAAATAAATAGGTTTTATGGGGTATAAAGGCCACACACTTCATCTGTATTTGCCCCAGAGGGACAAATTTGCTATTGCTTATCTGAAAAAAGGCCTTTGTGTACTAAAATAGAGATGAGCAAATCGATTCTACCAATTCAGAATACATCCTGAGCTAATTTGCATAGCTTTAGGCTTCTGGAGAAGATATTCAAATTAGCTTTCCTTCCAAAATGAAAAGAACACTAAGCCTATTTATATAAGCAGATGTAAAATACTAAAATTTGTAATATATGTTTCCCAGAAAGGTAGAGCGGCATTGGTTGAACTACAGTACTCCTCACACACATTTGTTGGTCTCCCTGATGAGAAAGAGCACCCCCAAGAATACCACTCATACGCCACTCAGCTAACAAGGGCAATTTTCTCTTAGGATATTCAATATACTTATCGTTTTGGAAGAAGATCTGGCTTGCATGTCTAACTCAGAGAAGCATAATCCTGAGACACCTAATAATCTGTATTCTCAACCTTTTGGAAAGAGAACTGATTTACATACCTTATTTCCAGTGGATTATTAGAGTGTCCTCTAAATCCACAGGTGAGGAATTTACAGTTGAGGTTTTTGTTGCAGATTTTTTACACACTGGTACAGGATGGGCATTTTCTTTGTGAAATATTTTGTGGATTTATGCACAGATTATATCTCCATTTAAATGAAAGGAAAAATGTATCTATATAAAATCTGCAATAAAACATTAGTGTTTTATTCCACTGCGGAATTAATATTACATAATCTGTTACTAATTTAGTTGTTGAAAATTCCACAATGTGTGAAGGCACCCTTATGCACGAGTCTCTCTCACACTTTCTTTGGTCTTCTCTGAATCTTTTCAGAAAAAAATGTGTCCTAGAAGAGTAGTGACTGTTATATACCAATTTTCAGAGCACTTGTAGCACATTTGACCCAAATCAAATTTTTTTTAAAATCCACTGAATTGGACACAAAATGAATTTCAAGAAACTTGCTCATCTCTAGTAATAACATGTATTATGCAGAGCAGGTTTTTGTGCCCATTAAGATACATGAAAAGACCATTGCAGTCTGCAAATAAAATGACCTTTCATAAAGTGTTATGGCAAGTTATGTTCTAGATTTATTCAAGTCATTTGACATTTTATATATTTTTAGTCAGCAGTGTTTTTTTATTTGCCAGATGTATTTCTTCTCAATTTTTCTGTTTTCTATAGAATACAGAACAAATAACTATTATAAGAAACTTTTAGCTACTGTACAGCTGATAAATTATTATTGATCTGATCGACAATTTGTGCTGTAAGCTGTATTTAGCTGTTTATGCTTGTGAACAATTATCTATTAGAAGTATTTCAATGTTTCCCCTCACTATTTTTAGCATACATTTATCCATGTATTTATAGCCATTTAATTATTTGCTCCTTTTTGTTTCGAAACTGATCTAAGTCACTAATATCATGCATTTTGCTAGCAAAGCACAAAGGTTTTTTTTTTGGTGCACCAATGTACAGTATGTTGCCATCCATTACATAAATTTTTTATTTTTTTTAAAGAAATCATAAAAATTAGAAAAAACATTTATATTTACATCAGGCTCAGACTGGCCCAGAGGGGTACAGGTGAATCCCCCAAAGGCCCGCAAGCAAGGTGGGTCCCTAGTCTCCCACCTCCTGCAAAAGTGGCACATAACACAGTAGACTTTCTGCACTACATACATATATTCAATATACAGCACCTTAACCAGCCTATGTTCATATAAAAAACTTGATAGATTATTAAAAAAATGACCCAGTTAATTATTATAGACACAATCAGATAGCTGAGATGATTTCTAGGTATAGAGATAAGCTAACCAGTATCCTTTTTTCCCCAGTACCTACCTTCTCAAAGTTGCTGCAGGGACCCCCATATTCAGTCATCTGGTAGCATCTTGCTGATGTGTGAGCACGTAATATTTAAATGCATCCGTACGGTGAGCCCCCAAAATAAATTCTACTGCTGGGCCCTAGGCACCCCAGTCCGACACTGATTTCCAAAAGCCTTTGGAAATTCATAGAGGCATTACAGAAGGCCCAACTTTGTAGGCTAGATTGTAATTTTTGAATATAAAAAGTGTTATATTCTTTATTGCAGCATATATAAATAAATATGTAGACAGAAATTATATAAAATGGAAACAAAAAAAAACATCTAGATATGGAACAATGTCCACAAACACCTTACTGAGTATGGATCCCAAAGCACCCACATAGCTGCCACAAAAGATAGAACGTTTTGTTTTTACACTACTTCAAGTAAAAATCTATTCACTACCACAAAGCACAAGGAAATTCGGCTTTACAGTGAATCAAATTTATCCGTTATGCCGCACATAGACTTCTATTATGACAGCATGCAAAACGGAATGCCTCGAAAGGGTTCCCTTTTGCATTCCATCTTAAGAATGTCTTAATTTTTCAATATAACCATGTTATAATGCAAAATAATAAAGTGAAGTTTGGGTCCCCGTTGACTTCAACGGGGTTCGGGGTCAATTTCAAGTCAAGTTCGGGTCCCGAATATTCACTTCTCATAAGGCGGGAAGGAGAACCCCTTTAATAACATCATCCACTAGACCCACATAAGAAGTGTTGTTTAAATCCATTGAAATGCATTCACATGCTTTTAGAGTCAATTATGTGTGACTTCCCACTAATCATGGCATGTTGCGCCATACTGGAAATAGCATGAGTTAAAGAGTTTGGATAACTTTCATGAGTTGCATAAGTTTTAAAGACACAATACACACACTACTTGGTAGAAGGTCCTTCATGGAAACAGACCCTTCTTATTGCCACATGGAAAAAAAATATTTTTCATAATCCTCCGATATTTTATTGTGCTGGTTGACACCATCTCACCTCCTTTTGCCTGTGACTACCCATCCCTTTATAATTCCACATGATCCTTAGATCCACATCCGACTGTAGGCTTCCTGCAGAGGTTCTCATCACAAATTAAAAAAGTGATAAGACAAAATTAGGTCCCCTCTCTAGGGGTACCACAGCAGCCACATAGGCTACCAATATGGTACATATACCATTGCTGCAAATTAACAATACAGTAGAAGGTCACAAACATGTTCTCTCCATCAACAGTAAATCATTTACTTCTGCCTAACTATAAAAGTCACTCAAGTACCAATGTGACCTAAACAGTCAAAACTTGCAGAGATCTGTTAATAGACACATTGGTGGCAGCAATTGATCTCATTCTCCATCAATAAAGACTAATACTAGAAGTCATTAGCTTCATCTACTTCTAAATACATAATGAGATCTAAAAAGTATGGAATACTTAATAATCCCAGCACAGCAGTAAACAGCTGCTTCCAGGAAGTCACAGAATGTCTTAGATCTGGCAATTTCAAGTCCACCCAACTGCCTCAAGCTGTTTTTAATTTGATATTTAAGCAACTTTCAAAGTTTTAGATACTTTTGTTTCCTTTTGTTTTTCTAAAATGTCCTCAGTGTGCTCGTACAGTTAATGCACAAAGAGAAGGAATGATCGACGGAATTTTTAAACTGTTTTGGGCTTGAAAATGTGATCAATTCTCCTTTTAGCGTGACTTGTACATCAGGGGTAAAATACTAAAGCTTTGTAGCTGTTAAAAGCCAAGATTCTGAATCCTCCAAAGCATTTTCTGAGCTGTTATTTAAAGACTGTATTATCTGCAGAAAGACAGGCTTCTGCTTTAAAGAAAGCCAGTGCTCTCAGTTCTTCGGAAGCATGTTGGTCAAACAGGCTGATCAAACAGTTTGTATCACAAGTGCATTGTGTGGAGTGGAGAATGAGAGCACACACAGAGATCCAGGTCGCGGGCATATGACAGCTTCCACCTTTCTACATTCGCAGCATTATCAAAATAAAGAGGCAGATCTGTGTTCTTGAGTTACAGTGGGGAGGAGATGGTGAAAAAAACCTCTTCTATGGTATCCTTTCTTATAAAGAAAGCTCTGGCTGCATCTGAATAATAACCATTTGGATAAAAAAAAGCTATATACAATAGAAATGTTCAGCACATGTCATGGTTTACAATGCATCAGGGAGTCATATTTCACAGAACGCATAATGCAATATCAAGAGGGTATGATACAAAATAATAGGAAGAACTGTAATTCATCATCTCATGGTGACAGATCCAAAGAGGAGCTGCTGGACAACAGTGGTAAAAGGTATCCAAAGATGTGCTCTCATTTTTGAAGCAACCTTCAAAAGACAGAAACATACAAAGACTTGGAACCATGTTGTAAGAGTTAACCGACGGAAACCAGACAGTTCATCTCTGGAGAAAAAAAATGCTACTTCTACAATGATCCTTAATACAGAACAAAAAAAAACTGACATAGTAAAGGAGTAGGAATGAAAATAAGATATTGGGTCAAACCACAAGACCATAGTTTAAGATGAGAGGGAAAATGAGTCAGTTAGGTGGGACAAACAGCTTATTAACATCACTATATGCTGCCCTTTTTCAGGTTACATGAGAAATAAGAGGTACTGTATAAGCAAAAAGATGCTGCAAAAGACAGCCTACAGATTAGAAAGAATAATCTCTTTCCACTGAGATGTCAAATAGAAGCAGGAGAAAGGGCTCAGGAAATGTTCTCAAAATTGTTGCAGTGTAATCACCGGTCCAAAATCAGACAGGTAATAAAGAAAGCTTCCAGGCCTTTCAGGCTTCTCTGGGCAGCAAAAAGAAAATATTCATTTCTATTAGTCAGTAAGAATAAAATGATTTTACTGCAAATGTATGAGGAATACTGAGAAGGGCTGAAAGAAATGTAAATCAAAGTAATAGCTAAAAGTTGGATAAAGGTTAGACCAGGCCAGTTGTTATCTTATATGCGTCATGAACACTCAGTGTTAATCACAGCTCTGCTAACCATGAGATTGGACTGATTTTCTTTTCCGGTAGTAAAATACTAAGTCGACAATTTTCCCAAAAAATTCTTACTTTGATGTACAAAGTGGACAGTCCAGTGCAATTATGAGACACACACCGAAGATATGCTTTACATAAAGGTATGACTGGGAAAGTGGAGGCAATTACCGAGAATAACTCCTTTTTAACAAATGCTATCACTACCATGATCCACCTGATCTATTTTTTATGGCAGTGATAAAGATCCATGAACATCATTTAGTGAAAGATTTACAGAATCAGGTACCCAAATTTATTATATTCAACCATGAAACGTAATAGGAGATATTTGTGGCAATAAATGAAAGGCTAGTAGATGAGGAACTGGAAGAAAAAGCACAAAATATACTTTCCAAGCTGAGACATCATTGGGCTTAGTATTAGAATTACTATAAAGCTAACATGCCTATAGAATTAAATTAGCCAGTTACATGCCATTACAGAGTATCCTATTGGTATATGCTTGGCTCATACTGTATATGCTGTTATATACAAGAAAACTAGGTACAAATCTGCTAACAGATGCCCTTTAAATACACATTAGATGTACAGTAT
Source organism: Bufo bufo (assembly GCF_905171765.1). Taxonomy (NCBI): domain Eukaryota; kingdom Metazoa; phylum Chordata; class Amphibia; order Anura; family Bufonidae; genus Bufo; species Bufo bufo. Next base: position 359,896,374 of record NC_053391.1, on the reverse strand, counting down.
GTTGACAAAACTAGATTTTGAAAGGAGTTAATGACCATCTAATGTTTAATGTTGTGACCTGACTTTGCCACATTAGTAGATGTTGGGAGAAAAAAGAGTCAGGCATGTTGTATTTCAACTTACCCAATCCTTGTATACTCACTGGATAAAAACTGTCATCAGAGGTGTCTGGCCGTGACTTATTCCCTTTCTCCACTGAACACACATGCATGCTCAGTCTAGCTAAGAATGCATATCCATAGGGGGTACAAGAGGAATAACTGTCAACCATTATTTAAAGTGTATAGACCCTTTAAAGTGAGGTTCCAATAATAAGGAAGTAGTTCATCAAAAATACTTTTTCTGGTGATTCATCAATTCAAACACATTATATAAATATATCAAAGTTGAATGCAGAAATCTCTCCCATGATCTACTGCAGTGCCCCCACTACAAAGGGTTAATTATTGCTAAAAGGGTTAATGTATTGCTTGTGAGTTGTGTTGGTTTACTGTTAAAGCATTTGTGTTCTATGTATACCTAATGGCAATGTATGGACAACAAATGGTTAACTAAACTGGCAGACCTGGTTAGGTTGCCAGGGTGATGGACTTGGTCAGTTAGTGAGCATTGGACTTGGTTAGTTAGTATTTGCTGAGAGAAGATACAGGCAAGACGTGTGGATAAAAACTCTTGAAAAGTAGTTACAAAGCGAAGTCTACTCCAGTAGACACCACTTGTGAAACTGAACAGCGGCCAGAGAGTTACTTAACTGAGTGAACTGTCCTGAGAGAAAGAACAGACATTTTAGAAGGTCTAGAACCACCAAGGCTGTGCACTATTTTTAAACAGTAAGGCAATGCTCATTTTTGGCTATAAGATTTTACTGCTTGTGGAAAGAGTTAATTGCCTCCAGTACCCCTACGCTTTGAGATGAACTGGCCACCCAGACCTGAGATCTGCACCCCTCAGACGGGATTTTCAGAAGGAGTTAACAAGTACAAAATAGCACACCTTTGGTTATCCTGGAAAGATTTCAAAGTGTTTAGAGGGTAACTCAGGGATTACTACCATCATCATTGTCATTGTCCATACACAGCAATTGGGGAGAAGTAACCTCTGTGATATACCTCAAGACTGTAGCAATTGCTGCTATTCGTACTGCAACTCATCATCCACTCAGTAAAGAGATACTTTATTTATTCTAATTAAACTGGGCCTGGTTATTGAATTCATTAAGCACCAGTCGTTGCCTTGAACCCTGCCAATAGTTCATCATCAAGGGCATTCTAACTACCACCAGGCAAGAGCCCCAGCAAGTTACAAGGTGTACCCCCAAAGGAAGAAAGGGTGCACCCTCCATTCACTGCACGGCCAAGAGAGATCCAGAGGGGGAGATTGCCACTGTTAACTCTGAGTATTACTACTAACATTATAGCCACTACTAGTCCCCCCATCCTCCCCTCCCCTCCAGGTTGCTACACTATTTGTACCCAGGACTGTGACTATGAAAAGGGAACACACTCTATGTCTAGAGGAAAGAAGGCTCCAACACCAACATTGAAGAGGATTCTTTACAGTAAGAGCAGTGAGACTATGGACCTCTCTGACAGATGCATTTTTTGCATCTAATAATATAACAAAGAGTTGTTTGATCCAGTGAGTTATTCTGATTGGCCGATTTGGAGCCAGGAAGGATTTTGCTCCTAAAGATGACTTCCACTGGATCAACTTTGCAGGATAATAGGCTGAACTGGATGAATACGTCTTTTTTCAGCTTTACAAACTATGTTACTATGTTCCAGTTGACATTAGTCTCCCAATTGACAAATAATTTTATAAGAAATTGTTGACTTCAATATATAATACAATAGAATCCCCATACTTCTGTCCAAAGATATGGTAGTAGCCTAAAGCCATATACAGATAACACTTAAAATGACTTGCACTGGAGAGTTCTCCTGCTAACATTCCCATTTTACAAAAAGTATGATTAAGATTGATGAAAGTGGAGACAAGCCACAAATGCTGTAGAGTTCTTGATTTTGCTTTGCTGGTTTCCCTGTTGCTTGGAGATGTGTATTGTAATAAAGTTCCTGTTAATGTCAGCTGTACAAATAAACGTATTTGTGGATATCATTTGTCAAAGTCAGGTAATTAAGGTTGATTTTTTTTCACCCACGCACTATTCTGTGTTTCCTCTTTCTTTAGGCATTAGCCAAACGTTTGTACTATAACGTATAGTTATGAAATGCACAGAGGTGGCAGTGGCAGCAGGTGCACTTATGCCCTGGTGCCTAATGTGCCCAAAGTCACTCCAGGTTCAACAGGTTCAACAGAAAATTCTGAACTGTACTTCACCTATAACAATTCACTTTCCCTGGTAATAAAAATGTCTACTGGGCCTCAGTTTTCCTGCAATAATCAAGCAGTCGAATAAACAAGAAATGTAAAGCATGTAAAACAATACTAGACTGTAATAAGAAGGCAAGAAATAGTAACACACTCCCCCAATAGATGCCTGGAAATTAATTGTGAAGGTAGTCAGATCACTAAACAAACAAATGATGGTAGTCAGATGGTAAAACAAACGGATATTGCAGATTTGGACAGATAATTTAACATACAAAAAATATCTGTTAAGAAAAGAAGAACACAAGAAACTTGAACTGGAACTAGAATAATCACTGGAATCAGACCATTGCACTAGGAACTAAAGTAGACTGCAAGAGACTTTAAGTGTATAAAGGTCTACTGGATTAAACAAACATAGCATACAATATTACCAGCAACAACCTGCAAGAAAGATATGGGGTCATTTATTATACTGAAATACATCTAAATTAGGCCTGTTCAAAAATTGTGGGCCTAGTGTGGGCAGGGAAGGGGACAGGCTGGTAAGTCCATATCATTCATCATTTTCTACTCCTGTTTTAGGTGTAGAAAAATATCTAAATGTAAGACAGCTGGGAAGCTGTCTTACATTTAGAACTGGCTCTGGATGCACCAAAGTTATGCACCATTGTGGGCCTGGTGTGGGCAGGGAAGGGGACAGGCTGGTAGGTCCATATCATTCATCATTTTCTACTCTTGTTTTAGGTGTAGAAAAATATCTAAATATAAGACAGCTGGGAAGCTGTCTTACATTTAGAACTGGCTCTGGATGCACCAAAGTTATGGAGAAGCCGGCTCCTCTTCAAAAATTTGGTGGATCCTCCTCCAGCTATGAGGCTTTATTAAGACTGGCGCCTAAAATGCCAGTCTTAACAAATGTGCCTTCAAGAGTTTTAAAAAACAACTTGCCAATCAAGTTTAAATTTCTGCAACTAAGTCTATCTGCAGTTATATGATCTCACTGATGGCTGAGATGAGATGCAGTCTCTGTTTGTAACTCTCTGTCACTAGTGTAGGTCGAACACCAAAGTGCTTGGGTGCTCGAGTAGAACACCTCGGGATGGAAGTCAATGGGAGTATACGAGCAACCCCCTGCTCTTTTCATAGGAAAAGGTCAGAAATTAATGGAAACACCACTGAAATGGTTCGGGAACAGCATGGGGAGGATGTCTGGATGCATCTTGGACTCCCAGGTCGCTGCTGGGAACGATGCTGTCCGAGAAGTACGCCACTTTTACTGACTGAAAATAATACGCACCAAACCAAAAATAAAATTGATTTTAGAGGAAAAATTTTTAGGAAACATTCTTTCCTGTATATTTACTTGTATATAAAGTGCAAGTGCTGCCAAAAATTACAAGGAAGAGGCACTCCGATACAACCTGTATCACATAAAGGAGTGCCTCATTCACATTGTGGTACAATTGTTCAGGTAGTGGGACTCCTACACTCATAAAGCCTATGCACTTAGGGAAAGGGCTGCCAAAAAAAAAAGGAACCGGCACTCCAATACACCCTTTATTACACATAAAGGAGGGCATCATACACACCCTTGAAAAATTATGATTGGTGGACTGCTGGTGACCCTCAAAAACATTAGGATCAAGGGCCTGCTGGTGACCCTCTAAAATGGTGAGGGCCTGCTGCTGATCTGACCATCTAAAACATTAGGGGTGAGAACTTGCTGCCGAGCTGACCATCTAAAACAATTTTGTGGGCGAGGACCTGCTGCCGAGCTGACCATCTAAAAAAATTTGTGGGTGAGGGCCTGCTGCCGAGATAGACATCTAAAAAAATTTGTGGGCGAGGGTCTGCTGCCAAGCTGACCATCTTTAAAATTTTGTGAGCAAGGGCCTGCTGCCGAGCTGACCATCTGAAAATTTAGGGGTGAAGGTCTGCTGCTGAGCTGACCCTCTAACACATTATGGGTGAGGGACTGCTGGTGACCCTCAAAAACATTATGGGTGAGGGCCTGCTGGTGACCCTCTAAAACATTATGGGTAAGGGCCCGCTGCTGAGCTGACCCTGATCCCCATGTTGATATGATGGAGGAGGTCAAGAAAAGGGAGATTGAACCATATACCCTTTTTAATGGTGGAAGGGGTGCATGGGAATACAGTGTATTCAATACACCATAAAAGCTACATTTAGAGTGCCTTTATGTTCAGCCGCTTTACTCTGGTGGAGTGGAGAAGTCAGGGGCAATCCAGGCCTTGTTCATTTTTATAAGAGTCAACCGGTCAGCATTTTCAGTTGACAGGCGGGTGCGCTTATCAGTTATTATGCCCCCAGCAGCAGTAAATACCTGCTCTGACAAAACGCTGGTGGCAGGGCAGGCCAGTACCTCCAAGGCATAGAGCGCCAGTTCATGCCACGTGTCTAGCTTGGACACCCAATAGTTGTAAGGCACACAGGGATCACTGAGGACGTTGACACGGTCTGCTACGTACTCATTCACCATCTTCTAAAAATGTTCCCTCCTTGAGACACTAGGCCACGCATCAGGTTGAGGATGCTGGCGGGGTGTCATAAAACTGTCCCAGGCCTTGGAGAGTGCTGCCTTGCCTCTGTTGGAACTTCTGTGTGTTCCCCTACTCGGTTGGCCAAGGAACTATGTACTGTGCCGCCAGCGTTGTCAGCTGAAAATTTTTGGAGATATTTTTCCACAAGGACTTTCTGGTAATGCACCATTTTGCCCATCCTCTCCACCACAGGAATGAGAAATGAGAAGTTCTCTTTGTAGCAAGGGTGAACAGCCAGTAATTGGAGTTGGCCAAAATGCGCACAACGCGAGGGTCACGGGAAAGGCAGCCTAACATAAAGTCAGCCATGTATGCCAGAGTCCCAACAGATAAGACTTTTCTGTCCTCATCACTAGAGGTTGACTCTCAATCTCCTCATCTTCCACTTCTACCATCCATGCTGAACAGATGGAATAAAACTTCCATGGGTACTACCCTCTGTAGCGGAGGCAACAGATGAACTGAGGGTGGTCTGGCTATCACCTTATGTACTTTCTTCCCCCATTTCCACTTCTTCTACATGCAAAGCGTCCGCCTTAATTGTGAGCAGCGAGCGTTTGAGTAGACACAAAAGTGGGATGGTTACGCTGATAATAGCGCTATCGATGCTCACCATCTGTGTTAATTCCTCAAAGTTGCATAAAACCTCACAGAGGTCAGACATCAATGCCCACTCATCACTTGTGAAGTGCGGAAGATGACTTGAAAGGCGACGACCATGTTGCAGCTGGTACTCTACTACTGCCATCTGCTGCTCACAAAGCCTGGCCAACATGTGGAACGTCGAGTTCCAGCACGTGCTCACTTCGCACAACAGTCGGTGAGCTGGCAATTGCAAGCACTGCTGCAGCGTTGCCAGACCGGCGGAAGCTGTCGATGACTTGCGGAAATGGGCACACATGCGGTGCACTTTCACCAGTAGCTCAAGCAAATTGGGGTAGGTTTTGAGAAACCGCTGAACCACTAGGTTGAACATGTGGGCTAGGCATGGTATGTGTGTGAGCTTGCCGAGCTCCACAGCCGCCACCAAGTTACGGCCATTATCAGACACAACCATGCCTGGTTGTAGGTTGAGTGGCGAGAGCCACAGCTCAGTCTGTTCCCTTATCCCCTGCCATAGCTCTGCGGCGGTGTGCTGTTTGTCACCTAAACAGATCAGTTCAAGCACGGCCTGTTGCCTCTTCCCCACTGCAGTGCTACACTGCTTCCAGCTACTGACTGATGGCTGACTGGTGCTGCAAAATGATAATTCAGAGGTGGAAGTGGAGGAGGAGGAGGAGGAGGAGGAGAAGGGGGAGTTAGAGCCACTAATGTAGGTGGCTGCGGAAATCTTGACGGAAGTAGGGCCAGCAATCCTTGGCGTCGGTAGAACCTGTACCATCTCAGGGTATGACTTGCTCCCAGCCTCCACAACGTTCACCCAGTGTGCCGTCAGGGAAATGTAGCATCCTTGGACAAAAAGCACTTGTCCATGTGTCAGTCGTTAAGTGGACCTTCCCAATAACTGCATTGGTCAGGGCACGGATGATGTTACAGGACACATGCTGGTGTAAGGCTGGGACTGCACACCATGAAAAATATTGGCGGATGGGGACAGAGGACTTCAGGACAGCCACTGCCATAAGGCTGCGGAAAGCCTCGGTGTCCACAAGCTTAAATGGCAACAATTTCAGGGCCAGCAATTTGGAAAGGTGCGCATTTAGTGCTATGGTCTGTGGGTGGGTGGGTATTTGCACTTTCGTTCAAAGGCCTGGGGTATAGACATCTGTACGCTGCGCTGGGAAACAGAAGTGGATGCGCTAGCTAAAGGTGCTTGCGAAGGTCCAGGTGCATGGTGGGAGGCATCCGGGCCTGCGTCTTGGACAGGGAATTGGCCAGCACATAACACAGGGTAAGAGGAGGCAGTGGTGTGACCCGCAGACACTGGTTGAGGACCCAGGCGTTCGGTCCACCTATTAGGGTGCTTTGATGCCATGTGGCATATCATGCTGTTGGTGTTGAGGTTGCTAGTGTTCACTCCCCTGCTGATTTTGGTATGGCCCAGATCTAATAAAAGCGGCAGACTGCGGAACACTTACCCCTTGGCAAGGGAGATTGCCGCAGGGGGGGGCTCCGGGGAACAGTCGCGGGCAGTGGGTGTGGCCCGCCTTCTCCCTTATGCCACCTCACTGCCTGTTCCAGCCTGTTGCGGTGCTGAGGATCCCTCCCCCTGTACTGCTGTCCTTGTTCGGCTTGCCACTTTCCCAGGTTGGGTCAGTGTCTTCATAGTCCAGCACCTCCTCTTCCACTTCCTCACTTTGGTCATCCTTCTGACTTGTTGACCTAACAACAACCTCAGTTATTGGCAACTGTGTCTCATCATCATCCACCTCGTGAAACACTAATGGCCGTTCCCCACCATCATCTTCTTCTGACTGTGGATGCTCTAGAGTTTGGGAATCAGAGCACAAGATCTCCTCATGTCCCTCTTCAAGGGGGCTTGACCTGTAAAAGTGGCACAGTAGCTGCCACTGCGAAAAAAGCAGTATGAATAGCACTGCAACAGGTGTGCACTACCTGATACATTCATGAGAGAACCATGCTTGGTGCTGTAACAGGAGCAATGTATAGGACACTGGAATAGGGGCACTTTGTCTGACTCTCATATGAGTCAAGGTGACAGCTTTTAGCACAGCATGGCATGCCTATAGATTAAAAAAAATAAAAATAATTTAAAATGTATTTCACCATAACCCAGGTTAATTGCTATGAGGGGTTGATCTAAACCAACAGTCCACAACCTTTTCTGGTCTGGAAGTCACATTTCCATATTGATATATTCCCAGGGGCCATTTAGAAGTGGATTAGGATATAGAAAAGAAGACATATGGCATATAAAAAGTATATATCATAAATATCTGAAAAGTGCATGTTTCACTTCCACAACTGCCACCTACTCAGAGTCTATGCATGTAAGTAGCTTTCTCCAAAGAGAAAAACACAAAAATGATAAACACATCCTGCATGATATGATAAATAGATAAGTGAATGTACCCCAATTACAAACAGAGCATGACACTCTCAAAATTCTAAATGCTAAATCAACATATTAACTAATTCCGCATTTGATATGATAAAAATATGAGGTTCTTAGCAAATATATTTTGATCTAAAAATATCTGAGCCCCACCACCCTGGCTAGGTGACCTCTTCTAATGCAGGAACCTACTCTATTTAATACCTATCTCTATGCCAGTGGGCATCTACATTCAGGAGTAGGGATAGACGAATATCGGCCGGGACGATTCGCGAATGCGAACGCGCGTTCGCGATCAAATGTTCGCCAACCGCGCATTCGCGTCGGGCCCCATTCGCTTTAATGGCAGGCGAACCTGAAAAACCTTCAGGTCATATTTGCAGCCGGAAAACACTTACTAGAAGTACACAAATAGTCCCACAACATGGACAGTGATATACCAGAGGGGGATCATTGGCAAAAATTCCCACAAAAAATTGGTATTTTAATCAGGGGCCATTTTTATGCGTCTTAAAGGGAAACTCCCAAAAATGTGCCCTGCTGGAGCCTAGAAAAATTGTATTTACTATCGGTTTGATGTATACAAATGTGCAGCATCCTGCAGAGTCTATTAAAAAAATGCATACATTAACGTAATTTTTTTTTTCTACCATAGAACTGTATGGTGAACGGATGCCACTGTACGGCATCAGTCTGAGGCATCTGTTAACGCATACATTTTTGGTATGCATTAAATGGATGGCAAAAATAGGATGTGAACCCAGCCCTAGTGTCAGAATAAGCACCAGTACACAGCGGAGCAGCGTGGCGGAGAGGGGAGGCCGCCATGTACTGACAGAGCGCTACCTGGTCCTGGTGGTCAGGGATGAGGACTGTGTTTCCCAAGGATCATTTTCTCCTGGGAAATACACGGCACAGTATAATACACTAGAATCTATATAATATAAAGATAATAGCCCTACCCCGAATAATAATACAATTAGGTGGTCATTTATTATATAGAAATACGTCTATGTTAGGCGTATTTCTGACACAGATTGTGGCGCAAAGGTCCTTAGCACCGCAATCTGCATATTTTTCCCGCTCATGTCAGGTCTAAAAAAGGATGGCATGGGCAGAGAAAGGGATTCAGTTATGGCCATCCAGTTATTGGATTCCACCGTCATACATTGACTGGATAACACCTCTGAACAGTGACCTAATAACACCGTCATACCGTGACTGGATAAAAGGGTATAAGAGAGCACAGTACAGGGAATGACTAGAGAGCACTGCACAGGGTGTGGTAAGAGGGCACAATGCAGGGTATAAGGGGGCACAGTACAGGGTGAGGGGCACAGTACGGGGTGAAGGGCACAGTAACATGACCCTGTGACATTAGAAGGTCCTTATGGTGAATGCAGTTCATATGCCACCATAAAGAGAGGCAGAGGAGTGAGATAGGGGTGTGATTATGTGGCTAGAGATAAAAAAAATATAACTGTCGGCCAGTACAAAAATTAGGCAATAGGCATTCACCTGACAGCAAAGAACTTTGGATTCTGTGGCTGGAGGTACATTAGGCAGTTACCAGATAAATGTCGGCCAGTACAGACCCCAAAAATTAGGCATTCACCTGACATAAAAGACCTTTTATGCCACTGTATATGCATAAGGCAAGGGCCAATCTTTGTTCTGGGTGGTGGAGGATATGTGTGGGCTGGCATGAGGAAATTAAATTACATGTGGTCATCACAGGTTTTGAATTCCTCCGAGATCCATGCCTCATTCATTTTTTTAAATGTGAGGTAGTCCACACTGTCGTGAGCTAAGCGAGTGCGCTTAACGGTCACAATCCCCCCTGCTCCTTTCGGTCAGGACACTTGACGAGGGGTAAGCGAAGAGTTCCATGGCAAATTGTGCCATCTCTGGCCACAGGTCATGCCTGCACACCCAGCAGTCAAGGGGTTCCTCGGTTCCCAGAGCGTCCACATCGGCAGTTAACCCAATGTAGTCGGACACCTGTCGGCCTAGGCGTTCCCTGAGGCTGGATCTGGAGGGAGGCTGTCGACTGGTTGGCGAATCGCGAACGAGAAAAGTTTGCAGAGAAACGACCGCTGGGCAAACCGCAAGGCAATCTCTATTCAGGAGAACAGAACCTGCACACATACTGTGATCATGGGTGCTTCAGTAACAACCTAGAATTTCACAGCTCCCATAAACTACAATGCAAAAATTTACCACCTCTTAAACTCAGTTACTCCTTTTTTGAGTGCCAAACAGGTAATTAGGCACCCCATTCTCATTGGCTACACAGAGTACCATTGATTCCTGCCAATTCCTGCTCATGAATTGTTTGTCACTCCTCTCTGACATGAAATCTAGATATGAGCAGCCACACATAGATCTGCCTTTATGTGTTCAGATGGTTGAAGGCCACACAGATTGGCAATTGTAGGTCATCAGTGACCCCCAGACTGTAGTCTTTACACCCTTGATCTAGATGCTTTAATAAAGGGGACCAGTTATTCTAGAATCTTGAAGACCTATCAGGCATTTAATATATTCAGAAGTATATGTAATGATGAAGATGATTCTCCAACCATAGATGTGGGAGAGTTTATTATGCGCCTTTCTTATGATTCAATTATCTGTGGTATTATATACGACTGCAGGTAAGTCTATGATGCATATAATTTAAAAACTAGAGATAAGTATGAGTATCAAATAACATTTCCCCTTATGGTCCACCATATATAATCTCTGAGGTACATGTCAAAGGTGGCAGGACACAGTTGAATTATCCTGTCTGCTACAGACAGTAACTATAGCTCATTTGTAAAGGTGTCTAAAATAAAATAATATAAAATGATCTAGTTCAGGCCCACGTTACATACAACATTCCATATGCTGTCTGTCTAAAACAGGGGTCAGCAACTTCTAGCACTCCAGCTGTTGTGAAACTACAACTCCCAGCCGCAGGTTGTTGTTGTTTGGCACAAATATTTTATGGCAAGGCTTCCTAAACCTTTACTGCTGGGGCTCCACCAGCCAGAACATGTTGACCTGGGCCTACCAGCTTTGGCCGAAGTCCATGCCAAAATGTTGAATATCGATCAATTTACCTTTTATTTGTCTCTTAAGTCCAGTATCACATTAAAATTAGCACAAAACAAGTCAGGTATGTTTCTAAACCAGAGATTGCAGGCAGAGAAGAACTGTTTAGCTTAATATCACTTAGCAAAAAAGCTCCCCTACAAATGAACCTCACCAATAAGTAATAAGTACGGAACAACTCACTGGTGAGTGTTCTATGGTATTCTCCTTATATCAAGGTCTAAGACGACTGGTTGTAAAAAAAAAGGGTATAATATAATGTATAATCAAGAACAGTCTGTTATTTAGGACCTGTAAAGAGATACAAAGCAGGTTGTATGCTGTTACCACATCTGCCACCTCTTCCAGCAGGCTGCTCTATATTAATATGCTCCCTGACGCGCTTCAGTTTACTGGAGAACACTGAGCAGTTCTGAAAATTGTATACTAGCCAAGTCATTATGCATCAAAATGGTTGATTCTTAAATGATTGCATATATAGTAGATTCCAATTTGAAATGAATAGGAAAAAGGGGGAAAATTACCCAGAAAATCATGTTGGGAGAGATGCCCTGAAGCGAGCAGTATTCGCTTTTGACATTATTGATTACTAGTCTGTGGATATTCTCCTGGCGAGATAGAAACATAATTAACCATTCTGTCATAGAACCAGCTGTCCTAGAGACATTTGAAATTGATATTTAGTTGCCTTGTAAAGTGGCAGAGGAAGAAAAAAAATGTACATCATGTGTTTTTCCCACCTAATTATATTGCAGCAACAACGTCACTGGCATTGCTGCAAAAGACTGCATAAAAACATGTGCTACTGAGATTTCCTTGTCCTGCCTGCTTTTACCCTAGCATTCCACATCATGAGCAATTATTCATATTCATTTGACAAGCTATTGTCCTGCAGTTTTAAAAATGCAGGATTTTTTATAATTTTCTACTTCACAGTGAATTGTATGAAATGCTGAAGCAATGATGTGTTTTAGATTTAAGTACTGAAATGAACATCAATGTTGAATGTGAATTTCCACCTTTAGGGTCCATTCACACGTCCTTATAAATGGGTCGAAATCTGTTCCGCAATTTTGCGGAATGGTGCGGACCTATTCATTTTCAATGGGGCCGTGCAACGGAAATGCGGATGCGGACAGCATACAGTGTGCTGTACGCATCCACACTTCCGTTCCACAGCCCCGCAAAAAAATAGAGCATGTCCTATTCTTGTCTGCAGAGACGGACAAGAAAAGGAATTTCTATTGGGGTGCCGGCCATGTGCGCTCTGGTGTTTTGCGGATACGCAATTTGCGGACCGCAAAACACTTACAGACGTGTGAATGGACCCTTAGAGTCATAAATGAGAATATATTAGGAATGCACAAACAGCAATCCCCTAAGGTTGACAATACATACTGAATATGTTGAAGGATTCAGCCTTTAGTGTTTGGGGGTCTCCTAACTGTTCCGCCAACCACAGATGACAGGAGAAAATTAGACTTGCACGTTATAGAGAACAAAAAGATTAGGCCTGTTGAAATCGAAGTATTATGGTTATCTCGCTTGTTTAGAAAAAGCACTTCCAAAGTCAGACATTTTGCTGACCTCTTTGCTTAGCAGAATGAAAAAAATGAAAGGTATGCACCATCTTACCCTTATACAGGGATCTAGATTTCACTGCTCCTAATACCCAGGTTACATGTACTGATTAGTTCCTTGCCAAAGGAGCAAAGAGGATGGAGTGTACCTAAACAGAGCCAAGAGTCAATACCAGAACCTGAAAAAACAGGCAAAGTGGAGCTCAAGACAGACCAAATCAATACCAGTAGGGTTGAAGAGGTTTTTCAGGCTCTTGTTATGGATGTCCTATCCTCAAGACAGGTTAAAAATATTTGATCAGTGGGGCTCTGACTAACACCCCCACCCAATTAGGCAATAAGTTGTAGAAAACTTTCATAAACCAGTGGCAGGGAGTACAATTTGAAAGCCATGTCTGCTTTCTCGAATACTAACATAAAATGTGGAAGATAGGCTTGGCAGATACATCTAGTGGCAAACACCAGACCACATCCCACTACAATCCCACAGATTTTCAGATATAGCACATAAGACCTGTATAAAACATTGGCTAAGGTATTATATGTGGGATAATATTATACTACAACATCTACCAAAATGGAACACCCTGGCATAGATTTAACCCATAGAAAGTAATGATGTACTTCATTACACACTGTTTCCATACATTTGACAAAAAGTAAATAAAAAAAATTCTAAAGGAAAGGAAAAGAACATGGTGTGAAATTACATTTGTCTTTTTCATACTGAACCCATTAACCAGGTGATGAGATAATATTTGCAAGCGCCATCACAGTCTATCAAATTGAAGCTATGTTATTGTCAGAGCTGAAGAGCAGCACATACAGTATATTATCAGCATTTTTTTTTTTTTTTTATAGTTATTTCTCCCATAGAGAAATTTCCACCTTTCACTTGTCTTTCATATAACCTATGGAGGAAATACTACTGTTGCAACAACATGGAAGCACTGGTGTTACTTTTACACAGTGAGATTCTGTCTGCGTGGGATGGGGTCATCTCAAACTCCTCTGGAATTCTGGGAAGACGGTATGCAAATTAGCTTTTAAAAAGCTCTGTCTCAATTGCCACCAGATGTTAGGTAGCTATACTAGAAGTCTCCATGAGGAGATATCATATCCTCTGAATCCTGATCTAGGTCCCTTATCCAGTTTAAGCCAATACTCTATGTTCTGCACTGATGAAGGACAATTACTGTGAAATAGCTGTCTGCAGATGAGGTGCTGGCTTAGTTATTATCCAAGTTATGCCACAAGGCCTGTTTAAAAGGGCAACCATTGACAAATAGGATAGCTGCCTTACATGTGGTGGCATTAGAGGCAGAGTTTTATAAGAGCTGATTAGCATGTCTTGTTCTGCATAGATAGCTGTCAGGTACTGATAACACCACCCCATGTACTGAGAGCTGTATATAGGGGTGGCCTTAAGGTTGAAATACCAGATATATAAATGTATAAACGTTTTACTAAGTCTGTCACGGGAAGCCGGAGGCACACTCTTCCTTCACATCGCCACCGGCAACCCCTCGCAAATAGAGGAGTGAGCACGTCGGCGTCCTTATCTCCATGACAATGAGCAGCAGGGGATCTGAACGCCGATAATAATGAACCGTCGCTCAGCTGTATTATGCGCAATACGAGTCACGTGACTCACCTGTAGGGGTTAATTAAACAGGCATCCTGCTAGCCACAGGTTGCCTGTGATTGGTCTTGTTACGCTCACCAGCATATTGTTATATTGTGTACTCTGTGTGTTTTGACCTCGGCTCTGTTTTTGACCTCGACCTTGTGACCTCCTTGGATTTGACGTGACCTCTTGGCTTCTGACTTTGGATTGTATTGACCTTGTTGTTATGTTTTTCCCTGTGTACCTGCGTGACCTCCTGGCTTTGACTTTTGCCTCCCTGACTCTGTTCAGGTTTTTTCTCTTAACATCTTTAGGCCCCTGCACGTATATAAGCTAGGGACTGCTGCCAAGTTGTAGGCCGTCAGTTAGGATGGGTCAAGCAAGTAGGTGGGGATAGAGGTGCAGGTGGATTTCAGGGCTGCACTCTTCCCTCCCTTTTGTGACAAAGTAATTTCCTTACAAAACAATATATCAATCTGCTCAGCTCCTCCTGCTCTATAACATGCTGCCTGCAGATTACATTACATTTTGTGGTGACCGCTGTCACCGCTCCTGACATGTCTGTTTTATTAACTACTTTATGGACACATTCCCTGATTATTATGGATGTGTTGTATGTAAATAAGCATTACATCCCCTTCTGCTGTCTTCAGGGACTGATGTGAAACCTTAAATAAATTAAAGAGGTATTACAAGACTAATATTGATGGTGTGGGGATTTGCTCTGGTAGACAGGCTTGCGGACGCAGTACAGAGGCAATGACAACGTCTTTAACTTAAATAATGCAGTGTTTTATTCACACAGACGTAAAGTGACAAAATAACAACTTCAGGAAAAACAGTCACCTTGAGTCTGGTGTTTGTTCACACCAGGCTGTAGCACATAAGTCCTTGAAGGAAGCAGTAGTCCATGTGCTTTTGTCCACAAACAATGTAGCAGGCCTAGTCCAGGCCCAAACACTCAAGCTCCAACACCCAGACTGCCAGCACTCCACTAGCAGATGGAGGATAATCCCAGGGCCGGTACAAGGCAGGGGCCGAAGGAGCGGGTGCCCTGGGCACTACCATTTGCGGACAGGAGGGGGGCGCAGGTGAAGTGCCAGCCACGGCCCCCCCTACATCATGCTGTGCCCCCCCATGTGCCCCCCCAACTAAAATGACCCCCCCCCCCAAGTGAGCAGCCGCCGCCGGGCACAGGGAGATGAGCGCTTCCATTGCGCTCATCTCCATTGTAAACTGTCTGTGCCAGCGGAGGTGCAGGGGAGGGAGAGGCGTGTCCCTTCCCTTTCCTCTGATAGGCTGCAGGCAGGCACCGAAGTGGAGGAGAGGCCCCGCCCCCTAATTACTCCTGTTTACCTTTCTAAAGCTAAAGGACCTTTGATGATGTCATCACAGGTCCTGTAAGGGAACTGCACAGTGTAAAGTGTAGTTCCCAGGTTAGAACAGTGCATCTGCCAGGACCTGTGATGACATCATCTTCAACATCACAGGTCCTGCAGAATCTAGCAAAGGAACTGCACCAAAAATGGTGTAGTTCCTAGGTTTCAAAGGTACATCTGCCAGGACCTGTGATGACATCATCACAGGTCCTTCAACCCCTAACAGCAAGTATTAAAAGTTCACAAGCAGCTCTGTATTGATCCATACAGACTGGAATGGAGAGGTAAGAGGAGGTCCTCCACTTTTCATCATTTACCCCCCCCCCCCCCTCCATGCCCTGTTTTTACTCATTGCTCACTCATGTATACTACTTCAGACAGTTACCACTACCTCATGTACCTCACAGTGACTATAATGCATAACTGACCACATATTTCTATAAACACTGCATCTACAGTATTATACCTTCTATGTGTCACATCAATACACTGCTCTGTATATATATATATATATATATATATATATACACACACATACATGCACACACACTGCAAATATTACACAGTATTATACATGCAATATGTACAGATATATAGTATATACCGCAGTGCACTGATATGTGAGGTATGAGGTATAATAGATGCTGTGTGTACAGATATCAGTACACTTCTGTATATACTATATATGTGAGGTACGAGGTATAATAGATGCAGTGTGTACAGATATATAGTATATACAGCAGTGTACTGATATGTGAGGTACGAGGTGTCAATACACTGCTGTATTTACTATATACCTGTACACACTGCATCTATTATACCTCGTACCTCACATATTACACTACTGTATATACTGTATACACTGCATATATTATACCCCGTACCTCACATATCAGTACACTGCTGTATATACTATATACCTGTACACACTGCATCTATTATACCCTGTACCTCACATATCAGAACACTAGGGAATATACTATATACCTGTACACACTGCATCTATTATACCGCGTACCTCACATAACTGTACACTGCTGTATATAATATACATCTGCATCTATTATACCTCTTTTGTGTGCCAGGGCTGTTTTGTAATCCCATTCCGGCCCTGATGGCATAAATTATAAAACGCAGCAGCAAGAATAGTTCATGGAACAAAGGGAGGGGCTATAAAAGGGGAATGGGGGCCCAATTTAGATTCCTGCTATGGGGCCCAGTGATTTTTATGTACGCCCCTGGCTGCAGGCACTAGGCCGGCAGCCTATCAGAGGCCGGCGCAATGACGTCATCGTGCCGCCTGAGCCTTACATTACAGCGTGGGACACAGGAAGAGGCTGCATCGCATCGCTGACACTTAGGTAAGTATAAGTGTTTTTTTTTTGTTTTTTTTTACAATAGTGTTACTGGCACATTGGGGGGGCTTATTACAAAACTGGCACATGATGATGGGGGGGACTTTATACTGGCACATGATGATGGGGGGGAACTTTATAGTGTCTGTGACTTTCAAAGTCCCACAGTCCTTTGTTCTATTGCTTTAAGTATATTCTTGTTTTGAAACAACATTGATTCTTTCTTAAAAACGGGGGGGGGGGGAACGCAGTTTGCCATCTTCGCCCTGGGCACCAAATGGCCTTGTCCCAGCCCTGGATAATCCACACAGCTGAACTTGCTGGCTGGGTTTTTATATCCCAGCCAAAACCCGGCCTGGAACCGTGCGGAACAGCCACCCACCCTGCTCTTTGGCTGCTTCCAATAAGAACCGGCCCGGATTGGCTTTACAGCCATTCTGACAGCTGAAGTGTGAGACTGCACTACAGAACTGACACTTCAGGAAAAAATCTGGTTCTTACCTCACAGAGGCCAGGAACCTCGGTCAATGACGGCTCCTTGTTCCTTCTTACATACCTCCCCCCTTTGTTCAATCCTGAGGGGGTGAACACTTGCCAGACAGTGTACGCGGGACAGGGCATCCGCGTTTCCCTGTAACCTGCCTGCCCTGTGTTCCACGGAAAACTTAAAATTTTGCAAAGATAAGAACCACCTGGTGACCCGAGCATTCCTCTCTTTGGCCTTGCTCATCCATTTCAGAAGGGAGTAGTCGGTCACCAGACGGAACCTTCTCCCCAAAAGGTAGTAGCGGAGAGACTCGAGTGCCCACTTGATGGCCAGGCACTCTCTCTCCACTATACTGTACATAGTCTCGGCTGGGGTGAGCTTCCGGCTGAGGAAGACAACGGGATGCTCCTCCCCGTCAATATCTTGAGATAGTACAGCACCGAGACCTACCTCGGAGGCATCGGTCTGCACTATAAACTCCCTTTTGAAGTCGGGCGTCACCAAAACCGGGGACCCACACAGGGCCGACTTCAAAGCGGAGAATGCTTTTTCCGCCTGCTCATTCCAGTGGACCGTCACTGACTTGCGTCCCTTCAAAAGGCCTGTCAATGGTGCGGCGACTGTAGCAAAATTGGGGACAAACCTCATATAGTACCCCACCATACCCAGGAACGACTTTACTTGCCGAGTAGTGACAGGTCGGGGCCAATTCCTAATTGCCTCAATTTTGTTCACCTGAGGTTTGATCATTCCGTGTCCAATGACATACCCCAGGTACTTGGTCTCTTCTAACCCTATCGAGCACTTTTTTGGGTTAGCGGTTAAGCCAGCCTTCTTAAGGGAGTCCACTACAGCCTGTACTTTAGGTAAGTGACTTTCGGTGCTATGGACAACAATATCGTCCAGGTACGCCGAAGCGTATCGACGATGTGGACGGAGTACAATATCCATTAACCTTTGAAACGTGGCGGGAGCGCCATGTAGACCAAAGGGTAATACCTTGTACTGATACAGCCCCTCTGGCGTGATGAAAGCCGTTTTTTCTTTGGCCGTCCCCGTCAAGGGTACCTGCCAGTACCCTTTGGTGAGGTCCAACACAGAAAAATACCGGGCTTGGCCCAACTTTTCAATAAGCTCATCCACTCGGGGCATGGGATACGCGTCAAACTTAGACACCTCATTAAGTTTGCGGAAGTCATTACAGAACGCAATGTCCCGTCTGGCTTGGGTATTAACAACCTCCGGACCGCTGTACGCACAGACGCGTCCTGGAGGTGGTTGTTTTTTTATTCCACCTGGACGCGAGACGCGAGATTTCCTGTGAACGCGCGCACACAGGCGCGCGCGTTCACAGGATCGGAAGGTAAGCGAGTGGATCTCCAGCCTGCCAGCGGTGATCGTTCGCTGGCAGGCTTAAGATGTGATTTTTTAACCCCTAACAGGTATATTAGACGCTGTTTTGATAACAGCGTCTAATATACCTGCTACCTGGTCCTCTGGTGGTCCCCTTTGTTTGGATCGACCACCAGAGGACACAGATAGCTCAGCAATATGTAGCACCAAGCACCACACTACACTACACCCCCCCCCTGTCACTTATTAACCCCTTATTCACCCCTGATCGCCCCTGATCACCCCTGATCACCCCATATAGACTCCCTGATCACCCCCCTGTCATTGATTACCCCCCTGTCATTGATCACCCCCCCTGTAAAGCTCCATTCAGATGTCCGCATGATTTTTACGGATCCACTGATAGACTGATCGGATCCGCAAAACGCATACGGACGTCTGATTAGAGCCTTACAGGGGCGTGATCAATGACTGTGGTGATCACCCCATATAGACTCCCTGATCACCCCCCTGTCATTGATTACCCCCCTGTCATTGATCACCCCCCTGTAAAGCTCCATTCAGATGTCCGCATGATTTTTACGGATCCACTGATAGACTGATCGGATCCGCAAAACGCATACGGACGTCTGAATGGAGCCTTACAGGGGCGTGATCAATGACTGTGGTGATCACCCCATATAGACTCCCTGATCACCCCCCTGTCATTGATTACCCCCCTGTCATTGATCACCCCCCTGTAAAGCTCCATTCAGATGTCCGCATGATTTTTACGGATCCACTGATAGACTGATCGGATCCGCAAAACGCATACGGATGTCTGAATGGAGCCTTACAGGGGGGTGATCAATGACTGTGGTGATCACCCCATATAGACTCCCTGATCACCCCCCTGTCATTGATTACCCCCCTGTCATTGATCACCCCCCTGTAAAGCTCCATTCAGATGTCCGCATGATTTTTACGGATCCACTGATAGACTGATCGGATCCGCAAAACGCATACGGACGTCTGAATGGAGCCTCACAGTGGCGTGATCAATGACTGTGGTGATCACCCCATATAGACTCCCTGATCACCCCCCTTTCATTGATTACCCCCCTGTAAAGCTCCATTCAGATGTCCGCATGATTTTTACGGATCCACTGATAGATGGATCGGATCCGCAAAACGCATACGGACGTCTGAATGGAGCCTTACAGGGGCGTGATCAATGACTGTGGTGATCACCCCATATAGACTCCCTGATCACCCCCCTGTCATTGATCACCCCCCTGTCATTGATCACCCCACTGTAAAGCTCCATTCAGATGTCCGCATGATTTTTACTGATCCACGGATACATGGATCGGATCCGCAAAACACATACGGACATCTGAATGGAGCCTTATAGGGGGGTGATCAATGACAGGGGGGTGATCACCCCATATAGACTCCCTGATCACCCCCCTGTCATTGATCACCCCCCTGTCATTGATCACCCCCCTGTAAGGCTGCATTCAGACATTTTTTTGGCCCAAGTTAGCGGAAATTTTTTTTTTTTTCTTACAAAGTCTCATATTCCACTAACTTGTGTCAAAAAATAAAATCTCACATGAACTCACCCTACCCCTCACGGAATCCAAATGCGTAAAAATTTTTAGACATTTATATTCCAGACTTCTTCTCACGCTTTAGGGCCCCTAGAATGCCAGGGCAGTATAAATACCCCACATGTGACCCCATTTTGGAAAGAAGACACCCCAAGGTATTCCGTGAGGGGCATATTGAGTCCATGAAAGATTGAAATTTTTGTCCCAAGTTAGCGGAAAGGGAGACTTTGTGAGAAAAAAATAAATAAAATCAATTTCCGCTAACTTGTGCCAAAAAAAAAAAAATTCTATGAACTCGCAATGCCCCTCATTGAATACCTTGGGGTGTCTTCTTTCCAAAATGGGGTCACATGTGGGGTATTTATACTGCCCTGGCATTTTAGGGGCCCTAAAGCGTGAGAAGAAGTCTGGGATCCAAATGTCTAAAAATGCCCTCATAAAAGGAATGTGGGCCCCTTTGCGCATCTAGGCTGCAAAAAAGTGTCACACATCTGGTATCGCCGTATTCAGGAGAAGTTGGGCAATGTGTTTTGGGGTGTCATTTTACATATACCCATGCTGGGTGAGAGAAATATATTGGCAAATGACAACTTTTCCCATTTTTTTATACAAAGTTGGCATTTGACCAAGATATTTATCTCACCCAGCATTGGAATATGTAAAATGACACCCCAAAACACATTCCCCAACTTCTCCTGAGTACGGCGATACCACATGTGTGGCACTTTTTTACAGCCTAGGTGGGCAAAGGGGCCCACATTCCAAAGAGCACCTTTCGGATTTCACAGGTCATTTACCTACTTACCACACATTAGGGCCCCTGGAAAATGCCAGGGCAGTATAACTACCCCACAAGTGACCCCATTTTGGAAAGAAGACACCCCAAGGTATTCCGTGAGGGGCATGGCGAGTTCCTAGAATTTTTTATTTTTTGTCACAAGTTAGCAGAAAATGATGATTTTTTTTTTTTTTCCTTACAAAGTCTCATATTCCACTAACTTGTGAGAAAAAATAAAAACTTCCATGAACTCACTATGCCCATCAGCGAATACCTTGGGGTGTCTTCTCTCCAAAATGGGGTCACTTGTGGGGTAGTTATACTGCCCTGGCATTCTAGGGGCCCAAATGTGTGGTAAGGAGTTTGAAATCAAATTCTGTAAAAAATGGCTGGTGAAATCCGAAAGGTGCTCTTTGGAATATGGGCCCCTTTGCCAACCTAGGCTGCAAAAAAGTGTCACACATCTGGTATGATGGGCATAGTGAGTTCATGGAAGTTTTTATTTTTTGTCACAAGTTAGTGGAATATGAGACTTTGTAAGAAAAAAAAAAAAATCATCATTTTCCGCTAACTTGTGACAAAAAATAAAAAGTTCTATGAACTCACTATGCCCATCAGCGAATACCTTAGGGTGTCTACTTTCCGAAATGGGGTCATTTGTGGGATGTTTGTACTGTCTGGCCATTGTAGAACCTCAGGAAACATGACAGGTGCTCAGAAAGTCAGAGCTGCTTCAAAAAGCGGAAATTCACATTTTTGTACCATAGTTTGTAAACGCTATAACTTTTACCCAAACCATTTTTTTTTTACCCAAACATTTTTTTTTATCAAAGACATGTAGAACAATAAATTTAGAGCAAAATTTATATATGGATCTCGTTTTTTTTGCAAAATTTTACAACTGAAAGTGAAAAATGTAATTTTTTTGCAAAAAAATCGTTAAATTTCGATTAATAACATAAAAAGTAAAAATGTCAGCAGCAATGAAATACCACCAAATGAAAGCTCTATTAGTGAGAAGAAAAGGAGGTAAAATTCATTTGGGTGGTAAGTTGCATGACCGAGCAATAAACGGTGAAAGTAGTGTAGGTCAGAAGTGTAAAAAGTGGCCTGGTCTTTCAGGGTGTTTAAGCACTGGGGGCTGAGGTGGTTAATACGCCTCTGCCTCCTCATCCTCCACAGTGCCCCCAGCCTCCACTGCAGGGACAATTCACTGTGCCCCACCAGCATCCCACATGTGCAGGGCACAGCGGTGTCACGCTGTTCTGCACCTAGTTTGCCTGGGCAAACGGAGTCACACAGGGGAGGAACTGCTTTGTGTCCTTCATCAAGAAATTGAATCCTGGCTTTCTCCTCAAAAAACTCAAAATCGGAAACATGGTGGTTGACAATGGGAAGAACATGGTGTCGACGCTGCGTCAAGGAGGGCTGAACAATGCGCCCTGCATGGCGCAAGTGTTTAATCTGGTTGTAAAGCGGTTCCTGAAGTCTTCTGCCCATCTGCAAGACATCCTGAAAATGTCCAGTAAACTTTGCATGCACTTCAGCCACTCGTACACAGCAAAGCACACCCTCCTTGAGCTGCAGCAGCAGCAGAACGGCATCCCCCAACATAGGCTGATATGCGACGTTTCCACCAGTTGGAATTCCACCCTCCATATGTTGGACCAACTATATGAACAGAGAAAGGCCATAAACGTTTTCTTGATGATACAGGTGGACAGAGGAACTACGCTGTGTAACTTTGATGTTAGCCAGTGGCAGCTCATGCGTGACACCTGCCATTTGCTCAGGCCCTTTGAGGAGGCCACTTTATTTGTCAGTTGCCAGGACTACGGGATAACCAATGTCATTCCACTGCTTCATGTCCTGGAACAGATGCTGCTAAATCTGGCTGGCCAGGGGACAGGAGATGTGGCGACTACATCTCATAGCCGCATGAGACCTGTGGGGGCTGAACTAAAAAAGGAGGAGGAGGACATTCAAGCACAAGCAATGTGTAGAGAAATGGGTGTTTTTTATACACAGATGACAGGAGAAGAGGAGCAGGAGCAGCCAGAGGAGCTACAGGGTGACAAGGGGCAGAGTACCCAGACACACCGTTGTGTGAGGGCCACCTAGGTTAACACACTGTCATGGTGTGGTGTGGGGGAACTCCACACCGAGCACCGCTGGAAGCGGGAGTTGAAACTAGGCCAGGACACTGGGGAAAGGGAGCAGGGAACCTCCTAATGCATCCCTAAAACTCACCCTTACTCCTAACCGTATGAGCAGACCCAGATGGTAGGAGGTCTCATATACAGGAACCTCGGGTCCTACTAACCCTAAAGATCCCTGGAATATAGTCAGGACCAGAGACAACCGGTTCCTCCAAAACACGGATGAACCAGAAGTCTCCCACTGGCCTAGCTGCAAGGAAAGGGGAAGACAGTGAAAAGCAACTCGATCGGGGAGGTAAGAACCCAGTGAAACAACTATGCACCGGAACAACAAGCACTTGCCTGCCACAGCAACAGGATGGAACACCAACACCAATAACTACCTGGACCACCATGCGAACCGGATACATGATGTCACCAGGCAGAACTGCTCACTCTGGGGAACCCAGGAGCCCTCTCAGCGAAGGCACAGACAGACAGGGGAATGTCTAGCATCCATGTAGGACAATACACACCAATGACAGTCCAGACACGGAACAACAACTAGACATACAACAGACGCTGAATATAACCCACACCAAACATATGCAAGGTAAGGTAGAACACATAGAAACATAAAGAAGACATTAATGTCAAGCTAGGTATCCCTCACACTGGACAGGTGGAATATCAAGTAAAGGAGCAAGGCTCCAGCACCAACCAAGGGTGGAATACAACTAACCTCATTCTCACAACAAAAGGAAAGTAGAGCCATGAAACCACACCCAGATCCACACCTTAACCCCATAACCACCAGATTGGGGAGAGGCCAGGAAACAGGAGAAGTGCACACACATGCAGAAACAACACATTGCCTCAGGCAACTGCATGCACGGCAGACGTGTCATGGAAAACTACACCGGGACCGAGACACAGACATGACATACCTGCTTCAGCTACTATTCTGATGCTGCCACCCACCTGATGCCACACCTGCTGGTACTACTGTCCCCACCTCCCCACTATGTCACTGGGCCACTCTGTGGTCTCCTCATGCTGCTGCCACCTACTCACTATGTCACTGGGCCACTCTGTCATCTCGTCATGCTGCTGCCACCTCACCACTGTCACTGGGCCACTCTGTGGTCTCCTCATGCTTCTGCCACATTACTACTCTGTGGTCTCCTCATGCTGCTGCCACATCACCACTGTGTCATTGGGTCACTCTGAGGACTTCTCATGCTTTTCCCACCCTACCCACTTCATGGCTGGGCCACTATTTTGCCTTTTTGGCCTGGTTGACATCATCATTTATTTGACTCTTCTGATCTGTCAGAAGAAAGGAAAAATGAGACGCACAATGGATCCTGTCTATGTAGCAGCTGTAATGTGGCCCATCACAATTGGCTTATGATTTGGTAGCCAAAAGCAGGAGTGGGTACAAAACACAGAAGACATGCAAATATTCCTTTCACATGTCATCTCTGTTTTGGATCCACTCCTGTTTGTTTTTTTTGGCATTAGCAATACTGATGGATTACTGACCAAATGCTGATCGAGTGAAGGCGGATGCTTAGCGGCATAACTAGAGTGTTATGGGTCCCAGTGCAAACTTTGGATCGCTAAGGGCTCTTTCACACGAGCTTGATAATGCTCTTTGCCTCTCTGTCATCTTTTTACAAAAAAATCACAGTGAGATAAAGTTGTCACCGTGATTTAGTAGTAAAAAGTCATGTTAATGCTCCGTGTCTCTGCTGCCCGGAACGGGGCTTGGCTCGCTTTCACACAGTGGAATGCATGGCTAGACTCACCCAGTCCTAATAAAATCTTGTCCTACCTCATCCAGGGTGTCTCTGGCGTCAGCGTGATGTCTGCTGGATCAAGAATAAGATCCCTGTGGTGATAGAGAAAATAAGAATAATCACATAAGAAAGGGATGCTGACTGACCCTGTGAAATCACCAGCAGGGGGCAATGTGCTGGCCTGTAAGACTGAGCAATGCCAATGTATAGCAGGGTAATCTAGGACATTTCCACTAAGTGCTAACACACAGTATTAATGCCCACATTGTGGCCCCGCACAGTACTAATGCCCACCTTGTGGCCCCTAACAGTAATTAAGCCCACCTTGTGGTCCCTTCAAAATAGTTATGTCCTCCTTGTGGCCCCTCACAGCAGTTATGCCCACCTTTGTTCCTGTCACAGTAGTAATGCCTACTTTTGTGTCTCATCACTGTAGGTATGCCCAGATATGTGCCCCCCCCCCACAGTAGTTATGCCCAGATATGTGCCTCCCTCACAGTAGTTATGCCCAGATATCTGCCCCCTCACAGTCGTTATGCCCAGATATGTGCCCCCTCACAGTCATTATGCCCAGACATGTGCCCCCTCACAGAAGTTATGCCCAGATATGTGCCCCCTCACAGTCGTTATGCCCAGATATGTGCCCCCTCACAGTCGTTATGCCCAGATATGTGCCCCCTCACAGTAGTTATGCCAGATATGTGCCCCTCACATTAGTTATGCCAGATATGTGCCCTTCACAGTAGTTATGCCAGATATGTTCCCCTCACAGCAGTTATGCCAGATATGTGCCCCCTCACAGTGGTTATGCAAGATATGTGCCCCCTCACAGCAGTTATGCCAGATATGTGCCCCGTCACATTAGTTATACCAAGATATGTGCCCCTCACAGTGGTTATGCTCTTTTGTGCCCCCTCACTCTAGTTGTCCCCTTTTTGCAGCTTTATGGGGAAAAAAAAACAACAACACATACTTACCCTCTTCCCTGATGGTGTGCTCCCACAATCACATTGCACTTCGGGCTCTGCTGGAGGCTGATTCCCAGGCCTTCAGCGCTCCTCCCACAGCCAGCAGTGCAATGTGCGGCCTGCAGGGGGAGCGCCTGAGCTTTGAAGAACAGTGAAGCAGGCAGCTGAGAGGTCTCCCTGCATCACTCTGAAAATAAACAGCCCGGCAGTGACAAGAACTGCCGAGCCGGGTGAGTGCCCCCCCTCCCTCGCCTCTGCGCCCCCTCATGTTTGAAGAGCGCTCTGACGTGGCCTGGCATTCTCACTGTACTTCATGCCGGGTCCTGTCAGAGCGCTGTCATTACACGTGAGTGCAGCGGGCCCCCTTCCCTCTGCGACCACGATAATTACCCCCCTGCGGATGCTCAACAGACAGGATCCGCTTTTTGGGGGTTATTGTTCTGACGGATCAGAGAAAGGGCAAAATAATCAGTGACGTCAACACAAACTTACTGCTGAAACCCTCTCCACTCAGTCAGGGGGCTCTACTTGTATAAGCGTTTAACAGAGCAGAAGTATGCAGTGATTCTTAGAGCGACCCCTGTCATCTGTATGTCATACGGACTCACAGTATAATTTCACTACCAAAGCAGACTCCCTATGCTTGTTACTGCAAGGCGCAGTGTTCTACACCACTATAAAGGCTCTCTGCAGCCAGGAAATAGCCATTTTTTAACGCTATTCGCCACAAATAAATTCAAATTGAAGCAAATCTTTTCAGAAAATTCGGTGAAGCGACCGAATCGATTTTTTGAGAAATTCGCTCATCTCTAGTTATATCTAAAAGGTTGTCTGGCAAATTTTTAAATGCCATAAAATAAGTAATGCTCACTCTCAGGTTCCCTGCCAGTCTCTACTTCCTTGTGACCACGTGACCACTCAGCAAATCATTGTCATTGGCTGAGCAGTTTTTTTCCTTGTGTGGAGAGGGACTATAAAGGATTGGGATGGGGAGGTGGTGATCAGTAATGTATTACTTATTTTATTATTTTACATTATTCTGAGACATTACAAGAAGAACAGCCAGCCATTCTAATAAACTTCATAACAGTAAACAGTTTGAGCTCTGAAAATGAGCTATGATTGTGGTATTGTAGTGTTCTCTTCATTTCCATTGTATGGCCATTTAATACTAAAACAACGTGTTCTGTCTATATATTGTCATGGTTCTGTAGTTCAGGGCATTTTGTAGATCATTCTATATCCAGTGTACAATCATAGGCTCTAGCGAATGGCGATCATTTACTTTACTATCTATGATAAATGGACAACCTAAATAGTGAATATATACACTGCTCAAAAAAATAAAGGGAATACAAAAATAACACATCCTAGATCTGAATTAATTAAATATTCTTCTGAAATACTTTGTTCTTTACATAGTTGAATGTGCTGACAACAAAATCACACAAAAATAAAAAAATGGAAATCAAATTTTTCAACCCATGGAGGTCTGGATTTGGAGTCACACTCAAAATTAAAGTGGAAAAACACACTACAGGCTGATCCAACTTTGATGTAATGTCCTTAAAACAAGTCAAAATGAGGCTCAGTAGTGTGTGTGGCCTCCACGTGCCTGTATGACCTCCCTACAACGCCTGTGCATGCACCTGACGAGGTGGCGGACGGTCTCCTGAGGGATCTCCTCCCAGACCTGGACTAAAGCATGTGCCAACTCCTGGACAGTCTGTGGTGCAACGTGACGGTGGATAGAGTGAGACATGATGTCCCAGATGTGCTCAATTGGATTCAGGTCTGGGGAACGGGCGGGCCAGTCCATAGCATCAATGCTTTCGTCTTGTAGGCACTGCTGACACACTTCAGCCACATGAGGTCTAGCATTTTCTTGCATTAGGAGGAACCCAGGGCCAACCGCACCAGCATATGGTCTCACAAGGGGTCTGAGGATCTCATCTCGGTACCTAATGGCAGTCAGGCTACCTCTGGCGAGCACATGGAGGGCTGTGCGGCCTCCAAAGAAATGCCACCCCACACCATTACTGACCCAATGCCAAACCGGTCATGCTGGAGGATGTTGCAGGCAGCAGAGCGTTCTCCACGGCGTCTCCAGACTCTGTCACCTCTGTCACATGTGCTCAGTGTGAACCTGCTTTCATCTGTGAAGAGCACAGGGCGCCAGTGGCGAATTTGCCAATCTTGGTGTTCTCTGGCAAATGCCAAACGTCCTGCACGGTGTTGGGCTATAAGCACAACCCCCACCTGTGGACGTCGGGCCCTCATATCACCCTCATGGAGTCTGTTTCTGACCGTTTGAGCAGACACATGCACATTTGTGGCCTGCTGGAGGTCATTTTGCAGGGCTCTGGCAGTGCTCCTCCTGTTCCTCCTCCTGGCAGTGCGCCTCCCACAAAGGCGGAGGTAGCGGTCCTGCTGCTGGGTTGTTGCCCTCCTAAGGCCTCCTCAACGTCTCCTGATGTACTGGCCTGTCTCCTGGTAGTGCCTCCATGCTCTGGACACTACGCTGACAGACACAGCAAACCTTCTTGCCACAGTTCGCATTGATGTGCCATCCTGGATAAGCTGCACTACCTGAGCCACTTGTGTGGTTTGTAGACTCCGTCTCTTGCTACCACTAGAGTGAAAGCACCGCCAGCATTCAAAAGTGACCAAAACATCAGCCAGGAAGCATAGGAACTGAGAAGTTGTCTGTGGTCACCACCTACAGAACCACTCCTTTATTGGGGGTGTCTTGCTAATTGCCTATAATTTCCACCTGTTGTCTATCCCATTTGCACAACAGGATGTGAAATTGATTGTCACTCAGTGTTGCTTCCTAAGTGGACAGTTTGATTTCACAGAGGTGTGATTGACTTGGAGTTACATTGTGTTGTTTAAGTGTTCCCTTTATTTTTTTGAGCAGTGTATATATATATATATATATATATATATATATATATATACAGTACAGACCAAAAGTTTGGACACACCTTCTTATTCAAAGAGTTTTCTTTATTTTCATGACTATGAAAATTGTAGATTCACACTGAAGGCATCAAAACTATGAATCAACACATGTGGAATTATATACATAACAAACAAGTAGCCACCTTTTGCTTTGATTACTGCTTTGCACACTCTTGGCATTCTCTTGATGAGCTTCAAGAGGTAGTCCCCTGAAATGGTTTTCACTTCACAGGTGTGCCCTGTCAGGTTTAATAAGTGGGATTTCTTGCCTTATAAATGGGGTTGGGACCATTAGTGGCGTTGAGGACAAGTCAGGTGGATACACAGCTGATAGTCCTACTGAATAGACTGTTAGAATTTGTATTATGGCAAGAAAAAAGCAGCTAAGTAAAGAAAAACGAGTGGCCATCATTACTTTAAGAAATGAAGGTCAGTCAGTCAGCCGAAAAATTGGGAAAACTTTGAAAGTAAGGGCTATTTGACCATGAAGGAGAGTGATGGGGTGCTGCGCCAGATGACCTGGCCTCCACAGTCACCGGACCTGAACCCAATCGAGATGGTTTGGGGTGAGCTGGACCGCAGAGTGAAGGCAAAAGGGCCAACAAGTGCTAAGCATCTCTGGGAACTCCTTCAAGACTGTTGGGAGACCATTTCAGGGGACTACCTCTTGAAGCTCATCAAGAGAATGCCAAGAGTGTGCAAAGCAGTAATCAAAGCAAAAGGTGGCTACTTTGAAGAACCTAGAATATGACATATTTTCAGTTGTTTCACACTTGTTTGTTATGTATATAATTCCACATGTGTTAATTCATAGTTTTGATGCCTTTATAGTCATGAAAATAAAGAAAACTTTTTGAATGAGAAGGTGTGTCCAAACTTTTGGTCTGTACTGTATATATGATATGAAAATTCAGTTAGAGTATATTGCCTAATATTGCCTAGATTTGCCATACAAATAACATTAGTAGGGGGTCATGTTGCTGCTTTCCCTTTCAAACTCAAGAACAGATAAAGCAACAATGTATATGCAATCAAGCTCAATTAAAGTCAACAGGAGAAGTCTAGGGGCCTATCTCAGTTCCATCCTATGCAATGAGGAGAGAGTGATATGTACATGCTTTTCTCTACTCATTTTGGCAATCAGTGGAGGTCTCACACTCAGACCCCCACCAATCAAAACTTTTAATGTAAGACATATTCAAAGTTTTACCAAAATTCAGTGACCCTTTAAATCTCTATTCAGATTGTATGAAATCATAAATCAATATAAGGAAAACATGCCATATGCTTTAAAGGGAACCTGTCACTGGGATTTTGTGTATAGAGCTGAGGACATGGATTGCTAGATGGCCGCTAGCACATCCGCAATATCCAGTCCCCATAGCTCTGTGTGCTTTTATTGTGTAAAAAACCGATTTGATACATATGCAAATTAACCTGAGATGTGTCCTGTACGTGAGATGAGTCAGGGACAGGACTCATCTCAGGTTAATTTGCATATGTATCAAATCGTTTTTTTTACACAATAAAAGCACACAGAGCTATGGGGACTGGGTATTGTGGATGTGCTAGGGGCCATCTAGCAACCCATGTCCTCAGCTCTATACACAAAATCCCGGTGACAGGTTCCCTTTAACAAAAGAGGAGCCTGGTTGCCCATACAATCTATTATGACATAGTAGAGTTTAACAGATGTTAGTTTGGTGGAAATCTTTTCTTGTTTTACAATCCTGAGGTTATAACCTACCAATGGACTAGACACCGATAATTTTAAAACAATTCCATGACCAGTGTACTATTTGGGAGCAATATACGGGAGAAAAGTAATTACTTTATTATTACTATTCTGGTTGTTTCGGTTTAGGATTCTCATGTGTCCAATTTTTTTCCTTATTTTTCCTTTTAGACCTATACAATCTAGTTTTTTTACAGCTGCAATAGTCCAGGCCTACGTACATAAGGAACATTTTTAAAATGAAATACATGATTTACCAGCCTATAAACCTTTCATAGTTACAACTGTTGCAGTGTGTGACAAGTAAAGCTCTTGGTTCTGATGTTAGAGTTTCTAATAACTGTAGATAGAGTTGCACTTTTGCAGCGAGCCGGCATAGGGACCATTAGGGGAAAGGATGGAAGTGGTAGTACTGGGAGATGGAAGCTATTCCCTGAGGCAACCACAGCACTTTCTGGTTAGGTTCTCCTGCCTGTTGAAAGGAGGGGTTTTCTTGGTATTGCTAGTAGTGAGGTGCAAGGGGAAGACACATACACACAGAAGGTGGAACCAGTAGAACTCACAGACTTTTCTGAATTGATTTTTGCAAATGTCATGCATGTGTAAATGGAGATACAAAAGATATGACACCTTTCCAATATGTGTCAATGAGTGACTGCTCCAAGGTCCTCCAAGATGTCTAAAATATATCACCTCAGGCAGAAGCGTCACAGACTCTTTCTAGCAGCAGGGATATAAACAGGGGTTGGAATACTTTTTTAACCTAAACAAGTGCTGCAAAATGTGTATGACAGGGGGCTGAAACCTTTACAATACTTGTCCAAAGACTATGGTGTTAGTAGCAGTTTTATTTCCCCCAAATACCTTCTTCTCAGCTAGGTATGGTTCATAGGGGTCTACTGCAGCTTTTGTGGGGTCAGGTACACTGGACCAACTGGCAGACATGTGGTACATCCTCAGAAGACTGCACTCAACTCTACTCTACCACTAGGATTAAGAGTAGATGTGTTGTAGCCCCACCCTCATTCAATCTCTAAAGGATTGGCAATAACCAGGTACAGTGCTTAGCTATCTCCAGTCGTCCCGTAGAGAATGAAAGAAGTCACAGTGTGCATGTTCCACCATCACCCCATTCATTTGGTGGACTTAGAAGCCCCATTCTAGTAATCAGTAGATTTGAGCTTTCGGACTTATTACCTGTCCTGTGGGTAAAGCATTAATTTATATTGGGACAAACCCTTTAAAGTAATCTGCCACCTAAATAATAGATATAAAACCAAAAGTATGCCCTTACAGCACTTCATGCCTTATTTCCATATGTTTTTCTTTTTTTCTTGGAGCTCGTTTTGTATATTCATTAAATCCATATATGCTAATTAGGCAATAAGGTGCCCAGAGGGGCCTTATTTTCATTCAAAGATCTCCAGGAACGCCTCCATCGAGTGCCCAGGCCTGCCCACCTACAGAGCCCAAGCACACTTCTCCTTTGCTCATACACTACGCCTCCAGCAGCGACATTGCCTCCCCCCTAGTACGTCACTAGAGGCTGATAACCCCACACACCCATTCCCTTCAGCATAGCTAAAAGGCGCAGTGCCTGTGCTCTTCCAGTTCAACTGAGGGCATCAGCCTCAACTGTTTCACTGGGCATGTGCTGAAAACATCATTGGGCTTGGCACATGCCCAGTTGAAGCTGATGCCCTCAATTGAACTGAAAGAGTGCAGATGCAGGCAGTGTTTGGCACTGTGCCTGTTGACAATGCTGAGTGGAAAGGGTGGGCGGAATAATTGGCCACTAGTGACGTATCAAGGGGGTGGCAACGGAGCTGCTGGGGGCGTAATGCATGAACAGAGGAGAGATGTGCTTGGCATCTGTATGGGGGTGGGCCTGAGCAACTTTGAATGAAAATAGTGTCCTTCTAGGCACTTTAATGCCTCATTAGAATATGGATAAAAATTAGCACATGGTGAGCTGGTTTCCATTATGATTCTAATAGAAAAGGACAGCCATGTATATATTTAAGGGAATGTGCTTCAGTATGGTGAGGGAAGATTTAACAGTAAGTTATTTGTAATAGAATTCCCTAATATACATTCAATTTCAGCCAATATAATTTGAAAATACAAGTAGTTCCCCTCTATAACCATGATATCAGACTATTCAAGGAGGGAGGTATTCCAACAGTACAGACTGCTGGGCTGCACAAAAAAACACAATGTAGTGCAAATTTTTGTTGGACTTTCAAGCAGATTTTTGCACTACATTACTCTGAGTGAATTTTAACCTAGTTCCATTAATAAAAGAGAGATTGTATTTCAAAAATAGGCCACACAAGTTATATCATGCAGGGGCAGACGGGGAACTTAAAGTGGAACTGAAAAAAATCCAAAAAGTAGCCTAGCCCCATGCTGAAGGTGGGTCCAAATTGGCAGAAGGCAGGGAAATATAAGTAGTTGAGGACAGCAACACCTTAGTGCAGCACAAAATACCACCCCACAAAATATAGCTGCCCCCACCACAGTATTTAACTGTGTAACTGTTCTGAGGATTTTGATATGGTTGAATTCAGAAGGGGACCTGTGGCCCCCAGCCAGTTTCATAAGTATGCCTATACTTTATTAGTAATCAATGCAGAAATCAAGGTAATTCCAAAAGGTTTATTTACTTTGTTTTAAAACTCTATAGTTTCATTCATTGCTTAGCCCCTGGTCAAGGCACTATCTACCCATCCCCCACCCCAAATTACATTATAGGGGAGGAGAGTGCAGATAGTGACCTGGGGCTAAGTAATGAAACTGGGGGTGAAATCAGGGGAGGGACTTGAACATATACCATAATAGGCATAGGAGGAACGGGGATGCAGAAAACACATAGGGGAAGATTTATCAAAACTGGTGTAAATGAAAAGTAGCTTAGTTGCCCATAGCAACCAATAATATTCTAGCTTTCATTTTCCAAAGCAGGTCTGAAGAAAGGAAAGGTGAAATCGAATTGGTTGCTATGGGCAACTAAGCCAGTTTTCCTTTACACCAGTTTTGATAAATCTCCCCCATAAAGTGTAAATGTGTGCTCATGCCAGATGCCTGACTAATGACATTGACAAATTCGAACTGAAAATGTGGGAGGATAATTATGACAAAGTGGGGATATGTGAGAAATGGCTAGATGATAGCTTTGACTTAGTGGTTAACTTACAGGGTTACAATCTGTTTATAAATTAGAAGAAAAGAAGAAAGGGTAAAGAGGAGCTACTAAAACAGTCAATTTTAAGAAAGTACATACAGTTGGTTACATGAGATGTTTTTAAAACCATCTTAAATCAGTCCCATGAAAGATATATACCTTTCAGGAATAGGCGTGTTGAAAACATGTAAATGTACCATTGTAAAGTAAAGCATTTAACCTACTAAATCAAGAAGGCAGTGATAAGGCATTAAAGAACCATAGGGAAAAATGTAAATTGTGTATAAGACTATTTATAGAAGCAAGGAATAAAAAAGAGAACATCTGAAGAAAGTAAAAATGCAGGCCCTCAAAAAATTATCTGTGAGTAATGGAAGAGGAGGAAAAAGGGTTTCTTCAACATACAGTAGATATCTGGAGGTTGAGCATCTATGGAATTTATTCTGATTGCCATATTTGGATTTGGGAAGAAATTTTTACTCCCTTAATATGTTGAAATCGGCATCTGCCTGGTAGTTGTTTTTTTGGCCTTTCTCTGTATCGACACTCTTTAATTGTAGGTTGGACTTGATGAGTACACAATTTGTCAGATTGTACTGACACATATACAGGTAGAATTCCACTTATTTAGTCTTAA
The DNA here is from genome assembly GCF_905171765.1 of Bufo bufo. Lineage (NCBI taxonomy): Eukaryota > Metazoa > Chordata > Amphibia > Anura > Bufonidae > Bufo > Bufo bufo. Next base: position 359,861,788 of record NC_053391.1, on the reverse strand, counting down.
AACAATTCTTAGTTGGTGCTGCTTGATTAACAGAAATTATTTTGCTTTTTGTTAGTACTTTTTTCTACCTATAAAGTGAGAAAAGACATCAACGCAGCACAAAGCATGGACTCCCCTGTGTTGGCTGAAAGTGTAGGCACAGTTCCAGACATGAGGAAATATTCATGGTGATTAGATGTAGCCCAATGTCAACAATATTTATCGGCAAAAATCACTCTACCTACATTCTTCTAGCCCCTAGGTAAATAGATACTTAAAATGCATAAGGAACATGAACAAGGTCTATGTAAAACTTCCCCTGCTGATCTCGGGCAGCCTTAGAAGTAGCTGAGTTAATTTGAGCCATGGTTGGTCTGCTGAGCACACAGTAGATCAATAAAAAATAAATCATTAGGGCCCAGCACTCTTCTTTTTCCTTTAGAGCAATACAACATAGTGCACTGTTTGTAGACACTCCACACATTGCATTTTTTCCATGTAAGACTTAAAACATTAATTGCATCCACAACCAGATCAACAAGTTCAGAGCACAATCAAACCGACAACAGCAATTCCCCTCATTTCCTCCCTCAAACAGTACAACATATTTCCACTAAACAATCCATACAATATGGATTATGTACTAAAATCTAGATATGTATGCCAATAAAATTACTAAACACTACATCAGAATTCACTAAATTATGCCTGAAGCATCTCCATGAAAGCCCTTTTTTGCTAGATCCATAGAAGAAATAGCAATTACTTGGATAAGCGATGAACGGTTATGTAAAAGGAACATCGCCAAATTGCAATTTTCATATTTAGAAGCAATATTTTATCCATAGAGTCAAAAATGCATATCTGTCATTATAATGCTGTGTTTTGCTTATTTTCTTTGCCCTGTCTATAGTAAGATATTTCCATTATAAGTATTTCTACCAACTATCTAATATTCAGAGCATGGATAACATATCAAAAAAAAACTGCAATACTTGTACTCTTATTTATTATATGTAATGATACTCCAATATCTCTTGGATGCCTGTACTCCCCACAATCCTAAAGAGGTTTTATTTCTATGTAACTATGTAACTAATATTTGCTGCGCTATCTGAGATCAGGATATGACAGGAGAGACATTGTGATGTATAGGTTTATGTAATTTGGTGCAGGATTTCTGAGTAGGCCTATTGCACACGACCGTATGGCTTCTTCAGTGTTTTGCGGTCCGTTTTTCACGGATCCGTTGTTCCGTTTTTTATTTCCGTTGTGTTTCCGTTTTTGTTCCGTTTTTCCGTATGGCATATACAGTATACTGTAATTACATAGATAAAATTGGGCTGGGCATAACATTTTGAATAGATGGTTCAGCAAAAAACGGAACGGAAACGGAAGACATACGGATGCATTTCCGTATGTGTTCCGTTTTTTTTGCGGACCCATTGACTTGAATGGAGCCACGGAACGTGATTTGCGGGCAATAATAGGACATGTTCTATGTTAAAACGGAACGGAAAAACGGAAATACGGAAACGGAATGCATACGGAGTACATTCAGTTTTTTTTGCGGAACCATTGAAATGAATGGTTCCGTATACGGAACGCAAAAAACGGCCAGTAAACGGGAAAGAAAAACGGCCGTGTGCAGGAGGCCTAAAGAACAGGACTCCTAGGAGATACCGTGAAAGTCCTGCGTGCCCCACCCACACACAGTGATTGAGAGCTTTCCCTGTATCAGTGTGTGTGCACAGATGACCGTCAAATATCTTGTGTGCATGGCGTCAGTAGGACTCTCACTGTCTCTTCGAGGAGTCCTGTCGGGATTTACTCAGCTCAGCATCTCTGCCTCTATCATATGCTGTTCACAGATAGGGTACCATGGATCCTTTAACAGGTTCACTACATGTTTGAGAGAACTTAAAGAGAATGTGTAATAAGGAAATGACCTATTGCTTAAATAAATTAATAATAATAAAAAATTTTGGACAACTCCTACATTTGCAATGGAAAAGATAAAGAAGATGCGGCACTCACCGAAAAATCTCTTTGCAGCTTTATTCACATTTAAAAATCACCGACATGCGGGCACAGTTCAGAGGCAACAGCTGTGTCGCGCGAAACGGCTGTTTCCTCTGAACTGTGCTGTGCCCGCATGCCGGTGATTTTTAAATGTGAATAAAACTGCAAAGTGAGTTTTTGGTGAGTGCCGCATCTTCTTTATCTTTTCCATTGCACCAGTTTTATGCTTTTTCATGCTGAGCACCGCCGTCATTCACATTTGATTAGTGCAGTACCTAACTAATCTGTACACTCACAACAGTGCCGACCATACTTTCTATTTTCTTCCAACTCTTACATTTGCTTAAAAAAAACAAAAAAAAAACATGATCTACGCATTTCTCCAGTGTCATTCTTCACCGCATTTGTCCTGTACTCCTGCCATTATTTGAAAACAATTTTGGGATACGGCTTGTGACTGTTGCAGTCAATCAGCGTCCCCAATGGTCTACAGCTGAGGCAAATAACGCTCAATCATTGTCAATCATCATGTGACCCAGCAGTGACATGCCAACTGAGGACATGTCGTCACTGCAGCCAGTCACTGACCCCTGTCCATGTCAGAAGTTTACATGGTGGGACCAAAGAGCAGTTAAGACAGAAGTGGACCCACAGAGCAAGAACCAAGTGTCAAAAAAAAAAATATATATATATATATAATGTTGGACAACCCCTTTTTAGGGAGGGACGGCAAAGTAATTTGTAAGGAAGTATTTAATCCATAAAATTTAATATTAGTGCTTTAGTTTGAACAAGATGTCTGCTAGAATAAATCTGTTGTGCAGAATTGTATTTATTCTTCCAAAACATTTTTATATGAGAGTTACCTTGTTGAGTCTAGAAAGACAGATTCTATTAATTTCTAAGTCCAAAGGAGAAATTTTGAGAGCAATTCTTTTTGGTAGTCGCTTTTGTCATGATTAGAGATGAGCGAATTTTTCAAAAGTTCGATTAGGCTGATTCGCAGAATTTTACAAATTTTTTTTCTTCATGACTAATTACTTCGTCACGAAGAGCATTTTTTTTGTAAGTAGTGGGTGCAATGTCGCGATAGCGCCGGCCTCGTCATTGCATCCCTCAGATGCCGCGTTCATATATGATCGTGGCATCTGAGTGTAAAAATTGTGTAAAATGAACATTACATTTTTTTTTTATCAAACTTACCTCCTCCATTTGCTTGCGACATGCAGGCCGCCGCCATCTTGCTTGAAAATCTGGCGTGAAATCTAGCGCGGCGTGAGCTTACGTCATCACGCTGGCCGACGTGGCAATGTCATACGTCGCCACACACGGGATTTCGTCTGATCTTCAATCAAGATAGCGACTGGCGGCCCGTTGCGAGCAAATGGAGGAGGTAAGTATGATTTTTATTTATTTTTTTACACTATTTCAGGTTAAATTGATTCGCTCATCTCTATTCATGATCAGTTTTTATTATAATATAATTGAAGCCAATGGGTAACCTTATGTATAATAAATATCTACACTCTCTTCTACCATACCTTCTACTTAGAATAAAAACTGTAATAATATAAAAGTCATAAAAAACTAATAATTACATATTTTATCAGGTTTTCTTTCAGTAATTTCAGTTGCTTCAGTTTCAGCAGCAGGAAATCAATTTTTAATATATTACCTTTTTTCATTTACATAAACTAAGCATATTTTGTTGCATCCAATACAAAATATCTAAAATTATACAGAACAAGATATGCTTAAATTTGTTTATAGTCAAAGATTTTCCCCTGTACTATCATATGCTTTACTGGTTCCACCTTGTGCTTTGACCATGCGTTTATTTACCAGGGTGGTAAGCATAGCGGTGGCTGTGGGGCTCATTTCCAATGAAGAAACCAGACAACCCACAGAATCCATCTGAAATAAAGGACAGGTATCTCACAGATCCTTGATGACCACTCTAGTTCTCCCAGCTGGGCTCCATCCTGTTGACGTGTGACCACTGCAGCCAAGCACTGGCCTCTTTAGTGCACCACTGAGGCTAGTGACTAGCTGAAGGAGTCATGCGTTGTCATTGTGACGTTACTGCTGCAGCCAGGTAAATAGAGCAGAATCGGATCAACAGCATGGCATCTGTGAAGTATGTATTTAACTGGGATTTACTTCCTCCTAAAACCAGAAATCCCCTTTAAAGGGGTTCTGCACTTTCATTTAACTGATGATCTATCCTCTGGATAGATCATCAGCTTCTGATCGGCGGGGGTCCGACAACCAGGACCCACACGATCAGCTGTTTGAGAAGGCAGCGGCGCTCCAGAAGCGCTGCGGCCTTCTCACTGTTTACCGCCGGGCCGCCGGCCCACTGACGTCACGACTAGTATCAACTAGCGTGGGCGGGGCTAAGCTTTGTTCACTTGAATAGTCCTTTGGATTATTTTAGAAAAAAAGTTTTTTGTTATTATTAATGAGATGGCCAGTAAGGCCTCTTGCAGACGAGCGTGAGCAGATTAGGTCCAGATGCGTTGCGAATGCATTCAGTGAAAAAGCAAGGGATTTCAGTTTTGTATGCGATCACGTTCAGTTGTTCCGTTTTTATCGCACGGGTGCAATGCGATTTAATGAGTTTTGCACACGCGTGATAAAAAAATGAAGGTATGCAGACAACATCTCTTAAAAACCATCCGTGAAAAACGAACTGCATCCGCACTTGCTTGCGGATGCAATGCGATTTTCACGCAGCCCCATTCATCTTCTACGGGGCCAGCGTTGCGTGAAAATCGCAGAATATATAACATGCTGCGATTTTCACGCAACGCACAAGTGATGCGTGAAAACCAACGCTCATGTACACAGTCCCATTGAAATGAATGGGTCCGGATTCCGTGCGGGCGCAATGCGTTCGCATCACGCATTGCACCCATGCGGAATACTCGCTCGTGTGAAAGGAGCCTAAGTTGAATGATATGTGATTGCTATAGGTGGTTGTAGGGTCACTACTGGTGGGCCCAATATATCTCAGTCCACTATCATTTTCCTGTACAATGTCTACCAAGGCTCCATCCTAGAATATTGAATAATAATAGGTTACATAGATAAATCTTTGCATAGGTAAGAAGATGAAGCGTTTTCCTTTCCTTACTAAGTAATAACAAACAGAAATACTGTAAGTCACAGCATGAATGAAAAAAATTGTAATGCTTTCTCATTCTGACTAAGTAACATCCTTTTATTTAATTTTTTTGTTTTGTTTGGGAGATTCCTGAAAAAATTATTGAAAGCTGATTTACCAAGCCATGTGACATTAAGCAAACGAAATCTAAGTCTCACATATTATTATACAAAGTATATAAGAAATTTAGATGTATAGAGATATTAGATTAACTCCTCATCGGTCAGCTTACTGTTCAGAGCTTGTTTTTTTTAAAGATAGCACTGCCTTAAATAGGAGATCACAGAGCAAGCTTTTTAGCTTGCAGACCCTGAGCATGCAAGGTATTCACTGAGATTTCAGCTCTGAAGCTTGTAGAACTGTGAATGCAACTTTGGACTATAATATAGGATGTGACTCATGATTCATAATAGATAATAAAATAAAAAATGGCCCTGATTTATCATCCTTTTGCTCCAAAATTCTGTCTTTAAAAAGTCACAAATTGGGACTTTTGCAGTTTTTTGGGGGGGCTCACTTGAGCAAACATTTTGCCACTTTTTTTTCACATTTTTACACCACTCTCTCCAGTTTTAAAGAATAAGTGGGAAGTGGGTGTAATTAGCTATATTAATGAGTTTATTTCCAGATTTATCATTGAGATTATTATTTTTTTAAGTCTCAATCTCAGTCCAGTAGGAGGATGGAGTAGAAAAACTGGAAAGCTTTTCTAGACAAAAGTGTTAGGTTTACGGATAAGACAAATTTAACAAACAACATGCAAAATTTTATGAATGTGGCATAAAGTACGCCAACACAGACTCAAACAATACTGACTTCTAATATTCCCCTCATGATAAATTCCCCCCAATGTGGCTACAAATTTACTCAACATTTGGTGTAATTTAATTTTACATATAAACTGTAAAATAATGTCTAAAGGTGGACATAAACTTCAGGAACCTGAATCAGTTAAGTCAATAAGGCTGCATAAAAAGTAAGGTAGAGCAAGGCAGATGGAGAGTAAACCAAGAAGCTAAAGCTAAGGAGAATAAGAGTACTACAGAAGTGAGAAAATGCTGCAGGAAGTAATGAGCTTTACTGTCCTCCTCATAGCAGCCCACAGATGTGAACATGTCTATAAGGGGAGCTCAGGGCATGTGTTCATATTCACAGTTCATTATAATGTTTCATTCATGTTTTATGTTTGACTCTGCTAATGCATATGTTTATTCACTGTGTTGGCATGAGAATAATGTGTGGAAACACGGATGGCAGTGCTACAGCATCTCTAGGAGGACATGGTCTGAATGTGAGCACCAGTAGGAGGTAGAGTGGAACATAAAAATGGAAACAACACACCCTACAAATCCTTAGTCATAGCATGTTGCTTAGTGACTGTTCGCCCCTAAAATATTATTAATAATTTAGTAATACACTTCTTCTATTGATGACCTCTCAGCAGGATAAGGCATCAATATCAGATTGGCGGGGGTCCAACACCAAGCACCCCCACCAATCAGCTGTAAGAGGAGACAGTGAGCATGTGCACTCTCCCTTCTTCTTGTCCGCTACTGCTTTCCCATAGACATACAGTGGAGATCAGGAAGAGAGAAGGGAGACCGCTAATCTTATAGCTAGTCTGATATTGATGACCTATCGTGAGGATAGGTCATCAGTATTAAAAGCCCGGAAAACCTCTTTAAGTTTTGCTACTCTTGGATCAGAGTTCAGAATGTTTTTAATTTTTCTACAAAAAAGAGAAAGTTTTATTTGAAGTGACTACATTTGGTCTCCTGAATAAGAGTGGAAAGGTTGTGATCCTGACTGAGGAGATGGCTTGGAGGTGCCAGAGAGAGAAAGACCAGTATGAGCAGGTCACAAAAAAGAGAGAAAGTGGTCTAAGAATTGGCATGCCTGTGTCGGTATAGTGGGAATGCGGAGGTACCCACTGTGTGAATATAGGACTGAACCAGATCAGATTAGAATTTAAGCAGAGCAACAGATTTTTGGTGTTGCCTGTGTAGAGAGTCACTACCACAGCTGAGAGATCGCCAATAATTAGGCCTTGAGAACTGTTACCAGTATGGGCCTCATTTGTTAGTAAAGTTTCTGTTTTCCCTTTAGCCTGTGTGATTGCTCCATCTTTGATGAAAAACAACAATTGACCCATGGCATACCACCCCTGCTCATTACATTGTTCATTAGTGTGTATGGTGTATATATATATATATATATATATATATTTGTGTGTGTTTGTACAGTGCCATTCCTCAAGCATCAAAATGCATACACCTATTTATGGGAAAAATAGTGAAAAGATATAAATTAAAATATTGGCATTCGTGATAAAACTTCTCATGACCTACGGAAGGGGTTATCCATCCGCTATAATGACCCCCCCATGCCCGGGCCCCTCGTATACAATATACTTACCTACTCCCTGGCACCGGCATTGCTCCGGATCCCTGCACGGCCGCTGCATCTCTTGCAATGCTAGGAAGGCTCCTCCCCGCGGCGGCTGTGCAGAGAGATGGAGCAATGCTGGTCCTGGGGAGCAGGTAAGTATAATATATACAAGGAGCCCGGGCATTGGGGGGTTATTATAGGGGTTGAATAACCCCTTTAAGGCCCTTATACAAATAATCCAAACCTGCTGCTTCTGGTGGGGCTGAATAACTAATGTGTATGGGGGCCTCCCATTTCTCTCCCAACAGATAATGTTGGAGGAAAGAAGGATTGGGGAGTGGAATTTCAGTGTCTGGTCCTTTTTTCTAGCAGAATATAAGCTGCCACCAGAGGAGTCTTGACACTAAGCATATGTGAATATGGGAAAGTCAGGAGCAATACCTGAAGGACAAACAAACATTGGGCAGACAGCTATTCAACAACCGAGTATGGCAAGACCAGGTCTTTGTGGTTGCTTGGTATGAAGTGAGTATTATCACATCTTGGTACTATATAAGAAAACATACTCAAAAAAATCTAGCTTGGAAAACATTTCAGTGTTGCAGGATGTATACTGAGTTTCCGCCTTCAGGTTTGCTGGCGCCGTTTTTGAAGTCCAAACCAAGAGTGGATCATAGAGGGAGTGTGAGCATGAAGAACCAATTCAGTTTCTGCCCTTTTTTCAATCCTCTTCTGGTTTTTGGCTTCAAAAACTCCATCAGAAAACCTGAGCTTGAAAACCCCAGCCTTAGGCTGACTCTCTTGACACAACAATAAGGCAAATTACATGTGAGATTCTTAATAACATAAAACACAATTACAGTGAAGATGTAGAAAGCTGTCAATCATCTTGTTCAGACATCTTAGCATTGCTGTGGTTAATTGGATGAGCAGAAAGTTAAAGGCTGAATATACATTGCACACAGCTAATCCCATGTGAAATCTTGTATCTGTTTGCATGTATAGATTAGTAAGATAAAGATATCTGCACATGAATCACACTATGGCTACAAAGAGTCATTAGACTGATAAGGGTTTTCAGGGGCAGTAAGGCATGACATTGTATATTAAAACAGCAATAACATGAAAGCACTCAGCCATATTAAAGCTTCCCAGCCGCCTTTAATGTCCTATAATTAAAGATATGTTTCAGAGCTTGGTAGGTTTAAGCCTGAAGGCCGAACTCTGGCAGTGAGGCATATTACAATGAAATATGACAGTTGCGTTCCATTCAACTGAGGGACACTTATGTGCAAGGAGAAAGTAATAAGAGGCAATCTAGTGATGTGTTTGGGTGGGAAACAAGGCCCTGAGATTCACAGAAGTCGTCATCTTTACTGAGGATGTCAAATGATGGTGTCAATATGGTAATAGCAAGCATTTATTTCAATGTGATGAAACTATTTGAACATAACATGGAGGGTAATAATGCTGATCCCTGCACACACAGGTCAGTTTATTTGAGGAAATTGGCAGGGCGATAGATCCCAAAGGTAAGTAGCACATCAAAGCCTAGCATTACCGACCAGGTAAAAAGGCCAAAAAGTTAAAGGTCAAATATCCTAAAACACTCCCTACATATATCTATTGATCTAACTTAGGATGTGGCAGAGATGAGGTTTACAGATGTAGCAGAGCTAATATCATGGCATGCAAGCAAAGTTTAGTAGGTAAACCTATTGCCTTCTTTTAACTCATTGGGAGAGATTGATCAAGTCTGGAGCTTTTTGTGCTGCTGCAGGAAGTGCCTTATTTATGACGAAGAAGTCCTCGAGTCCGTGCACCTAAACAAAAATCTACAGCAGCTCTGAGATGCCATAGATTCCTGGCTTCATTTGCAGTAGAAAACTGCTGTAAATGAAGATAAATTAGTTGCATCAGCTGGCCATACCATGCTTCTTTTCAGAAAAGTGACGTAAGAAACGTCACTTGCGACTATTTTTTCAAAAGTCATATCTAAAAAGTCACAAACACAAAGTCACATTTTACTTGTATTTTGCAGACACTTTCATAAATCTTCCTCATTGTCACAGTGTGGTCAATGTGACGCAGGTTGCTGGTTTGCTCATGTTTGTGCTCTGCGTACTGGATGTGGTGGATTCCGTGTAGGCTGGTTGCCAGGGGTGACATGTAGTAACGGCAGCCTGTGTGTGGTCTTCTCTGTTTAAGCATGCTCCCCTCCCTTTATATTCCTGTTTGCTGTTGGCCTTCGGGTCAGTCTGTCTCCAGCCTTGATGGGTGCAGGAGCTATGAACCTGACCTGGGTTATTCCATCTGCCCTCTCTGTGTGGCCACCTAAGTAAGACATCAAGGTCACCTTGTCTGGTCTGTGACCGCCATGTGTCGTTCCTCATGAGGTCCAGACATCTGCCTGTCTGTGCAGCTCTGCTGTGACTGCAATGTGTCGTTCTGCATGGGGTCCAGGCATCTGCTTGTCTGGTGCCGTATCTTGTCTGTGACTGCCATGTGTCTTCCCGCATGGGGTCCAGACTTCTGCTTGTCTGTGCCTAGTATGCAGCTCTGTCTGTTCACCCATGGACTAACTCCACATTCGTTCTGCATGGGGTCCAGGCAGCTGCTTGTGTGCTAGTTCCCATTTGTCTTATTTGTACTGTGTCCTGTGCAGTTTTTTTGGGTTCCAGTACGTGTGCCTGGGTTCCAGTCTTGTTGTGTGGACTGCTGGTGCTTGCACCATAAATCTCTGCAGGTATCATAGGGTCCATCAGCCTCTACACCAGGACCATCCTGGGGGTGCGACCAGTGAGCCCTCAGCTAAGTTCATCCCCACCATCTGGGGGCTCTGTGAAGAACAGGGCTCACTGAGTCTCTGCCCTCTAGGTTTGGCCCCAAGTAAAACAGGTGCACTTGATCCAGTGGTATTTACTGCCACTGGTCCCTTACCTGCTGATTCAGTTTTCTGTCATGTCTGTATCTTGTTAATAAATAATTTGTTTTAGTGACTTTCATGTCTTTGTCTCTGCTCGATTCTGTATGTTTGCCTGAGATGTTCTAGCGGTCGGTAGGACCCTTGCTAGCACATGACACTTATAGAATCTGATACAGAAATGACACAAATTTGGATGCAGAGTGGACATTTGAACACATTTAATTCAGTGGACTGCAATTACTCTGCAGTGTGTTAAAATCTAGAAAGATTCCTTACTGTCTGCCGGAGGCCAGTTGTCATCTGTAATTTTCTTTCTCTGACTAACAAAGTAGTGGTTCTTCAAGATCAAAAACATTAATTTTCATTCTCTTTAGCCTGCAGAGTATCTATTTTACTAGTTTGGAGAAGAAAATGACAACTGGCTCTTCAGTGTTAGGGTACATTTCCTTTTTGAAAGGACTTAAAGGGGTTCTCCGCTTTTCCTATGTTGATCACTTATCCTCAGGATAAGTCATTAATATCATATTGGCAGGGCCTGACTGCTGGCACCCCTGAAGATTAGCTGTATGAAGAGAGCCCAGTGCTTGTACGAGCACTGTGATCTCTACACTATTTACCTGCTTCCCACTGACATTGTAGCATCAAACAGTGTAATTATAGCTTCTCCATCCCATTCACTTTATTGGGGCGGCTCTTATCAACTCTCTTGAATTTCTTCCATAGTGCATGGTGGAGTTTTGTTGCTTCTTCTCAGGAAAAAAGAAGGCATCTCACTAAGAGAGGACAGTGATGACAGAGAGGATGCAACAAACCTAAAGGCTTCTCTGGTGTTTGAAGGAGGAGGAACAGGAGGAATGCTGTAACCCATGGCTCCAAGGTACATTGTCAGACTCAGAGATGACCTCAACATCATCCTGCTATGACTGAGGGGAGGAGTGAGCCATCCAGTCTACAATCTCATCCTTTTTGTCTTCAATAATACTGTGGTGTCTACCAGAAGCAAGGGAGAACTCTGGCATGCTACTCCTGGTTGGATGGCTGGTGCTGCTACTGCTGTTTGCACTACTATCTACATTTGACTTTAGGACGAGGAGGCCTGGGTCTTTCATTTTTCAATCTTCTGTTCAACAAACATTTAATTATGAGGCCTACATAAATGTAAAGTCAAAGGTTTGGTACACAGATTGCAAGTGTTTATTCTATAATTTACAGAGGAACAACTTAATGTCCCTCCCCTTGTACTAATACACTGCACACTCGTATTGACAATTTACAATGCGTTATATACATACATATACATACTAAATGCAATGTGTTAACTAAAATGGGCACACTAATGCAGTTATTGCAGTAAAATGTGTTCCCTGACATGGGTATACTAATGAAGTTAAATGTGTTTGATTTAATTGCATGGTATTTTTAAGTAATACAACTTGTTCACTAACATGAGTATACTAATGCAGTTATTATAGTAGTAACATAACTCGTTATCTTATACGGGTTGTAAGGGATCGCCTCTCATTCGGGGGTCATTCTCACAAGGATCTTCATAACCACTGGGTTTCAGGTCCAAACAGTGCAATTTATTTTACACTCTTCATACACAACATGGCATAAAACAAAAGCCTGCCCGGCTGGGCTCTACCTAAACATAATAAACATCGTATCCCTAACTCGGCTATACGATAGCGTTCACACATGGAACCAGGTGCGGCTTACCCCAGACATACAGTCCACCAGCCCTCAGGCTGTAACAAATGCAGTACCTTTGGAGGGGGTTGTGGTCTAGCAGTCCTCCTGACTCTGACCTTTCAATGCTTGTTCCTGGGTGTCGCTGAGTCCCCCAAAGTCCAGGCTATTGCATAGCCTCATGGCCCCTCAGCCTTGCCTAGCTGAGACCACACTGACAGAGCCTCACCAGGCCTCTGTCTGCACACTCTCCAGAGTGAGACCCACCCAGGATCCATTAGCAGGATTAAATAGGATCCCTGGACATGAGCATGCCCTAAGTCCCGGACTGGAACCTGGGGAAACAACACCTCAATGTTCACATTGCCACATATCCCCCCCCTCTGTTCAAACCTGTGGGGGTGAACACATGTACCAACTGGATGCTCGTGACAGGGCATCCGCATTTTCTTGCCATCGCCTGGCTCAACCTTCCCCCTGGAAGATGTGGTCAGGGTCAGAGGCTTCCCTTTATTTTGCCAGACCCATGCCATCAGTGCTTGGTTTGTTACCCACACTGACATCTTGCCCAAGAGACATTGTCTACAATGTTCCCATGTCCATGTGACAGGCAGACCCTCTCTTTTTATTTTTTTATCTTTCTCGCTCTTTGACTTACACAGCTGCTTCAGCCGAGCACGCTTCTTATGACTCGCCTCTTTTTGTCTCTTTATTTTAACAGCAGATCGTACATTTCTTTTTCCTTTACTCTTAGAATTTCGATCTCGGCTTCTGGAACTCCCTTCAGAATATATTTTTTTGCAAACGACAGACTCTCTGTTTGACTTCGCTGGCTCTTGCAGACGCTTAGGCCTTTTCTTCTTGTCTTTGCGAAGCTCCGTCAGCAGAGCTGGCTTGCCCCCGCTCGCTTCTTTTCCAGCAGTGGTTTCCTCAGATGGTGCCTCAGTTTCAGGGTCTTCTGCCTCTTCACTGCCTCTCCCCACTTCGGCTTTACCCTTGATCTCTGGAACATCCAAGGATTTCTCCCACTTCAAGAGCTCGGCCTTAGCTTCCTTGGCCTTGGTCTCTTTGGTGTCCTCCTTTACTTTATTAGCCTTCTCACCATTCAGGGACATGGCATCATATCCTTGCTTTCTTAATTCCTCCTTCCCTTTCGCATCAAGGTTGGAGGCACTGGGGTCTTCAGCATACTCCTTGTCTTCTGGCGTTTTCTCCAGAGGCTCACCCAAGACACTGGACTCCTTTTGGGGAGGAGTCAGGAGAGACAGCCCATCGTAATAGCCCGGATCTGCAAACTGGTCGTCCATCTCCTCATATCTCTTCCCCAGCAGGCTGCTGGCTACTTGGAAGACCTTGTAGGCAGAGGGGACGTCTTTTGCGACCTGGTCCTGGTTACACACTGTCATGAGACTCTTGGCCTCTGCATGCACATCAGCCCCATCAACTGGTTCAGCCGATACCTTTTCCACCTTCTCTGCCTTGGCCAGCACCCCGGCACCACCATCTCCAGACCCACTTTTACCAGGCTCTGACTTTTTGGCACCTTCCAGAGGATCTTCCTCTTCCAGTTTCTCATTTTCTTCCACCTGCTGTGCAGCAGCACGCTTAGGCTTCTCCAACTCATAGATGGCATCTTTTGAGCTCATGAGAGCTTCCATCTCTGCTCTGAGTTGCTTGTTCAGCCTCTCTAATTCATTTCGCTCCTCAAGCACTTCTTCAAGGGCTCTAGCCAAGGAGAGGGCCTTGGTCGCCTTCTCTCGAGCATCAGTCTCCGCTTGGTCACGTTCTTCGGCATATCTGGCCGAGGTGGTTTTCTCTTCAGCCAGGAGCTTGTCCAACATCTTATGTTTCTTCTCCAATTTAGACACAATTTGTTTCTGGTGGTCCAGGTCTACCATCCGAACATGCAACTCTTGATCAAGTTGAGCCATCCTGGCTTCCAAATTACTTTTCTCCTCCAAGAGAGCAGATTTTTCTGAGGCGCTGTTTAGAACCTCATCAGCCAGCTCATCTCTTTCCTGCTCTGCATGAAGTCTTGATCGCTCAGAAGCTGCAAGTTCCTCTTGAAGTTGGAGAATTTCCGCTTCTATTAGTGACTCTAGTTCCTTCAGTTCATTCATCTCTTTCTGTGACTCCTCTGGAGACTCCTGCAGTTGCTCTGCGAGAACCGCTAGCCCCATTTCTAGTGTATCTAGTGACTGTGCGGAGCGAGAGAAAACATCTTCAAGTTTGTAGCTGTACTGTCCTGTCAGGTCATCTACAAGTGTCAGGATATGAGCTTCAGACACTAGGCTGTCACCCGACTGAACTCTCGTCTCGTCAGATATAACTGTCATCTGGTCGCTAGACTCGCTACTAGTAACCACTTTAGTTTTGCTGGGTCTTGACATGGTAGCCTCACTCTCAAAGTTGCTAACTGTCACGGCACATACGCCACTTATACTATTTGTGTCATTATTAACCCTGACCTCTAGGGGCACCCATGAGTCAATCCCCACCTGGGACATTTTATTAATCATAGAAACCTGTGGAGACTGCACATCCACCTCTGGTACGTGTGGTACACCCTCTAGCCCCACCACATTGTCTACAATGGGGTCTCCTAGGGGTGTTTCTTCAACATTTATCAACACTTTTATATCAGACACATGTTTACCAACAGGGTTAGCTTTTTCCCCAATCACAGCCTGCAAAGGAAAAGGCATGTCATTATTATCACATATTTTACATGACATCACATTTACATTATGCATTTCGTCAAACATGGTACCATCACTTTGCACCTTATCTGCACCCTTGTTCTCAATGTGCAGCTCCTTCACATTATCATTTAAAGGGACAGGTACAGGTTCTGCAGGAGTTTTGTCACTCTCTGCAGAAATGTCTCCATTACTTAAAACCTCCAAGCATAAGGGGAAATTACGGCCCACCATTTCCTCATGTATGAGCGTATTTGTAACATCAGGTTCACTCTCAGTGAGAACCACCTGAGAGTCCGTATTATTCACATAATTGTCCCGAACATGTAACACTCTACCAGTCTCTGGGGCGGCCATCATGCTACCTCTTACCTGGGCTAGCATGGGATCTCTGACTTTCACCACCCCAAATCTAGCTTTGACCACCGGCTCTTTGGGCGACCCAGAAACCTTCTCCCCTGCAGGTTTCTGCGAGGGAGCAATCACAGCAGGCTTATCCGCCTGTTCAGACACAGTTTTTTCTCTGTGTGACTTATTACCTACCGGACCAGCAGGTATCCCCTGCCGCCGGCTCACTGTCACTGGGTCTGCCACATAGTTAATAACAGGAACAGTCTTACCCTTTGTAATAAACCATTCTGGTAAAGCAGTGACATTCTCTCCCGCGGACTCATCAAGGTTGTGGTTGCTCCTAGCAACAGCTTTACTGCACCTCCGCACTTCCTCTCCAGGACTCCGGACACAGTCGCAGGGAAGATATGCACTCCTGAGAACCGCACCGCTCTCAACCTCTTTGTCTTCCCGACGGTTGCCCTTGGCAACGGCACATATCTGCTGTTCATCGGATTCTCCAGGTACACAATTTGTAGCATTTTCTCCTCTCCACAGCTGCCAAAATAACGGGAAGTCTTTGCCAAGCACAAACTCCACTTCCAGGGTCTCACATTTTAAGAGCTCCCACTGCACAGGGCCATAGTCTGTTATAAAGGTCAGAGACACGGTGACATCTGCAGGTAAGTAAAAGAAAACGGTCCTGGAGACATATGCGGTTCCTCTTTCAGCTTTGCTTTAATAGTTGATCAATTCACAGACATCACCACATTCCACATTCCACATGACATAGCGTTAACGCGTTTCGGGTAACCACCCTTACGACTAAGGGTGGTTACCCGAAACGCGTTAACGCTATGTCATGTGGAATGTGGTGATGTCTGTGAATTGATCAACTATTAAAGCAAAGCTGAAAGAGGAACCGCATATGTCTCCAGGACCGTTTTCTTTTACTTACCTGCAGCCTGTTACGGGAACACTCCCCCAGGGCCTCTGGAGCCGGGACCATATTTATTACGGAGGTGAGCTGGATAAAGTTTTTTCTACACGGTGACATCTGTCTCTGGCCCTCTCTCCAGAAAGTCCAGAATTACGGGCAGGACCTGAGACACTTGTTGGCGGGAGTCTAGTACAACCAGCAGCGGGATCCCCCCGATCACCATCTCACAGGACTTTTCCCACGCGCTCCACCATTTGGCAGCCATTTTCACAGGTCAGTTTCTTTTACTGTGCCCTTTAAATCCCTGCACACCTTACACCTCAGAAAAATAAAGTCCAGATTAACCAGCAGTTTTCCAGCAGCACCTGCTCCAGCTCCAGCGAACAAGCAGGCTTCCGGCCCTTTAAGTCACTGCACAGAAACACAGCAATTCCTTGGCAACATTCAGCAGCACCTTCTCTTTTCCGTCAGGTCGTTGCCCCTAGCAACCTGCTGTTATTGCCCGCATCCTCCACCATATGTAAGGGATCGCCTCTCATTCGGGGGTCATTCTCACAAGGATCTTCATAACCACTGGGTTTCAGGTCCAAACAGTGCAATTTATTTTACACTCTTCATACACAACATGGCATAAAACAAAAGCCTGCCCGGCTGGGCTCTACCTAAACATAATAAACATCGTATCCCTAACTCGGCTATACGATAGCGTTCACACATGGAACCAGGTGCGGCTTACCCCAGACATACAGTCCACCAGCCCTCAGGCTGTAACAAATGCAGTACCTTTGGAGGGGGTTGTGGTCTAGCAGTCCTCCTGACTCTGACCTTTCAATGCTTGTTCCTGGGTGTCGCTGAGTCCCCCAAAGTCCAGGCTATTGCATAGCCTCATGGCCCCTCAGCCTTGCCTAGCTGAGACCACACTGACAGAGCCTCACCAGGCCTCTGTCTGCACACTCTCCAGAGTGAGACCCACCCAGGATCCATTAGCAGGATTAAATAGGATCCCTGGACATGAGCATGCCCTAAGTCCCGGACTGGAACCTGGGGAAACAACACCTCAATGTTCACATTGCCACAGGGTATACTAATGCAGTTATTGCAGTAAAATGCATTCACTAAAACAGGTATAGTAGTAATGCAGATTTTGCTGTAAAATTCATTTATTTCAGCTGCACAGTATCTTGAAGTTATGGAATGCGTTACTGAAATGACCTAAAATTCCCAATTAAAAACTGTGAATAAACTGAAGAAACTGACTTTTAGTAGAAAATAAATAAATGGGGGAGGGGGTAATTCACCAGTTTTTGCAGCAGAATGTATGTTGTTGATGTTGGAGGTACTGGCAATAAACTTAAGAACTGTAGAAACTTCTACAAAAAAAAATAGTAATAGTTTGTCACAGGATTTTGCTAGCAACGGTATGATACTATGAAATACAGAACTCTGAATGATCAGCCCCTCACTGTCTTTTCTTTCCGTGATAAAACCCTAAATTGACCTAATTATAATCCTATACTCTCCCTATTCTCCCCCTAAACTGTCCCTTTCATACCTAGACTGCTAGCTTGTACCTGCAATTTCTTTTCGCCATCATGCTTTCAGATTTGCAAGCTGTATGCAGAATGGTGTTTTGCACATTCTGAACAAAAAACAAAAGGACCTGCCGCAATCCTGCCCCCTAATTTACTGATCAGGCTGCCTGTCAGCCTCTGGGCCAATCAGGGCAAGTCCTCAACTCCCTCGCTCTCAATGACATGACCATCTTTAGCCTTCCTCCTGTTTTCCTCACCAATACTCACAATAATATTATAAATGCCACTCCTGATATGTGAGTCATATATATTAGAATGCATTGATATTCAGGAGCAACAGCGTACCATTCATGATTGGTTATCTTTAAAAGCAATGCCTTAAGAAACACAGATATCTTGTCAACTAGGAAAGATGTAGAGTCTTAAAATACATAGCTTTAAAACTTTTGTAAAGTGCAGCTTTTCTAGATATATTATGTATCAGTAGCTGTGAAATCATCAAATAGAAATAATAATATGTTAGATAATGGAGACTATAAAACAACTGCACATTAATATATTCCCTTCCCTACTATTTTATCTATATGATCTATAGTACAGCAGTTATATGCGCTCACTGCTTCTAAGATAAGCTCAGAATTACAATGAGCCATTCATTTGACGATGGATGACACATTGTATATTCCTTTGCTGGATTTAATGCCCCACTATAAGTGTATATTTGATGTAAATAAGTTTGTGCCAATAAAGCAGCTTTTGTCTATCAAAAGAACCATTATCTTTTATAAAGCTCAGTAAACTTTATGGTAAAGAGCATGTGACTAAACATAAGCATTTCCTATACCAACAAAGCCACTTATAAAATGCAAGACATATTCTGTTGGCTAACGTTATGGAGTAATCACAATATACGAATATACAAACGTAAGATGTTTTTATTTTTTGTTTAAATACCAGTGTAATGGGGCTGTATAGAACTTATACATTGATGAGCTAATAATTTCTGATTGGTGGGGCCCAAAACCAGCACAACCACTTATCAGTGTGAAGAGGCAACAAGTACAGTGGCCTCTTCCTTGGCCTGTGATGTTGTATCCATAGGTTAAATAGCCTTTGTGCTGCTCAGTCCCATTCAAGTAAATGGGATTAACCAGCAATACCAAGCATATCCCAATCAGAATCAAAAACTGGTGACTTCCTGAGGTAAGGTTATCTATATTTAATTTCAAGAAACCCCTTTAAGAGAAAGTCCGATAATGGTTGTGGTTTCTACAAGAATAATAGGAACACAGAAGTACAGCCAGGAAAGGATGTGTCTGGTGCTGGGTGCTAGCGCGTGTATCACTCTTTGACTTTACTGTAAATCGTACCGAAGTTTTCACAAAATGTTTGCAGAATTTGCTGTGCTTCTTTGTATTATCATAACTAGGAAGGAATAGATATTTTTTTGGGTTTCCCTAATGTCTTTATTAGTCTAATTATTCCCCTCTGCAACTGCACTGCTAGATTCATTTCTCTCACAAGCAGGGGGTGTCTCCCTTATGTGTAATCTGCCTGCACTGTACTACTGTGACGCCCTTTCCCTTACTTCCCACTATGTTTTTTTCTTATCTCTGGAGCTCACAGAACAGATAAGGAGGGAGGAGGTAGAGCTTGCACTTACAGAAACGCTTCTGTGAATTCAGAAGCTGTGTGGAAGCAGTTCTTTTTATCAGGCTCAGAATCTAAAATAACTCTGATATTCCTCCATTTCCTCTCTGCCGTCTTCTGTTTCTCTATTACCAGGGGTGGATCTTGCATGACAACAGGCAGTGGACTGCAATGTTTTTCAGGTGGATGCAGGCATATTTTTTAAATTAAGACATTTAGAAATTTGTTATTTACACAATTCTCTATTAAATGAAATGAAATGAAATTTTGTGAAAGTACAGTGATTCTTTAAAAAAATAAACTGCCACCAAAAAAAGGTAGTGCAATCTACAGGCAGCATATTATAGAGCAGAAGAAGCTGAGCAGATTAATATTGTTTTGTAGGGAAAGATTCAATAAAACTTGCAATTCTAAACATTTAAATGTCAGATTTTTCTATGTTCTGATGTATACGTAAGGCATGTTGTTAATGATTGATAGCTTTCTCTGCGTACGTGTGTATACAGAGATAGCTATCAATCACTGATAAGACAGCCCTGTGTACAACTGAATGTAATAAACTAAATGTATAAAGTGCAAGTTTTACAGATTTTTTTTCCTGCAAAACTATATATCAATCTGCTCAGTTTCTCCTGCTCTATAATATGCTGCCTGCAGATTGCACTGTATTTTGTGGTGACCCGTTCCCTTTAAATAGAGGACTAATATTTGATCTGAGTAAAAGAAAGCCAATTTACCACTCTGCATAGATATTTCTTTGTCTAAGAAATATACAAAGGAGCTCTTTCTCCTCCTCCTTATGAAGCACAAACTAATACAGAACCTGCCACATACATGCAATCTTATTTGCAGGCAGCATGTCATAGTGCAGGCGGAACTGAGCAGATTGATATATAGTTTTGTGGAAAAAGATTTTGTATAAGCCGGGTTCATATCACCGTTATGGATTCCATTCTTGTTTTCCATTATAACGGAAAATAATGGGATCCATAAGACGGAAGTCAAAAGCCTTTAAGAGGCATTCCGTTTTGATCCGTCAAAACAAAAGTATATGGGAATCATAACGGAACGGTCTGGTTCCCGTTATGCAAGACGGAAAACAGAGTCCTGTCGACAGAACTTTTTTTCCCGTTCTGCATAACGGAAACCAGACGGATCCGTTATGATTGCCCATAGACTTCTATTATGACAGAAAGCAAAACGGAATGCCTATTAAAGGCTTCCGTTTTGCATTCCGTCATAATACAAGTCTATGGGCAGCATGACGGACCTGTCTGGTTTCTGTTTTGCAGGACTGGACTCCTGCATAATGAATCCATTCTGCTGCCTATAGACTTGTATTATGAATTTATGAAGGATCAAACCGGATTGCCTTTTAAAGGCTTCCATTTTGACTATTATCTAATGGATTCCATAAAACAAAAACAGAATCCAAAAACCGTGATGTGAACCCGCCCTAACTTGTATTTGATTTATTTACATTTTAATGAATAAAACACAAGTTATACCGGATATTTTCATACAAAACTATATATCAATCTTCTCCGCTCTGTCTGTCTATACTACAGTTTGCTGACTACATACAGTGTCTCACAAAAGTGAATACACCCCTCACACATTTGTAAATATTTTATTATATCTTTTCATGGGACAACACTGAAGACATGACACATTGTTACAATGTAAAGTAGTCAGCGTACAGCTTGTATAACAGTGTAAATTTGGTGTGCCCTCAAAATAACTTAACATACAGCCATTATTGTCTAAACTGCTGGCAACATAAGTGAGTACACCACTAAGTGAAAATGTGCCCAATTAACCATTTTCCTTCCCTGGTGTCATGTGACTTGGTAGTTTTACAATGCCTTAGGTGTGAATGTGGAGCAGGTTTGTTTAATTTGGTGTTATCGCTCTCTCCCTCTCTCATACTGGTCACTGGAAGTTCAACATGGCACCTCATGGCAAATAACCCTCTGAGGTTCTGAAAAAAAGAATTGTTGCTCTACATAACAATAGCCTAGGCTACAAGGCTAGAAGATTGCCAACACTCTGAAATTGAGCTTTAGCACGGTGGCCAAGACCATACAGCGGTTTAATAAAACAGGTTCCACAATGAACAGACCTCGCCATGGTCAACCAAAGAAGTTCAGTCCACATGGTCAACATCATATCCAGAGGTTGTCTTCTCAAAATAGACATATAAGTACTGCCAGCATTGCTGCAGAGATAAAAGGGGTGGGGGATTAGCCTGTCAGTGCTCAGACCATATGCAGCACACTGCATCAAATTGTTCTGCATTGTTGTCGTCTCAGAACGAAGCCTTTTCTAAAGATGATGCACAAGAAAGCCTACAAACAGTTTGCTGAAGACAAGACTAAAGACTAAAGACATGGATTACTGGAAAAATGTCCTGTGGTCGGATGAGACCAAGATAAACTTATTTGGTGTCAAGCGTGTGTGGCAGCAACCAGATGAGGAGTACAAAGACAAGTGTGTCTTGCCTACAGTCAAGCATGGTGGTGGGAGTGTCATGGTTTGGGGGTGTATGAGTGCTGCCAGCTGTGGGGAGCTACAGTTCATTGAGGGAACCATGAATGCCAACATGTACTGTGACATACTGAAGCAGAGAATGATCCTCTCCCTTAGGAAACTGGGCCACAGGGCAGTATTCCAACATGGTAACGACCCAAAATACACCTCCAAGATGACCATTGCCATGCTAAAGAAACTGAGGGTAAAAGGTTCTGGACTGGCCAAGCATGTCTCTAGACCTAAATTCTATTGAGCATCTGTGGGGCATCCTCAAATGGAAGGTGGAGGACTGCAGGGTCTCTAACATCCACCAGTTCCATGATGTCATCATGGAAAAGTGGAAGAGGATTCTAGAGGTAACCTGTGAAGCTCTAGTGAACTCCATGCCCAAGAAAGTTAAGGCAGTGCTAGAAAAAAATGGTGGCCACACAAAATATCGACAATTTGGGCACAGTTTGGCCATTTCCACTTAAGGGTGTACTCATTTTTGTTGCCAGCAGTTTCAACATTAATGGCTGTGCGTTGAGTTATTTTTGGGGCACACCAAATTTACACCGTTATACAAGCTCTACACTGACTACTTTACATTGTATCAAAGTGACATATCTTCAGTGTTGTCCCATGAAAAGATATAATAAAATATTGACAAAAATGTGAGGGGTGTACTCACTTTTGTCAGATACTGTATAAGACAGCAGCAATTTGAACATTGCAGACTCCCTTCAAACACTAATTGGCTGCATCCGTCATCAAATAAGCCAATAGTCATAAGCAGTTCTAATAGTTAGAAAACCAAAAAGTCATAGGTAATACTGTTAGTGTCCCCTTAAAAAAATCACTGTTTTAAACAAGCAGGTCCATGAGGACACCAACTACGTCAAACCAGCTGTTTCTATCATTCCCAAGATCCTTTGGGATACATTCCTAGGAGTTTGTGTGTATATTCCTGCATATGGTCATCAACATAGTAGCCCTGACAGCCCCCATCTGCTAAGGTTTCCACAGAAATTTCAAGCAGTGAGCTCAAGTGAGTCATTGCAATGTAGTCAATGCAAAACTAAAAACTAAAAATAATAATACTTTTTTCCCTATCTCAAGGTTGATAAAGTGACATTTTAACTATAATGCATAGGGTTATAAGCTCAAAAATATAAGGGAATCAAGTGTATATCACATGAGTAATTACACCCATACACACATTGCAATACAATTTGAATAGAGTGTTAGTCATATGATTTTTTTTTATCAATTTCAATTACATTTCCCTAATTATGTATTACCCATATGTTCCCCACTGCTGTCTACCTACATCCCGTGAAGTCACAGAACGAGGGTCATGCGTAATCTTTTTCTTTGCAGATGCACACATTTTGGATGGAGCTTGAAATGATGGTGCCAGATTATGTTGCGTCAAAAAGGTAAAGCAGTAGGGGTTATGTGCGCACATAAGCTACTAATATATCTAAATAATCTTCTTATTCTCTTTCCAGCATTAAAAGGGAAAAAAAATGAACCTGATTAACACATTTCTTGACAACAGTGGAGAAAAGCAGCTTTTATTGTCCGCCAAGAGAACATTTTGCAGGCAATTGATACACACACAGCTTCCCCCGAGTCCAATATATTTCAAGAGGTTTTATCCTTCTAACAAATAAGGCAAAATAAATAAATAAAATAAAAGCTTACACTTTGGTCTGCGGTCTTCAGCTGTAAAAGATATGACTGATATACGCTCACTAAAACACCAGATCATAAATGAGACAGACAAAATGAATTTAGGTGGGGGAAAATGTCACTGAAAAAAAAAAGAGGATTATTCTGGTAGCATAAATCAGAATAGAAGAGAATAAAAGCTTCATCTCCCCCTCCTGGTGCTGGAAACTTTCCAGTTCCTTAGGAGGTCCTGGTTTGGGTTGCTATCAATAAACCTTTTGACGTGGTTGGTTATTGGATGAATAATATCTTTCAGCTGTCCATCTGGGGATCCTGCGTTTTGTGCATATATCCATAAAATGGAAATGCAGCCTCAAATAGAATTTGAATGATAACATTTTAAATAAAGGAAATGCATTTGGCAGAATTGTGACTGTTACAGTAGTAATAAACTGATGTAGTAGAGCTGAGATAGGGAAACAAGCGCCGATCAGTGATCTAGAGCACTCGTTTTATTAAGAGCTTGTTCACATCAGCGTTATGATAACATGATTATAACGGAAAATAACGGAATCGATAAGACAGAAGTCAAAACGGAAGCCTTTTAAGAGGCATTCCGTTTTGATCCTTCATAATACAAGTCTATGGGCAGCAGAACGGCTCCATTATGCAGGAGTCCAGTCCTGCATAACTGAAACCAGGATGGATCCGTTACGCTGCCCCTAGACTTGTATTATGATGGAATGCAAAACGGAAACCTTTAATAGGCGTTCCATTTTGATCTGTAATAATAGAAGTCTATGGGAATCCTAACGGATCCGTCTGGTTCCCGTTATGCAGAACGGACAAAAAAGTCCTGTTGACAGGACTTTGTTTTCCGTCTTGCATAACGGGAACCAGACCGTTCCGTTATGATTCCCATAGACTTTTGTTTTGACGGATCAAAAACGGAATGCCTCTTAAAGGCTTCCCTTTTGACTTCCGTCTTATGGATTCTGTTTTTTTTTTCATTATAACTATGTTATAACGGAAAGCCATAAAGGAATACATAACTCTGATGTGAGCCCACCCTAACATGGAGCAGTTATGACCACTGCTTGTGCCCAAATGATTGTTCAGGCACATAGGGGTAGTTTTATCAAAACTGTTGTAAAGGAAATCTGACTTACTTCCCCAGGCAACCAATCAGATTCCACCTTTCATTTTCCAAAGACCTCTGAAAAATGAAAGGTGGAATCCGATTGGTTTCTTCAGACAACTAAAAGTCAGTTTTCCTTTACATCAGGTTTGATAAATCTTCCCCATAAAGTTGCATTATTGTTGGCAACAGATCCCTCTTTACTAGAACTGAGCAATTTGATTCTAACATTCAGAAAATTGACTTGAATTTTCAAAAAAAAAATTGATTATAATAATAAATCAGAATTTAGGGAGATTTGAATCAGGAGTATCAAAGAGAGGAAAGAGATATTTTTCCTGGGGCTCTTTCGATTTGGGTTGAATTTATTTAGTCTCAAATTGATTCTCCCTAATCGGACCCAATTAAAATTTTATGAAATTCACTCATCTCTACTATTTACACAGGGCGATGTTCTGCCAAAAACTAAGTATTTCTAATCACGCACAAAAGATCTGATCACCCAACAAGTGAACATTTGCTTGTTTGTTGGGTGGTTGGCATCTTGTGGTAATGGTTGAATGAGCAAACATTCGTACAAAGATTTGTTCTCAATCATTTACTTATGTTAAAAAGACCCCTAGTCTACATAGCAAACTTAAAGGTGTTGTCCGTTTTATTAATATAAATAATAAGCTGTTTGAAGAGAAGGCCGCGCTCCTGTGAGCGCTAACTTCTCTTCATCTTTTACCTGCTTGTCATCGCAACTGCAGTGGTGAACAGGTGTAATTACACCTAAGCCATCCCATTCATTTCTATGGGACGGCTCCTTCCTATTCAAGTGTATAAGAAGGAGCTGTCCCATAGAAGTGAATGGGACACCTAACTTGTAATTACACCTGCTCACCATTGTAATTGCGATGACAAGCAGGAAAACAATAAAGAGAAGGCAGCGCTCGCTGGAAAGCGGCCTTCTCTTCAAATAGCTGATCAGCAGGGGTGCCAGGATTTGCCAAAAGTTTTGCCTAGAGAAATTCAGCTCCACACATACATATGTTATTGGTCTTCCTGTTTCTCTATAACGTCAGAAAATCAGTGTTGGACTGGCCCATCAGAGTACCAGAGGATTCTCTGGTGGGTCCAGGTTCTGATACCATGGTGGGCCCCAAAGATCTAGTAGTAAAAATCATTTGGCATTGCCTTTAGAGACAATAAGTTGCCACTGATGTGAGGGTTGAGCCCTAACCCCAGTTCAACTGTGCAACCCTGCAGATAATAGAGTAAAACTGGAGCAAAGTTCCCACCCTGTATGTCTCATAAGCAGGTGTATGCAATTTGTAATTCTTTCAGCAGTGCTGCTCTATAGGCGCAATGCAATTAAATGTACCACATTAATAAAACGCAGGTTAGGTAAGTCTCAATATTTTCTGTGAAGGATCTCAAAGTTCTTATGGTCACTTAAAAATAGACATTACCCAAATTCCCTAAACACATTCCTATTCTGGTAGTATGTGTATATTGTCACTTATGTAACCGTTTACATTCTTTATGTCATCATGTCACTGAAATGCTTGTACATAAGGGGTCTCAAATATAATTAGCATTTAGTTTAGTGAAGAAGTGTAACGGTGTGGTTTTACTTGTGCTTGGCATCGATCTGCCCGCCTCGGGGCTGCATGTGGAGCATCAGCACTTTACCTGTGTCTTCAGACCTCAGGTCTTTATTATTGAGAAAAGCCATGTCAGGTGAAAATAATCGCATCCTACTGCGCTGAAGAGAAAGGCAGCCACTGCTCTTGTACAATCTGCTTGCGGTGGGGATCTGTTTTATGTGCAGCTATGGGACTTGTCACAGCATTTATAGTTGCTTTGACTATGTAACACTCAGTAATGCAGTCAGACTAGGGAAGATCCCAGTGGTGCTCATGCACATAGGCACACACAAATTTTAAAATATGAAAGAATTAGACCCCCACCACCACAAAAAAAAATAAAAAAATGATGTTTCAGAATGGATAAACTATCTGTATGGTATGTTGTAACTACCTTGCTTCTTAGTGTTCACCAGTCCTTATATAACTCAATTATTTTTGCCTGTTAATATCAATAAGTTGTCAAACAATTTTGGACATATTCCTATATTATGTACCACTACTATGACTGAAAGAAACTGTTCAATACTATGACTGAAAGAAACTGTATAATACTATGACTGAAAGAAACTGTTCACTGTTCATGCAAATATGCTTACTAGTTATTTGTTTATTTATTTATTTATGTTTGCACAGATCTTGCCTTTTGCTGCTTTTATAGCAAAGCTTCAAAGGATAGAGCTGTGTATCTGAGGACTGATCTAACTAGAGGTTAGCTAGAGTGCCTACAGGGGATCTGAGATAGTCTGAAATTGGTAAAGACTGCTGCTCTCTTCCTCTCTCTGTATCTTTACCTCAGACTGGCTTCTTTTGATAAACACAGGTCTACCCCTGTCTCACAAGGAAGTCAATGTATGGAGAGTTGATTTCTATTACAGCCACTGCAGAATGATCACAAGGTATAAAATACCAAATCATCAGTCAGAAAACATATACATATGGTCATTTGTGCAAATACAGTATACTGAGGCAAGTGAGCCTTACTAAGAGGGGCATGGAGATTTGCTTTAAAAGGTCTCTGCAAGTCATATAATAACCAGTCTTATAATAACAGCAGTCATTTTGCTCCTAGGAATTTTATAAAACATGCATACAGTGGCCTCCCCTCCATAGAGGCAAACCATGTGATTTTTATAGGGCTTGGGGCAGAGTGACTTTGAACTACCTCTACTGTTGATTCGCTGCTTTTTATGTTAGCTGCCACTAGGGGAATCTCAGTGCATTGAGATTCTACAAATTGTATTGATTTCAATAGTAACTGTATAAATTCCACTACCCCAGTTTTATAGTATATTGTAGGAGACACAGTATATCAGTGTATTGATGGTAGTTATCTGGTGTACATACATTGAAAGATATGCTGTTCAGAATGAGTGCCATATTTTTGAAGCACCCATTTTTTTTTTAGACATAGGAGTCTAATAAATTAGGTGAGGTAAAATGTGATATTTTTTTTTGAACACATTCTTGTATTAAAAAATGTCTTCTACTCAATAAAACAAATGATAAATTTGTCAGACATCTAGAGAATCACATTTTACATCCCACGTTGCCTGGGAGAATTTGACACATGCATACTGGGAAACTGGATGGGGCAGGGGGACCCATACTAAGTTTTGCCATGGGTCCTATGAGGTTTTGTGTACGCCCCTGCCTGCATTATAATATGGTCAGCAACCCGTGGTCTATGGGGACCATAACTGTTTGCAGATTCATATAGCCAAGCATGTCTCCAGACCTAAACCCTATTGAGCATCTGTGGGGCATCCTAAAACGGAAGGTGGAGGAGCGCAAGTCTCTAACATCCACCAGCTCCGTGATGTCGTCAACTCATCATGGAGTGGAAGAGGATTCCAGTGGCGACCTGTGAAGCTCTTGTGAGCTCCATGCCCAAGAGAGTTAAGGCAGTACTGGAAAATAATGGTGGCCACACAAAATATTGACACTTTGAGAAAAATTTGGCCATTTGTACTCACTTTTGTTGCCAGCAGTTTAAACATTAATGGCTGTGTGTTGAGTAATTTTGAGGGCACACCAAATTTACACTGTTATACAAGCTGTACACCGACTACTTTACATTGTATCAAAGTGTCATATCTTCAGTGTTGTCCCATGAAAAGATAGAATAAAATATTTACAAAAATGTGAGGGGTGTACTCACTTTTGTGAAATACAGTAGATGGAGGATGTTAGAGGATGTGTGCATGTACTCTAAAATACATACAGTATAGCAATCCAGGGATATATTTTATACATGGACAGAACACATCCACTTATTGATATTTTATATCTTTATCTTAAACCAGTGCTAAATTATGAAATTGCAAATGTACAAACTGCACTGCTCTGAACACGGTAAATTTCTTCCTCACAGCCCGAAGCTTTCTTAATTATCTAGTATGGAGAATTATACAAATAAATCTATTTCTCATTTAGAAATTAGCACAGTGTTTAACGCCATTGCAGTTTCAGATAATAATAACGTTGCTTAATCAGATTATCCGTGTTGAATAATCCACATCCCAAGTTAATGTACAAATTCTCCAGGAGTCAGTAAGAAGCCGCCTAATACAAGTTTGCTTTCCCACAAATCCACAGCTCAGGAATTAGAAGTCAAAGAATCTTTGATCATGCTTTTCTCTACCAAACACAAAGAAAGTGGAACATACAATATGCAGATTCACGCGGGCTCAGCTACCAACGGAATTCATTATTTTTACCAAGAATAAAACACATTGGGGTTTATTATACTCAAGAGGGGTTACATTTTGACTTGCTGAAATGTGTACCTTGTGGATCAAAGAATTCTTATTGCAGTTGTTAGGATCCCGGGAAATGTACGAATCATGTTAATTGCGTTGCATAGTGTAGAGGCAGATGCTAGACAGACACAGAAAAGCCATACAATACACAGCACAGCTGCCAAATTTCACATTTCTGCTTTCTGACATAAAGCAATGTGCCATTTTACTGGATGCTTCCATACTGAGAAGCCCATTTGACGCTTCTTATTTTTCTTTACTGTACACAAAAACTGGAATATTTCTAAAAGTTTCTGGAAAATGCATCTTTATAACGAGTGTGATGTTCTTTCTTATGGATATTGAATAGGCTTGAAACATGGAGCATGGTGTTGCGCCCGTTTGGCATATATTTGAGCAATGGGAAGGTATAGGAATGTCACAGAATATGTTTGGATATTTGCTAACCAATCGTATCCTTCAGATGACATCTATAGGCATGGAGTAAGCAGAACCTAAGCTTTGCTGAACCTATATAGCTGTTGGTGATGGTAAAACACATCTACATACAGGGTAATAATAAAAGCCATGTAGTCACTGTAAAACGGTGAAGCTTTGAAACTAATTCTTGTATCCAGTGAGTTACAGCACTGTTTGGCTTGTGGTCTTAAATCGCAGAGTGTTCCATAGACATAATTAGGTTTTCCATTAGCCAGGATTAAAAAGTAAACCGTATCATGGCCAAGCAGAAAGGCTTGTTGCCCCCCAATGCCCATGCCCCCATCATGTGCACTTCTAATGTGATCAATTAAGGTATTGGTATCTTTGTCTATCCTCACATCATACAGTATGGATTGGGCTTATTTAATTTCACATTATTCAAGAACTAAACCAGCACTATTGCCCTTCTAATTTCATTCTAAACCTCAGCCGACACTAGTTTGATTTAGTCATCTAATCAGCCGACAATCTGACTTTATTTGGCTTTTTCCATGAGTTACTTCCATGGTAAGTTGTGAATAGATGCATATGGATGTATATTTTTTTTTTTACCTTTTTTTTTTTTTTTTTTACCTTTTTTTTTCTGGCATCACATATCCCAAGATTTATGGACTCAGATGATCAAGATTGAATTAAAAAACAAGATTTAATAGTAGTATGTCAGGAGTTGTTTATGCTATAGTATATATGTCTATATGTAGCCACTCTGGGGTTGTGATGTGAATAACCACCTGTTAAGATTTTGGCTAGCTTGTCATGATAGGTATGCAATTTGTATAGTGAGGAGTTTTCAACAAAATTTGCAAAAAGGTAGGGTGTTATTTTTGGTGTTATTTTTGGTGGTATTGTCCTAGATGGGCCAAATAGTTCTTATCTGCCGACACATTCTATGTTTCTATGTTTCTAGATACTATGTTTTAAAAAATTGACACTTAAAAGGATTCATGAATCTAAGTTATCCATAACTTTTAAACTTGAAGGACATTTCCTAATGAATTTGTTCCTCATCTTGCTTAGTTTACTGCACTTATATATATAAAAAAATATAATATACATATATATATATATATATATACAGTACAGACCAAAAGTTTGGACACACCTTCTCATTCAAAGAGTTTTCTTTATTTTCATGACTATGAAGGCATCAAAACTATGAATTAACACATGTGGAATTATATACATAACAAACAAGTGTGAAGCAACTAAAATATGTCATATTTAGGTTCTTCAAAGTAGCCACCTTTTGCTTTGATTACTGATTTGCACACTCTTGGCATTCTCTTGAGGAGCTTCAAGAGGTAGTCACCTGAAATGGTCTTCCAACAGTCTTGAAGGAGTTCCCAAAGATGCTTAGCACTTGTTGGCCCTTTTGCCTTCACTCTGCGGTCCAGCTCACCTCAAACCATCTCGATTGGGTTCAGGTCCGGTGACTGTGGAGGCCAGGTCATCTGGCGCAGCACCCCATCACTCTCCTTCATGGTCAAATAGCCCTTACTTTCAAAGTTTTCCCAATTTTTCGGCTGACTGACTGACCTTCATTTCTTAAAGTAATGATGGCCACTAGTTTTTCTTTACTTAGCTGCTTTTTTCTTGCCATAATACAAATTCTAACAGTCTATTCAGTAGGACTATCAGCTGTGTATCCATCGGACTTCTCCTCAACGCAACTGATGGTCCCAACCCCATTTAAGGCAAGAAATCCCACTTATTAAACCTGACAGGGCACACCTGTGAAGTGAAAACCATTTCAGATGACTACCTCTTGAAGCTCATCAAGAGAATGCCAAGAGTGTGCAAAGCAGTAATCAAAGCAAAAGGTGGCTACTTTGAAGAACCTAGAATATGACATATTTTCAGTTGTTTCACACTTTTTTGTTATGTATATAATTCCACATGTGTTAATTCATAGTTTTGATGCCTTCAGTGTGAATCTACAATTTTCATAGTCATGAAAATAAAGAATACTCTTTGAATGAGAAGGTGTGTCCAAACTTTTGGTCTGTACTGTATATATCTTCTGAGCTCCTTAACATGTATATACAGCGTATGCAGCGTCCCTAATCTGACTGTATTTTATGCATTGTATGTCTCATAGATTGTATATGGAGAGAGATGTGTAGCTATTGTTAAGTATAATAAAAAAAGGACGCTGCCCTGCAGATCACCTAACAGGAGTAGATATTAGGAAAAGGTTTTATTAGTTGTAGTAACAAACAATGCGTTTCAGGGATGAAATTTTCCCATTTGTCAGTTTCACTAACAACCTCCTACTGGGTGCTTGGCTTACTGTTGCCAGACACGACTGCCACCACCTCTTCCTCACTGGGAAGAAGTGAGTCAGTCTAGGGTAAGCTGTGGATGTATAAACTGTTTGTATAACAGCCCTTCAGGTAAAGAGTTACTGGATTCTACAGCGAGTGTAACTGTTCCACAAATGGGAGTGCAAATTGTTCTGTCAGAGAAGGTAAATGCCTGCAGCTTGGCCACAGATTTCCCTGCATGTGGTAGGATCTAATAATCTTCAAGTTTCCCTTCATATTTAAAGAACAGCCTGGTCACCTGTTTAGAGACTTTGCTATATTAAGGAGAAACTAATACAGAGTGAGTGAGAGGAACAAGTTGCGCTCCTTAGTCAAGCTGGAAAGATTGAGCAGATTATAAGAAAGACTTAAACCACTGCCTCCTATACATAGCCTTGGGAAGTTGCATGTATAGTGAGGATTGTGCTTGACATATTTAGTGCCTGTTTGAACCATCTAAAAAACTGCCTGAGTAAAGTATATTGAGCTTGTTATACTAAAATCTCCTTATTGTACCAATGTATCATCAATATACTGCATTACCAGCCCTTCCGTGGGACCCTTGTCTTGCAGTTGCAAAACGACTTAAGGGCACCTCCACTACCATCAGGCAGAGGACCCCGAATGGTCCTCAGAGGGAATAAAAGGTTTGCCCTCCTATCACTGCATGGGCCCAGGGAGCACCAGAGTGAAGGCTCCCACTATAAGTACGACTACTCCCATCCTCTCCACCACTCATACAGCTCCTACAGCCCATCAAATATAAATCATACTGCTATCAAGCTAACCGTACATTTTACTAACACAAGTTATGCATGCAAGCCATCTGCCTCAACATGTGTTTCACTATTTCGCCATGCCAGACAGCAATTATGCATTAAAAACCCAACTCCCAACTCCCTCCTCCGTCCTATATTGCTTCTGCATGTGTAATGCCAGGAATACAATAGTGTACACCAGTCCTGAGCCCAAAAGCAGGAGCACGTCTACATTAACTAAGTCTTTAATGCCTGTAACACTTATCATCTTTGTTCTTATGAAGAATAAAGGCTGGTTCTACATCTTATTACATCATCACATATAAGTCTGTCTCGTGTTAACCCTTGGGAAACAAGCTCCTCATTATGAATGGAGACCACACAGTCTTCAACTTCGCATATTGATGAAAAGTCAACAGATCGCGCTAGCTTGTCTACTACAACTCCCAGTATTTACCTACAGGGAGGTGACACAGTATTCACAAAAGCTACTCTTTGCCTTCACATTAATATTCTTGTCACAATCTTCCCCCGCGCTGGTAGGGAATATAAAGAACATTTTGTTTCACTGAATGGGACAGAAGGGGGGAGAAATCCATGGCTTGCTCTGTTGCTTCTGTAATAGCTGGAGTGGAAAACAAGACAGATTTCATATTACGGTAATTAAAAGGCTAAAGATTGGCAAAAAACAATTATTTGCCATCTGTAAATAGATCAGTACTTTGGATAAATCAATAACTGGAGCTCAGGCCCGGCTTACTGAGTAATTACAAAAGTGTTTTCCTCGCAATCTCACAGTAACAAGGCTTGTTTGGGAGAGAAGAACGTTCTCCCACATCACAGTGTGAGTAATGATACCAAGTTGTATTGTTTTCAATGGCCAATTAAACAATCCAATATGACTGAAGAGAAAAACAGATTGTCCCACCCACTCCCATCCAGTCCGATCTGCTATAAGTTACAGACGCCAATTGATCTCTGACCTTCTCTTGTATTCTGTACAGTCACATTTATTACTGAAGCCAGGCTTTAAAATAGTTCAGAACGTCTATGTCTAGGGGTCAGGAAAGTAGCAGTGTGGGGGACAAAAGTGGCTTCCTTTAAAATTGAAACATAAAACATGTCTGTATCGACAATGCTTGCTCTTCCTACAGGTGTTTGTCATCTGGACTATCACTATGTTTATAACTGACTTCATTATCTGACAGTGTGCTGTAATGGTGCACCAGAGAAAAAGTTAAACAATTCAGTTTTTTTACATCTGTGGTAATACAAAAGGCTATGTGAATGGCTAATGGGCTTTGTGACTCATCATAACTAGTGATGGACGAACATTGGCCGGGACGATCAAATATTCGCGAACCGCGCGTTCGCGGAGGACCACATTGACTTTAATGGCAGGCGAACCTGAAAAACCTTCCGGTCATATTTGCCGCCACCAAATACTTACTAGAAGTGCTCAAATAGTCCCACAACATGGACAGTAACATACCAGAGGGGGATTAATGGCAAAAATTCCCACAAAAAATATTTATTTTAATCAGGGGCCATTTTTATGCATCTTAAAAGGAAACTCTCAAAAATGTGCCCTGCTAGAGCCTATAATTTTTTTTTTTTAGGCCCCAAAAATTAGGCATTCACCTGACAGAAAATAACAAGTGATTATGTGGCTAGAGCTATATTAAACGGTCACTGGATAACAATTTTACAGTAGGCCAGTACAGGCCCCAAAAATTAGGCAGTCATCTGACAAAAAAAGAACTAGTGATTATGTGGCTGGAGGTACATTAGACGGTCACTGTATAACAATTTTACTGTAAGCCAGTACAGGCCCCAAACATTAGGCACAGCTATTCTCACCGTCCGCAGCGGACACCGTCCATTGAAAAAGTACACTGGATATCACAGATATTTTTTGGATGCGCACACTTTACACAGGAGATGTGGCACGGATAATTGAAATCTCCGCAGCGGACACCGTCTATGGAGAAAGTACACTGGATGTCACTGATATTTTAGGGATGCTCACACTTTACACAGGAGATGTGGCGCTGATAATCTCACTGTCCGCAGAGGACACCGTCTACGGAAAAAGTCCACTGGATGTCACAGATATTTTTTGGATGTGCACACTTTACACTGGAGATGTGGCACAGATAATTCAACTGACCGCAGCGGACACCGTCTACGGAAAAAGTACACTGGATGACACTGATATTTTAGGGATGTGCACACTTTAAACAGGAGATGTGTCCTATTACACGGTATTTAGCGCAGGATGCGCTAAAAATATATTACACAAAGGACTTTTAGGTCTCTGAAAAGTTTTTTGTATAAAAATCTTCTTATTACACTCCCTACAGTCTGTCCTTTCCTATGCACCGCTCTCCCTAACATTGAGCAATTTAGCGCAGGTTGCGCTACAAACATATATTGGTGCTGTCACACACAATAGTCCTTTTGTAAAAACAAATATTTAATTACACTCCCTACACTCTCTGTCCCTTCCTATACTCAGCTCTCCTTGACTACGAATGAGCCGAACATGCGTCATCGGGTGCTATATAGCACCCGATGACGCATTCTGGCCAGCCAATCACTGTAATGGCAGTAGCCAACATGGCTACTGGCATTACAGTGAGGGAAGTACTTACCTGCACATTGATTGGCAGCGTAGCAGCCAAGAAACATGCAGGGAGGAGACTCGAGCATGGCGCTCGAGCACATGCAGTACTCGGCCGAGTGCCACCATGTGACGAGCAACGAGATGCTCGAGCCGAACAGGTGTTCGGCCGAGCATGCTCGATCATCACTAGCGGTCGTCCCTAGGTGAGTGTCGGGCTTACCGACAGCGTTGACAGCACAGGTTGCCGATGGCAACACTATTGTCAGCAACTGACACCTTCTCCCTATCTGCTGCTCCGTCTCTCCCTCTGAACTCCCCTCCTCTTCCTCTCTTGTGGGCACGCAAATTACGTCCATCGACACGTTATCATCGTCACCTTCACCACCACTGACATTAGAAATCTCGGAGTAGGCAGCTACAGTGGGGACCACCCTCCTTGGGCTGATCTGGGTACTGTCGTCAGATTGCTGGGTGGCGGCCGTTGCTGCTTCCTCTTTCTCATCCGATGCCAAGAATGGCTGCGCATCGGTAAGGTCTGGGAATGGGTCGGAAAATAATTTCTCTGACTCGAGTGGAGGGGCTATGGTGTGGTGTCTTTGGGGGTGTACACAGCAGAGAGTGAGGAGGGTGCAGATACAAAGCATGAGGAGGGTGCAGAATCGGAAGGCTGAGTGAGCCAATCAACCAACTCTGATGCGTCCTTTGACGTAATCGCACGCATTTTCTCCAACTTCCCACTTAGGCTCCGGCCTTGTGCGCCTGCCCGACCCCTAATACCCCTGAAGAACGGCCTGCCTTTTCCTCTAACTGTCATTTTCAAAATGACCCTGTGCCAAAGTCCCTAGAGAAGAATAATATTTGTGGAAGCAGGTATATCACAGGCCTCAATCAGTATTTGGTGGAAGCTGATATATCAAACCCCTTAATCTGTATTTTGTGGAAGCAGGTGTATCGCAGGCCACAATCAATATTTGATGGAAGCAGGTATATCAATCCCCTTAATCAGTATTTTGTGGAAGCAGGTGTATCGCAGGCCTCAATCAATATTTGGTAAAAGCAGGTATATCGCACCCCTGAATCAGTATTTTGTGGAAGCAGGTGTATCGCAGGCCTCAATCAGTATTTGGTGGAAGATGGTATATCAAACCGCTTAATCAGTATTTTGTGGAAGCAAGTGTATGGCAGGCCTCAATCAATATTTGGTGGAAGCAGGTGTATCAATCCCCTTAATCACTATTTTGTGGAAGCAGGTATATCGCAAGCCTCAATCAGTATTTTGTGAAAGCAGGTATATCAAACCCCTTATTCAGTATTTTGTGGAAGCAAGTGTATGGCAGGCCTCAATCAATATTTGGTGGAAGCAGGTATATTAATCCCCTTAATCAGTATTTTGAGGAAGCAGGTGTATCGCAGGCCTCA
Organism: Bufo bufo; assembly: GCF_905171765.1. Lineage (NCBI taxonomy): Eukaryota > Metazoa > Chordata > Amphibia > Anura > Bufonidae > Bufo > Bufo bufo. The sequence continues at coordinate 359,825,165 of NC_053391.1, read as the reverse complement.
ATCAATATTTGGTGGAAGCAGGTATATCAATCCCCTTAATCACTATTTTGTGGAAGCAGGTATATCGCAACCCTCAATCAGTATTTTGTGAAAGCAGATATATCAAACCCCTTATTCAGTATTTTGTGGAAGCAGGTGTATCGCAGGCCTCAATCAATATTTGGTGGAAGCAGGTATATCAATCCCCTTAATCACTATTTTGTGGAAGCAGGTATGTCGCAACCCTCAATCAGTATTTTGTGAAAGCAGATATATCAAACCCCTTAATCACTATTTTGTGGAAGCAGGTGTATCGCAGGCCTCAATCAATATTTGGTGGAAGCAGGTATATCAATCCCCTTAATCACTATTTTGTGGAAGCAGGTATATCGCAACCCTCAATCAGTATTTTGTGAAAGCAGATATATCAAACCCCTTATTCAGTATTTTGTGGAAGCAGATATTTAGCACCCCTCAATCAGTATTTTGTGGAAGCAGGTATATCAAACCCCTTAATCAGTATTTTGTGGAAGCAGGTATATTGCACCCCTCAATCAGTATTTTGTGAAAGCAGGTGTATCGCAGGCCTCAATCAGTATTTGGTGGAAGCAGGTATATCGCACCCCTCAATCCGTATTTTGTGAAAGCAGGTATATCAAACCCCTTAAAGGGAACCTGCCATCAACTTTATGCTGACCTCACTGAGGGCAGAATAAATTAGTGACATAAATGCTGATTTCCACTGTGTGTCACTCATGAGCTAAAAGTAAGTGATTGCTGAGAATCAGCATCATAATCATTGCAGCACAGGCCTTGAAAAGAGTCAAATATACCTGAGAAGAGTCATGGTTATTCATAATCTCCTGCTCTCTCCGTATATCTGCTGACGATTGGCAGTTCTCTCCTAGAGAGAAAGGGAGAAAACTAGGTAGAAGACTGTCAGTCATCAGCAGGTGGGCAGGGAGAGAAGAAATTCATAAATAACCATGACTCTTCTCAGGTGGCTGGGACTCTTTTCCAAGCCTAGTCTGCAATGTTTGTGATGTTGGTTCTCTGCAACAACTTTCTTTCAAGGGATAGCAGATCCCCCTACCGTCAAAACCCTCCTTTAGATTCCTGGTAGCTTCATATCGTTCCACCAGGTCCACCATCTCAAGGGCATTGCCAGGAGACACCTGACCGATCCAGTGCTGGAGAGGGTATGGCAAAGTCCTCCAGAACATATCGGCTAATAGTCTATCCAGCATGGCCGGGGGACTCAGCACATCAGGCTGTAGCCACTTTTGCAAGAGGTGGAGTAAGTCATAATACTGGGTCCTCGCAGGCTCAACTGGCTTAAACCGCCACTGATATACCCGCTGGGCCCGGACCAACACATTCACCCACAGTCTTGCCAAAATATCAACCTTTACTTTTTGGTTGTCGGCCGCTTGATCGTCCGGCAAGTCGAAATACACCCGCTGGGAATCTGATGCCAGGAATGGAGCGACGACCTCAGCCCACTGGTCACGGGGTAGCTTTTCCCTGATAACCACTTTCTCGTACATCGCCAGGTAGGTTTCGATGTCGTCTGCGGTGGTCATCTTAGGAATCATGGAACGGACTGCTTTCCAGGCATCGCAGATGCTTGGGGTTGCTCCTGCTGTCTGCAAAGCCATCACATATTGTAGCAGCGACTGGTTAGTCTCCTGCTGCTGCTTATTAGCCTCGCGTTGCTGCAGGTTTGTCTATCGCTGCTGCAGATTAGCCTCCATGAGGGCCTTCACAACAGCCTCCATTTTGTCGTGGGGCACTAGTTGTAATACAGCTGGTTTAATGTACGACATACAACAGTGCCTGAAAAATTCAGAAACCCAAAATATCGGTGTTCACGCCAGCCTCACTACTCTTGTCTGCATCCTCCACCAATTGTGGGGACTCGCTCTGGTAGACAAGATTAGCGGACGCAGTACAGAGGCAACAACAAGTTCTTTGGATCAAACAGTTCAGTGTTTTATTCACACTTTAGGCAAGTGACAAAACAAGCAGTCATATTCAAACAAAAATTCACCTTGCAGTGTTGGTGGTAATTCACACCATGGGGCAGTTCTGCCTCAAAGAGTCCTTTCTGATAGCAGCACCAACCTGTTTTCACGCCAAACAGGTAGCAAGCCTTCCTCCAGACACAAGGCTCCCAGATCCCAACACAGAGACATGGCTTCTGAGCCCAGCTGCCTATTTAAGGACAGCCAGGTGCTGCCAAAACCCGGACCGGCATTTAAAATCCGGTCCGATATTTGACCTCACCTGGCTGTAAATCAGCCCTGCAGCACATGCTGGGAGGAAATTACCTGTTTTCCCAGACCAAACCTCTCTCACTGTGTCACACCATATACCTGGAAAAAAATCCAGCAGACATGGGGGATGTGCAGTACCCCAGACCTGGGGGTATCTGAAATTATTTATTATTTTTTATTATTATGTATTTTAATGTGTTTACACCTTTATTTCAGCCAGAGGAGAAACGGTTGGCAATGATTGGCAGCAATAACCTATTTTTTTTTCTGTAAATGGACAGCCAGCCTTTTAAAATAAGAAGAAAAATAAACTAAGATTTCTACAGTTCGCAAGTGTTTTATAGGTGTTGCTTATTGCCAGCACCTCCAGCATCAATAGCAATATATTCTGCTGCAAATACTAAATTGCCCTCCTTTTTTTCAAAAACCATACAGCTTGGCACATATTTTTGTGCTCAAAAAGCCCCCTCGTCTTATACTCGAGTCTAGTCTAGCTCCGGTAATAGCAGGCAGTGCGGGGGGTGGCGCTCACTCACTGACGTCACGCGCCTGTGCCGCCTAGTGGGAGCAGGCGTGTGACGTCAGTAAGTGAGCGCCTCCCCCCGCACTGCCTGCTATTACCGGAGCTAAGACAAAGTACCGGTAAGATATCCAAATAATCAGAGTAAAGAGCTCAGCAATGAGCGATGATTAAAGTTAAAGTACGGTAGTTACTGATTACGGTAGCTTATAAATATACTGCTGTGAGCGTCGGGGAGGGGGATCTGTGGATGGCACTGTAGGGGGATCTGTGGATGGCAGTGCCATCCACAGATCCCCCTACAGTGCCATCCACAGATCCACCCTCCCCTAAACAGTGCCATCATGGCACTGTTTAGGGGAGGGGGGATCTGTGGATGGCACTGTTTAGGGGGGATCTATGGATGGCACTGTTTAGGGGGGAGATCTGTGGATGGCACTGTTTACGGGGGAGATCTGTAGATGGCACTGTTTAGGGAGGATCTATGGTTGGCACTGTTTAGGGGGGAGATCTGTGGATGGCACTGTTTAGGGGGGAGATCTGTGGATGGCTCCCTGTATTTAATGCAGAGTGTGTGTGTATATAATGCACACACTCTGCATTAAATACAGGGAGTCAGAGTCAGACTCCCATCAATCTGAGTCACCCTCTTGCAGATGTGTGTATATAATGTAGAGTGTGTGCATTATATACACATACACTCTGCATTATAGCTGCATTTCCCACCCTAGTCTTATACTCGAGTCAATAATTTTTCCAATTTTTTGGGGGGTAAAATTAGGGGCCTCGGCTTATACTCGGGTCGGCTTATACTCGAGTTTGAATATAATAACAACAGCAGAAAAATCCCTAACTACAATAATCAGTCTTACAGACCACAACTGACTACATCGGTGTCACTTGGGATTTGTAAGATCACTTACTGCAGTGCAGGTTTTTCTGTCTTTGTTACTCCAACTTTGGACTTTACTTTTATTACCTACATTATATTTCCATCTGTTTACTGTGACTGCCATGTGACATCCTTTCCTTAGATGTATGTGTATTTCAGTTTTTTTTTATTTTTATCAATTATGTATTTATAATAAAGATGGTGTTTTTTTTACTGCTTGTTTGTGGCAGTGTGTATTGTTTTTGAATATGAGAGATTACATTTTGCATGCACCTGCATTTTTTCATGAATGTTGCATGCCCTCCATTTTGATTTATTTTTTGAAGGGGCTAACAGATTTGTCAGTAGGGAAAACTGCAGCATCGACAATGTCATCCCCCTGATAGTTATATTACAGCAAACGTTCATGTTGATGCAACAAGGGTTGCCATGGAGGAAGAAGTGGAGGAGGGAAATGAGGATAAAGAGCTACCACTGGGTGGTGGAGGAGTGTGAGGTTGCTGCTGCTGTTGATGCTGACGATGACACTGGCTATGATGTCCAATCATTACAGTGGGTGGTGGAGCTGGAAAGAACTGGGTGCTTGGGTATGCTGCTAAGCATGGCAAGCTGTAAGCTTGCCTACTTATGTACTGTACTGACAGGCGTAACATTAGGCAATTACTTTTAGGAACTTGTTTTCAAAGCAAAACTGGGAAATGTTCTCCTGTTGATGAAAGGGAGGTCACATTGCTGTATTACCAGGATACATTGTGCATGCAGCTTGCCATAGCTTTTAGTGAGCAGATTCCTACCACATGTCTTTCAGAGTGTCATACCGATTCTCAGGCCATACAGAGCACATTTGATTTGGGTTGAAGTGATTTGGACCTGAATGAAATATTTTGCAAGATTCGGACACAAAACTAATTTCAAAAAGTTTGCTCATTTCAAATATAATAAAGGATACAATATTTTCAACATAAAATGGTCTTTTCTGACCCATCGTAAGTTGAAACCAGACTCAACATACAATGTCTCACAGTTCCGACCGTGCTGCCAGGTGCTGCCAGGCAGCAGGGGGCAGCCCCCCCCTGTAGTTAACATATTGGTGGCCAGTGTGGCCGCCCCCCCTCCCTCCCCTGTAGTTAACTCATTGGTGGCTAGTGGGCCCCCCTCCCTCCCCTGTAGTTAACTCGTTGGTGACCAGTGGGCCCCCCCTCCCTCCCCTGTAGTTAACTAGTTGGTGGCCAGTGCGGCCGGCCCCCCTCCCTCCCCTGTAGTTAACTCGTTGGTGGCCAGTGGGCCCCCCTCCCCTGTAGTTAACTCGTTGGTGGCCAGTGGGCCCCCCCTCCCTCCCCTGTAGTTAACTCGTTGGTGGCCAGTGGGCCCTCTCCCCTCCCTCCCCCTCCTAATTAAAATCTCCCCCCTATCATTGGTGGCAGCGGAGAGTACCAATCGGAGTCCCAGTTTAATCGCTGGGGCACCGATCGGTAACCATGGCAACCAGGACGCTACTGCAGTCCCGGTTGCCATGGTTACTTAGCAATTTGTAGAAGCATTATACTTACCTGCGAGCTGTGATGTCTGCGTCCGGCCGGGAGCTCCTCCTACTGGTAAGTGACAGGTCTGTGCGGCGCATTGCTTAATGACCTGTCACTTACCAGTAGGAGGAGCTCCCGGCCGGACGCAGACATCGCAGCTCGCAGGTAAGTATAATGCTTCTACAAATTGCTAAGTAACCATGGCAACTGGGACTGCAGTAGCGTCCTGGTTGCCATGGTTACCGATCGGAGCCCCAGCAATTAAACTGGGACTCCGATCGGTACTCTCCGCTTTCACCAATGATAGGGGGGCGAGATTTTAATTAGGAGAGGGAGGGAGGGGAGAGGGCCCACAGGCCACCAACGAGTTAACTACAGGGGAGGCAGGGGGGGCCCAGTGGCCACCAACGAGTTAACTACAGGGGAGGGAGGGGGGGCTCACTGGCCACCAACGAGTTAACTACAGGGGAGGGAGGGGGGGCCCACTGGCCACCAACGAGTTAACTACAGGGGAGGGAGGGGGGGGGCCCACTGGCCACCAACGAGTTAACTACAGGGGAGGGAGGGTGGGCCCACTGGCCACCAACGAGTTAACTACAGGGGAGGGAGGGGGGCCGGCCGCACTGGCCACCAATGTGTTAACTACAGGGGGGGGCTGCCCCCTGCTGCCTGGCAGCACCTGCCTGGCAGCAGGGGGCAGTCATGTACACAGTTCTTTTAGTATATTCTAACCTGAAGCGTCCCCATCACCATGGGAACGCCTCTGTGTTAGAATATACACTCACCTAAAGAATTATTAGGAACACCTGTTCTATTTCTCATTAATGCAATTATCTAGTCAACCAATCACATGGCAGTTCCTTCAATGCATTTAGGGGTGAGGTCCTGGTCCAGACAATCTCCTGAACTCCAAACTGAATGTCAAAATGGGAAAGAAAGGTGATTTAAGCAATTTTAAGAGTGGCATGTTTGTTGGTGCCAGACGGGCCGGTCTGAGTATTTCACAATCTGCTCAGTTACTGGGATTTTCACGCACAACCATTTCTAGGGTTTACAAAGAATGGTGTGAAAAGGGAAAAATATCCAGTATGCGGCAGTCCTGTGGGCAAAAATGCCTTGTGGATGCTAGCGGTCAGAGGAGACTGGGCCGACTGATTCAAGCTGATAGAAGAGTAACGTTGACTGAAATAACCACTCGTTACAACCGAGGTATGCAGCAAATCATTTGTGAAGCCACAACACGCACAACCTTGAGGCGGATGGGCTACAACAGCAGAAGACCCCACCGGGTACCACTCATCTCCACTACAAATAGGAAAAAGAGGCTACAATTTGCACAAGCTCACCAAAATTGGACTGTTGAAGACCGGAAAAATGTTCCCTGGTCTGATGAGTCTCGATTTCTGTTGAGACATTCAAATGGTAGTGTCACGGATGGTGTACAGGAAACAAGATAATACAATACAAACAATGACTCACTGGACCCACAACTAAGGAACAAAAGGGAGACCCCTGCAATCGACCTGCCGCTCTCCCTTATTGCTCAGCCTATGCGACCACCCCGAAGGTGGATGGCCGCATATCCACGTACCTCGGCTATCTTAGACCTGAAGGCCCTACAATAGTGAGGGGACACGACCACCGGCTCCCTACACAGACACGGAGGGAGTCAGGGTCACCTGGATCCAGAAAACAGAAAATCATAAATACATAAACAAAACTTATCTTGCAGACGACTGTGGACAGGGAACTGGGAACTGGGAGCTGGGAGCTGGAAACTGGGAACTGGGACAGCATGCACACACACTCCAGGAAGTTGTATCAGCCGCACACCACTGCCTTATGGGTAGGAATTTAAAGGGAAGTAATCAGTCCGACTGCATGACAGCTGAGATAGACTAACGAGGTGAGGAACAGAAACCAAAACAAAGAAACTCAAGGAGGAGGATCTGGACGGCTCCTGTCAGAGCTTCTCATCTGTCTGGTTGTGACAGTACCCCTCCCTCTAGGAGTGGACTCCGGACACTCAGGGCCCACCTTCTCAGGATGGGACCTATGGAAAGCCCTGATGAGACGAGAGGCCTTAATGTCCGTCACTGGGACCCACATCCTCTCCTCAGGACCATAACCCTCCCAATGAACGAGGTACTGGAGGGAACCGCGGACAAGACGAGAATCCACAATCCTAGAGACCTGAAATTCAAGATTTCCATCAACAATAATCGGAGGAGGAGGCAAAGGCGAGGGTACAATAGGTTGAACATAAGGTTTCAATAAGGACTTATGGAAAACATTATGGATCTTCCAAGTCTGAGGAAGATCAAGATGGTAGGCAACAGGATTGATGACAGACAGGATCTTGTAAGGCCCAATAAACCTAGGACCCAACTTCCAGGAGGGAACCTTCAATTTGATATTCTTGGTAGACAGCCACACCAAATCACCAACATTCAGGTCCGGACCAGGCACACGTCTCCTATCCGCCACACGCTTATATCTCTCACTCATGTTCTTTAGATTATCCTGAATCTTTTGCCAAATAGATGACAAAGACGAGGAGAATCTGTCCTCATCAGGCAAACCAGAAGAGCCCTCTCCAGAGAAAGTCCCAAACTGCGGATGAAACCCATATGCACCAAAAAATGGTGACTTATCAGAGGACTCCTGACGACGGTTATTTAAAGCAAACTCAGCAAGGGACAAAAAAGAACACCAATCCTCCTGATTCTCCTCCACAAAACAGCGCAGATATGTCTCCAGATTCTGATTGACACGCTCTGTCTGGCCATTCGACTGCGGATGGAAAGCAGAAGAGAATGACAAGCGAACCCCCAAGCGAGAACAGAAGGCCTTCCAGAATCTGGAAACAAACTGCGTGCCCCTATCAGAGACTATGTCTGAAGGAATCCCATGCAATTTGACAATGTGGTCAACAAATGCCTGCGCCAGCGTCTTAGCATTGGGCAAACCAGGAAAAGGGATAAAATGCACCATTTTGCTAAAACGGTCCACCACCACCAGAATCACAGACTTCCCCGAGGAACGAGGCAAGTCCGTTATGAAGTCCATGGACAGATGTGTCCAAGGACGGGAAGGAATGGGCAAAGGAAGGAGAGGACCTGATGGCCGTGAATGAGGGACCTTGGCACGAGCGCAAGTCTCGCAAGCTGCCACAAAACCCTCAACCGACTTACGAAGCGCAGGCCACCAGAATCTCCGGGCAATGAGATCCAGTGTGGCTCTTGTCCCCGGGTGCCCAGCAAGGACCGTATTGTGGTGTTCTTTAAAAATCTTGTGTCTCAAAGCGAGAGGCACAAACAACCTCCCAGGAGGACAAAGATCAGGAGCTTCTGACTGAGCTGCCTGCACCTCTGCCTCCAATTCAGGAAAAAGAGCAGAGACCACCACACCTTCAGCCAAAATGGGACCCGGGTCTTCAAAATTCCCACCTCCCGGGAAACAACGTGATAGGGCATCTGCCTTCACATTCTTAACCCCAGGGCGGAACGTAACAACAAAATTAAACCTTGAAAAGAACAAAGACCATCTGGCCTGTCTCGGGTTCAGACGCTTGGCTGACTCCAAGTAGGCCAGATTTTTATGGTCAGTAAACACGGTAATAGGGTGTCTGGCTCCCTCTAGCCAATGGCGCCATTCCTCAAAAGCCAACTTGATGGCCAACAATTCCCTATCTCCCACATAATAATTTCTCTCTGCGGAGGAGAGCTTCTTTGAGAAAAAGGCACACGGTTGCCATTTGGCAGGAGAGGAACCCTGAGACAAGACCGCACCCACCCCTACCTCAGAAGCATCAACCTCAACTATGAAGGGTAACGAAACATCAGGTTGTACTAGGATGGGAGCGGAAGCAAAACTCTCCTTGATATTAGAAAAGGCCTTACGCGACTCTACCGACCAGGAAGAAAAATCTACCCCCTTTCTGGTCATATCAGTGAGTGGTTTAACAACAGAGGAATAATTCAAAATAAATTTCCTGTAATAATTAGCAAAGCCCAAAAAACGCATCAGCGCCTTCTGATTCTCAGGAAGCTCCCACTCAAGCACAGCGCGAACCTTCTCGGGGTCCATGCGAAAACCAGAAGCGGAGACAAGAAACCCCAGAAATTGGATCTCTGGAACCGCAAACACACATTTTTCCAGTTTCGCGTATAATTTATTCTCCCGCAGGATGAGTAAGACCTGACATAAGTGTTCCTTATGAGTCTTGAAATCAGGAGAAAAAATCAAAATGTCATCCAAATACACTAATACAAATTTTCCCATAAAATGATAAAAAATGCTGTTGACGAAATGCTGAAAAACGGCTGGGGCATTCATCAAACCAAAAGGCATAACTAAATTCTCAAAATGGCCCTCAGGGGTATTGAAAGCCGTCTTCCATTCGTCTCCTTCTCTGACCCTAACCAGGTTGTATGCCCCTCTTAGGTCTAATTTGGAAAAGATTTTCGCCCCAACAACCTGGTTAAACAAGTCCGGGATCAGAGGAAGCGGATAAGGATCACGAATAGTGATACTGTTCAGCTCCCTGAAATCCAGACAAGGTCTTAAAGAACCATCTTTTTTCTTAACAAAGAAAAAACCAGCGGCAACAGGTGACTTCGAGGGTCGTATGTGTCCTTTTCTCAGACTCTCAGAGATATAAGCACGCATAGCGACCCTCTCAGGTTGGGAAAGATTGTATAAACGAGATTTAGGCAGCTTGGCGCCTGGGATGAGATCAATAGGGCAATCATACTCCCTGTGCGGAGGTAAACCCTGAACTCCACTCTCAGAGAAGACATCCAAAAATTCAGAGAGGAAAGGTGGTACAGTTTTAGTAGAAACCTCAGAAATAGATGTTATGAGGCAATTCTCTCTGCAAAAGTTACTCCAACCATTTATTTGCCTCGCTTGCCAATCAATGGTGGGGTTATGTTTAGTGAGCCAGGGTAGCCCCAACACTAGAGGAGTAGGCAAACCGCTAAGGACGAAACATGACACATCCTCAACATGAGCATCATTCACAATTAAACGGATATTGTGAACTATGCCCTTTAATGATTTCTGAGAAAGTGGAGCTGAATCAATAGCAAAAACAGGAATATCTCTTCCCAAAGTGCATACCTGGAAACCATGAGTTATTGCAAATTGATTATCAATGAGGTTGACAGCTGCTCCACTATCCACAAAAATCTCACAAAAAATGCTCTTGCTCTCTAGCGCCACCCTAGCAGGCAGGACAAAACGGGAACTACAAGCAAAAGGAAAACCTTCAATTTCCGCCTCAACCCTGCCAATAGTAACAGACGGAACATTCTTAAAAGATTTCTTCCTTTTTGTCTCTTTATTACTCCCAGAAAACTGCCTGAATCTCCTAGAGGGACAAACATTTGCCAGATGATTTATACCTCCACAACAAAAGCAAACCCTCCCCTGCGGGCTGAATCTTCTATTGTCAGAGGCAATCAACCCCAGCTGCATGGGCTCCTGCTCAGAAGGGGCTGACAGCGACTGAGACCCCTGTGCACAGAATGAGACCGCTGCACTGTCCCGGGACTGAGTATGACAGGAAGGAGAGATCTCTCCTCTCTCTCTAAGACGCCTGTCAATACGAACAGCCTGAGACATAGCAGAATTCAAGGAGGTAGGTCTTTCATGAAAGGCAAATGCATCTCTCAATCTCTCTGAAAGACCATAGCAAAATTGACTTCGGAGTGCAGCATCATTCCAACCCGTATCTGCTGCCCATCTCCGAAATTCTGAGCAGTAAATCTCTGCAGATTGTTTACCCTGGCATAACAGACGTAGTTTAGGCTACTTTCACACTTGCGGCAGAGAGATCCGGCAAGCAGTTCCGTCGCCGGAACTGCCTGCCGGATCAGGCAAAATGTATGCTAACTGATGGCATTAGTAAGACTGATCAGGATCCTGATCAGTCTTAAAAATGCCTGATCAGTCGAAAAAATGCATTGAAATGCCGGATCCATCTTTCCGGTGTCATCCGGCAAAAACGGATCCGGCATTTATTTTTTCACCTTTTTTTCAGTCTGCGCATGCGCATACCGGAAGGACGGATCCGGCATTCCGGTATTCTGAATGCCGGATCCGGCACTAATACATTCCTATGGGAAAAAATGCCTGATCCGGCATTCAGGCAAGTCTTCAGTTTTTTTAGCCGGAGATAAAACCGTAGCATGCTACGGTTTTCTCTTTTGCCTGATCAGTCAAAACGACTGAACTGAAGACATCCTGATGCAAACTGAACGGATTACTCTCCATTCAGAATGCATGGGGACATACCTGATCAGTTCTTTTCCGGTATAGAGCCCCTGTGACGGAACTCTATGCCGGAAAAGAACAACGCAAGTGTGAAAGTAGCCTTAGACTCAGCCAGAGCAATACGATCCGGATCATCATATATCTGACCCAGGGCTAAAAAGAATTCATCCACTGAACGGAGGGGCCGTGCCCCCTCCGGCAGCGAAAAGGCCCAGGACTGAGCGTTACCCCTGAGCAGCGATATAATGATACCCACTCTTCGTTCTTCATAACCAGAAGAATGGGGAAGAAGGCGAAAATGGAGTTTGCAAGCCTCTCTAAAACGTACAAAATTCTCACTACCCCCGGAAAACGTATCCGGGAGCGAAATCTTAGGCTCAGCACAAACTCCATGAACGCAAGCTGAACCGGTCACTTGAAACTGAGAAAAAGTCTTACGGAGATCAGCTACCTCCAAAGCAAGACCCTGAAAGCGTTCAGCCAAAAGTGTAACCGGATCCATGCTAGAGACGGTTTTGGCGGCTGATAATGTCACGGATGGTGTACAGGAAACAAGATAATACAATACAAACAATGACTCACTGGACCCACAACTAAGGAACAAAAGGGAGACCCCTGCAATCGACCTGCCGCTCTCCCTTATTGCTCAGCCTATGCGACCACCCCAAAGGTGGATGGGCGCATATCCACGTACCTCGGCTATCTTAGACCTGAAGGCCCTACAATAGTGAGGGGACACGACCACCGGCTCCCTACACAGACACGGAGGGAGTCAGGGTCACCTGGATCCAGAAAACAGAAAATCATAAATACATAAACAGAACTTATCTTGCAGACGACTGTGGACAGGGAACTGGGAACTGGGAGCTGGGAGCTGGGAACTGGGAACTGGGAACTGGGACAGCATGCACACACACTCCAGGAAGTTGTATCAGCCGCACACCACTGCCTTATGGGTAGGAATTTAAAGGGAAGTAATCAGTCCGACTGCATGACAGCTGAGATAGACTAACGAGGTGAGGAACAGAAACCAAAACAAAGAAACTCAAGGAGGAGGATCTGGACGGCTCCTGTCAGAGCTTCTCAGCTGTCTGGTTGTGACAGGTAGAGTCCGAATTTGGCGTAAACAGAATGAGAACATGTATCCATCCTCTGATGGCTACTTCCAGCAGGATAATGCACCATGTCACAAAGCTCGAATCATTTCAAATTGGTTTCTTGAACATGACAATGAGTTCACTGTACTAAAATGGCCCCCACAGTCACCAGATCTCAACCCAATAGAGCATCTTTGGGATGTGGTGGAACGGGAGCTTCGTGCCCTGGATGTGCATCCCTCAAATCTCCATCAACTGCAAGATGCTATCCTATCAATATGGGCCAACATTTCTAAAGAATGCTATCAGCACCTTGTTGAATCAATGCCACGTAGAATTAAGGCAGTTCTGAAGGCAAAAGGTTGTCCAACACCGTATTAGTATGGTGTTCCTAATAATTCTTTAGGTGAGTGTACTGTCGGTTCTGAGTTTTCACAAAGTGAAAACTCAGCTCTGAAAAAGCTTTTATGCAGACGGATCTTCGGATCCGTCTGTATTAAAGTAACCTACGGCCACGGATCACGGACACGGATGCCAATCTTGTGTGCATCCGTGTTCTTTCACGGACCCATTGACTTGAAGGGGTCCGTGAACCGTTGTCCGTCAAAAAAATAGGACAGGTCATATTTTTTTGACGGACAGGATACACGGATCACGGTCTCGGCTGCAAAACGGTGCATTTTCCGATTTTTCCACGGACCCATTGAAAGTCAATGGTTCCGCAGAAAAAAACGGAAAACGGCACAACGCCCACGGATGCACACAACGGTCGTGTGTATGAGGCCTTAAGGCAAACTTCTACAGCAACACTCCTGGTAGGATCTTGATGACCTCATGGCCATGTGACCAGTAATATTGCTAGGTTACTGGTCACATGGTGATGATGTCATCTAAGGTCCTAGAGAATCACAGCTCTCCCAGTACAATGCCTGGAGTGCCGGCAGGCATGGCATGGCAGCACCCCCTGTGTAGCTGACAGCTTGGGCAGTGGCTAGCAGGGCTCAAGAGGCAGCTCCCCACTTTTGCCCCTTGTTAAAGACGGCCCTGTATATATAGTTAATATGTGATTAAAAAAAATGTTTAACCATCCATCGTTCATCCGACAAAATGAAGATACTGAAATACACCCCACTGATATTTAAGATGTTAAAATGACTGAGCTCACTGAGAGAGTGAAATCTGTCTTAAACCTTTTAAACATTCTTCTTGTTCCAAAATCCAGAGTAGACACCTTCAGAAGATATGTAGCTCATTATTAATAATAATGAGGGATGGAAGCAGCACAGTTTCAGAAGCTCACGTTACGTAAGCACATTTTCTTTGTAGATCTTATATAATTGGAAGGGAATGGGGGACATAGGATCTTATTTCTACGGAGTAAAGCTCATGCCACCCATTAAGTCTTATTTTGTAGATCAATTTCTCATCGTAATGCCAGACAAGCATTCCTGTTACGTGGTAAAAATAAAAAGCTAATTTTCTTTATACTGCTGTGACACTGCGCAAAGTAACATAAACCACCACATTGTACATTCAGTGGTGCATAAAGCCCTCTTTTTGTATACCGTTAGTTATTAAGCACTATCGGCAGGACACACATTCACACTGCCATAGACTACTGCAGCAACCTAGCAACACCAGGTCAGTTATCCGCAGTCATGCAGAGACAGGAGCACAGTGTCAGATCATTCCTTTACATATCTCAGTGTTCTTGTGCTGTTTTCCAGAGTGAGTTCTGACCTAACTCGGAAGAGAAGTAAACATATCATTGTGTAAATTTTACTAACTTTTTCTCTCAATGTATTACTAGATTTTTCTTGCAGATGCATTCATCCAACAAGGTGTATATAGTATACTTGCATAGTTAACTGTCTCAAATTTGCAGGGTCTGTCTCTGATTTTCTTAGACAGTCCTGGCAAATTTGTGCATTTCAGAGTGGCGTTTGGGGGCTCCCAGGTGTGGGGTTATAAATGGTAGTGTTGATCGCGAATATTCTAAACGCAAATTTTTATCACGAATATTGGAGCTATATAGTGCTATATCTTCGTAATTGTGAATATTCTAGATTTTTTTTCATCACTACCCATGATCCCTCACTGCTTCTTGCTTGTGGGCCAATGAGAAGGCTGCAATATCTTTGACTTTAGGAGTAGTGTTGATCGAGAATTTTTGTAACGCTAACTTTTATCGCAAATTTTCCGATTGCCAATTTTTGCAATAAAAAAAATAATGACTGGAGATCACGAATTTGCGAATATATGACGAATATTCGCCCAAATATTCGTGAAATATTGCAAATTCAAATATTGCCCCTGCCGCTCATCACTGATAAATGCTCTGATTTTACTAACCTAAAAGTTGGTCGGTATGTATTCATAGAGATCTTTGTGTATATCTGAACCATAAAACAGTCTCTATTGACTTGGGTATATAAACAAGCAGTGCCCACTCACAGCTACATAGTGGTGTAGTTTAAAGGGCAACAGTCACACTGAAAATGAAGTGCAATCTGCAGGCAGCATGTTATTGCGCAGGATGATATATAGCTTTGTGGGAAAGACGCAGCATAGCTACAGATGTAGTAGAGTTAACACACATGCTTTATGAGACGTGTAACCTAAACTGAATGCGTTAAGCAAACACCTTCAATTGCTTTTCAATGGCTTTTGTTTCAAGATAACACGATGAGTTAGGGCTCTTTCACACTTGCGTTGTCCGGATCCGGCGTGTACTCCACTTGCCGGAATTA
The DNA here is from genome assembly GCF_905171765.1 of Bufo bufo. Taxonomy (NCBI): domain Eukaryota; kingdom Metazoa; phylum Chordata; class Amphibia; order Anura; family Bufonidae; genus Bufo; species Bufo bufo. The sequence goes on along the minus strand of NC_053391.1, from coordinate 359,809,849 downwards.
CACGCCGGATCCGGAAAAACGCAAGTGTACTGAAAGCATTTGAAGACAGATCCGTCTTCAAAATGCTTTCAGTGTTACTATGGCAGCCAGGACGCTATTAAAGTCCTGGTTGCCATAGTAGGAGCGGGGAGCGGTATACTTACAGTCCGCGCGGCTCCCCAGGCGCTCCAGAATGACGTCAGAGCGCCCCATGCGCATGGATCGCGTGATACATGCGATCACGTGATCCATGCGCTTGGGGCGCCCTGACGTCACTCTGGAGCGCCCCGGGAGCCGCACGGACGGTAAGTATGCTGCTCCCCCGCTCCCCGCTACACTTTACCATGGCTGCCAGGACTTTAGCGTCCCGGCAGCCATGGTAACCATTCAGAAAAAGCTAAACGTCGGATCCGACAATGCGCCGAAACGACGATTAGCTTAAGACCGGATCCGGATCAATGCCTTTCAATGGGCATTAATTCCGGATCCGGCCTTGCGGCAAGTCTTTCGGATTTTTGGCCGGAGCAAAAAGCGCAGCATGCTGCGGTATTTTCTCCGGCCAAAAAACGTTCCGGTCCGGAACTGAAGACATCCTAATGCATCCTGAACGGATTTCACTCCATTCAGAATGCATTAGGATAATCCTGATCAGGATTCTTCCGGCATAGAGCCCCGACGACGGAACTCTATGCCGGAACAGAACAACGCAAGTGTGAAAGAGCCCTTAAGAAATTTGAGTTAAGAGTTTGTGTGTTAACCCTGCTACATCCGTAACACAATAGGACCACCCCCTGGACTCCTAAGTCTTGAATTAACTGAAATTTGATTCAAACAAAGCTTAATCAAAATTTTAATATGCTTTATATTTTTATTACTAAAAATTTCAAGATTTCTGCTTGCTTCCATGAATGGAAACATTTAAGGCTCATTCACATGACCGTATCTGTTTTTGTGGACGGCAAATTGCAGATCCGCAAAACACGGATACCGGCTGTGTCCCTTCCCTGTCTGCAAAAATGGCCTAGAAAAGTACACATTCTTTTCATCTTTTTTGCTGGACAGCGGAACGGAATTACAGATGCAGGTGCCATCTTTTGCTGCCCCGTTGAAATTAACGAGTTCGCATCCGACCACCAAAATTTAAGAATGGATGCAGGCATAAAAATACGGTTGTGTGAATGAGTCCTTATAATGTATTTATATTTAGAGGCAGAAAACTCTTAGGCAACTTTGTCTGTTATTATACATCAGGGTAGGTATAGACTATCAGTGTGAAGACCTGACAATTAATTCAGAGCCCAAGATAGAGACTGTTATGACCAGGACTACTGTCTTTCACTTAGACTATCATTAATACATTGCAACAAACCCACAGCTGTAAGAGGAGTACTTGGTCGGGTTAAAGGGAGATCTCCGGGAATAAAGACTTTTTCTCTGGTGCCTGCAGCATGCCTCTGTAAGTATAAGATTCATACTTACCTGCTACCTGCCACCCCTGGCACATCACCGCTGAAGCCAGTTATTGGCTGCAGCACGGCATGTGACTATGCCCATAAACCCCTGGATGTAAACAGTTTAGACTCGGGGGAAAAGGATATGGATATGTGGAGCCAGCGAGGAGGAGTGTAGTGGCAAGGAGCAGATAAGTATGAATCTTATATTTACAGATGCAGGCTGCAGACATTAGAAAAAATTTTTTTTTTTCAGAGAACCCCTTTAATAGTGGTTTCTCACCCAGCACTTTCTAGAAAAACACCACTGCTTTTTTGATGCAGTCATTGCTGCTGGCAATGTGTTTCTCTGGTTTTCCTGCTTTTCATTTGACCACAATAGAATAGACCAGAGTGGTGATGGAGAGCTCCCGAATGTGAATAGTTCACTGTGTTGCATTGGGTTGGGGGCTCCAGATCATATGATGAGCGTTAGTTGTTCAAGGTCCAGTTGTTGGTTAGACTTTTTTTTAAGTGAGATGCGGTAAAAACTTTCCTACTAACCGGTCCTTTTGTTTCCATGTCGTAAGGACTGGCTCCCAAATCTTGGTTGAACTTACTAATGATGATATCATGTATGTATACAGTATCTAATGACTTAATTTGTAACTGTCTTAAAGGGATTGTGCCAAGTTTGCAAGTTATCCCCTATTCGCAGGATAAGAGATAACTAACTGATAGCTGGGCATTTGACCATTGGGACCCCCTGATCACAAGATCAGGGGTTCTATTCCACCAATCTGATGGAGCAGCTGGTCAAACATGCCCCCAGTCACTCTATTCATTCTCAATGGGACCACTGGAAATAGCTGAGCAAGAAATAACTTGCAAACTTAGCACAAACCCTTTAATAAACAATAAATAAACAATAAATAGCAATCAACCCACGGTTACTAGTAGGCACCTATCACTTCTTGTGGGGTTTTAGTGCTGATATCAGTTAGATGCTAGTTTTAATATTAATATTCCAAACCCATCGATACCTATTGCGCCAACTGCAATACAAATAGAAATAGGACTCCCACAAAGAAACTTCTGTGCTCAAAAATAGTCTACTACAGTCGCTTGCCTTGTTTGTATTTATATTTGTTAACTGAATAAATAAACTGAATAAATAAGAGGGGCACACCTGCATCTAAAAATCACATGGAGCTGCAGCCAATACGTTTATATACTATTTACTTGCACCAAAAAATTATTAAAACAAATGAGGTACCTCAATATATTACTATAAAATACATTCACTTAAAATCATAGAAATTAATAACCATCTGTAAGGTCTTGATGTTAAATATAGTAAAATGTCACTGGTTGTTCGTTACTATGCAGTAAGAGATCGTGGTTATTTGATTTTGTATAGAGTCTTTGATACAAATTTCAATGCGCAGGGTTTGGTGCGCAATGTCTCTGCTGATATTTAGTAGGTAAATAGCAACTATGACTGGTATTTTAGGAATATATATACAGTCTCGTTCTTTTGGTTGGTTATCTTCACAGCATATACCGGATAGTGTGCTGTTAAATCTTACTGTGTGTGAACACACTACTCACTGTTCTGAAGCGGTGGAGTGACCGATCACTCGTGCTTAGCGTGGCGTCCCACGTGTTGCTATTTACCTACTAAATAAGACATTGCGCACCAAACCCTGCGCATTGAAATTTGTATCAAAGACTCTATACAAAATCAAATAACCACGATCTCTTACTGCATAGTAACGAACAACCAGTGACATTTTACTATATTTAACATCAAGCCCTTACAGATGGTTATTAATTTCTATGATTTTAAGTGAATGTATTTTATAGTAATATATTGAGGTACCTCATTTGTTTCAATTATTTTTTGGTGCAAAGAAATAGTATATAAACGTATTGGCTGCAGCTCCATGCGATTTTTAGATGCAGGTGTGCCCCTCTTATTTATTCAGTTAATTTATATACCTTGGAAGATTGGGGATATCTTTCTTTTAGGGGGAGCACCCATTCCATATTATTGGAGGGTGAGCCAATCCAATTTTTTCAATATATTTATATTTGTAGCGATCCTGTTGTTTAGTCCTGCCAATAAGCTCCGATGCTTAATCCGGCTTGTGTCACATTCGGGTGTGGGAGGGAAACACCACACCAAGCATAGGTGGGAAAGGGGTGAGGGAATAAGGCCTGGAAACTAGGGAAAGGAGATGGATACCTCCTAGTAAAACCCTAATCAAAGTCCTGACTAACTACCAGTATGGAGAGACCTCAAAGGTAGGTGAGTTCGTACACCGGAATACCTAATGTCCTAACTCACCCTATAGTACCCTGGTACTAATGTTAGGACTGAGACAACCTGTTCCTTCAAAAGGAAGGACAAACAGCAGTCTCCCTCAGGCCTTAATACAAATGACAGGGAAATGCAAAACAAAATAACCCCAACAAAATACAAAAGGGAAAGAAAACACAACTACGAATGGCTATGGCAGCACTAGGAACTCAGCCGAGATCCACACACCAGCTATCCACAACTCCAACAAAAGCTATACACCGCATAGCATAGTGGGAGAAACAACAATAAATAGAGAAGGTTAAATGATCATAACAGCCACACCTGGGGAAAGAAGGTGTGGCAAGCATCAGAAACAACACAGACGTCATTTGATCCAAACGGAAAACATGTCAGATCATACCACGTGTTGCCCATCTCACCGATCTCCTGCCACCTGTCGCGGGAACTTCCGTGACAGCTTGCTTGCATCTTCGGCTTCTGCACATGGCAACGCCACTGCCGGCGGCGTTCGTTCATGTCTTAGAAGTCAGAGCGGGCTTCCCGAAGTGTTGGTGTGATGTCACACATGTACAGCAGCCTCTGGGAACCAGAAAAAATCCAATGCCTTTCAGAGAACTCGGTCTCCTTCGTCAGTGATACTGGGAAGGACATGTGTGACTTCACAGCAACAATTCAGGTAGCCTGACTTCTAAGACACGAGTGAACACCGCTGGCTGGGGCGTCCCAACATGCAGAAGCCGAAGACGTAAGCAGGATTGAGCATCGGAGCTCATTGGCAGGACTAAACTACAGGATCGCTACAAATATAAATGCAAACAAGGCAAGGGACTGTAGTAGACTATTTGTGAGCACTTTGGAACATTGTACTAAATTGTATGTATCAGAATAAGGCATAGAGGTTTCTTTGAGGGAGTCTTATTTCTATTTGTATTGCAGTTAGATCAATAGTTATCGGTGGGTTTAAAATATTAAAACTAGCATCCAACTGATATCAGCACCAATACCCCAGAGAAGTGATAGGTGCCTACTAGTATGCGCAGGTTGATTGCTATTTATTGTTGTATATTCACCACATCAAGTACGGGCAGGTTACTTTTATTACAACCCAGCAGCTATACGGAAGCCAATAGGAAAATTAGGTTTATATATAAAATAATCTATACTGATTGGATATTTGCTACAGCACACTCAAAATATTAAGGAGCGCAGCAGTGGAACATTATTTAAGTTGTGCCCTTTAATAAACATTTTGGTCATTTCCACCCCAAATTATTATTCTCTCTTTATTGTAATGTAAAAGGGGGGGGGGGCAATGTGTGATTTTCTCATGGAACATCTTTTCAACTGTAACTAAAATTGTAAGAATTTAATCTTATTTAAGCCTCAGTGGAAATTTCTCAGCGACCACAACAGAGTAAAAGTGGAAGCAGGTGTGATAAATTTTCATACAAGCAGTAATTAAACCACAAGAAGCTGAAAGTCAGCGAAGAAAGGGAAAAGTCATTTGACAAGCAAAATGTGTCCTGTGCCATACATGTCAAAGAAAGAGATTGATCTTAAAGTAAGAAACAGATAGAACTAGAGATGGAGCCGTTCTAAACTTGGTTGTCTAGAGATGAGCGAAGTTCTCTAAAATTCGATTCAGCTGCTTTGCCGAATTTCACAAATAAATTTGATTTGTTACGAATAAACGTTGTCAAAAATCGCATTCCACTGTATGTATCGAGCACAATGATGGGGAACGACGATCGTGCCGCCCCCCATCATTGAACCCATCAGATGTGTTAATTGTTTATCGTGCCATCTGACAGTAACTTTGAGGCCTTTCAGGGGTTAATCAGGGGTCAAAAAAAATACATACCCGCCTCATCTATTTGCTTGCAAAGAGGTCGTCACAGCCATCTTGATTGGTGAATCCACGCAAAATCTTGCATGTGATGACGTCACCACATCTTAATGATAGCCGGGTCTGATAACATCATCAGTGAGATTTTGCACAGTTTCTTCTATTAAGATGGCCACGACAATCTCTCAGTGCTCAAATGGATGAGGTGAGCATGTTGGTTTTTTTAACGCCATTTCAGGAAAAATTTATTAGTTACCACGAAGAGCAAGGAAATTCGGCTTCCTGGCAAATCAAATTTTTTCTGAAATTCGGATCGAGGTCAATTTGTTTCACTTTGATTTGCTCGACACTACATATCACATATGATCATCAGGTCACACAAGCCAGTGAAAGGGACTGAAAAAGTCAATTAAAAGTTTCTCTCTTTTGTTTACTTAACTCGTTAAAGGGGTTATACAGATTTAGAAAAACATGGTTGCATTCTTCCAAAAACAGCAGCACCTCTGTTCAGCACCAAATCTGTTCAAAAACAGTACCACCTCTGTTGTCTGATATAGCAGTCAATCGGGCTGATCAGCAATACCATACACAACCCATGGACAGATAAGCTGCTGGTTTGGAAATAAGGCAACCATTTTTTTCTAATCCTGCACAAGCCATTTAAGAATTAAGATGAATATTGCTATATCAGTATGTTATGCTTAGCATAAGATCTGAGGGTCAGAGCATGAAACAAGGCATCAAAGAGCAAAAAAAAAAACGGTCCCAGCTTCTTATGCCCTACATCAGGCACAACACAGTGTGTAAGTTTTACCCTTTACTACACTTTTATTTCATATGATTTATGTTTCGTTGACCAGGAAAATTGGAAAAGCCAAATGGAAGGATTTAAGAGGTGTATATGTTAAAGAAAAATAAAAAAGGAATCAGCTATTAAGCAAGATTAAAGGATTTATAGTATGTGGAAAAGCTGTTTATATTTATGGCTTTATTTTTCATTTTTCAGGTCTTGGAAGTATTTGAGATCTTTTGAATCACTCATAAAATATGAGACATAAATCAATATATCAAGAAAGTAAATAAAAACATATATAAGGGGTATCAGAATTGTGTAACAAAGAATATGTAAGTATAAGTAATCTGCTGAAATTTGGCTTACATATTAATAAGGGACAAAACAATTTACGTAGTATGATAGATAGATAGATAGATAGATAGATAGATAGATAGATAGATAGATAGATAATCCTCCTGTATGGCAGTGACGTCTGGGGTCCAGACATATACCCAGACCGGGCAAAGTGGGACTCTGGGCCAACAGAACTATTCCACCTAGAACTCTGCAAACACTTTCTCCAGGTCCACAGGAGCACCTCAAACAGCGCCTGTCGAGCAGAACTGAGCAGATTCCCACTCTACTTTGCTGTCCAGAAGAGGGCGCTATCTTTCAGAGCCCATCTTCATAGCATCAGTCCCAGCTATTACCATCACAAAGCCTTGCTACACCAAGAAGCCCCAGAAAAACAAAGCACCCTGCAACAAGTCACCCAAACGCAGCCTGCCCAAGCCACCAACCAATAAATCCAGAAGACGATACACAAGTAAAAAGAAGAGTATATTAGCGTCTGGAGAAACGACATGCAGACATCACAGAAGCTGACAGTATACCAGAGCCTGCAGAGAGAGTACAAACTGGCACCATATCTGGAGAAACTCCCCAATCCAAGAGACCGACAGATCATGAGCCGGTACAGACTGAGCACCCACAGCCTGCTCATTGAATCCGGCCGTCACCAACAGAGGTACATGCCCAGGGAGAGCAGACTGTGCCAGGCTAGCTGGCAGGCCAGGATAAGAAATGAGCAATTTCTAGTATAAATCAAATTTTAGAATTCCCTGATAAAACAAAATTTAAAATTTAAAAACATTATTTATAGGCTCGTGTATGTACAATTTTTTTTTTTAAATGTTCAAAAATATATAAAATATATATAAAAGTTTAAATCACCCCCCTTTCCATATAATTAAAGAAGAAATACCTAAATATCAATTAATATAAACATCATGGGTATCATCGCAACTGAAAACGCCTATACTATTAAAATATATAAAAAAAATATTCCAATACGGCGAATGGTGTAACGGAAAAAATTGTCAAAATGGCCGATTTGCCATTTTTTCGTTGCTTCTCTTACCCCAAAAAATGTAATACAAATGTGATCAAAAAGTCATGCACACTCAGTAGACATAAGTATAAACAGCTCAGTAGACATAAGTATAAAAAAGTTATGGGGGTCAGAATATGGTGATATAATTTTATTTTTTTATCAAAGTTTAAATTTATTTTTACACTATTTAGACATAAAAACTTATATATATGGGGTATCATTGTAATCATACTGACGAAGAGAATGAAGTGCATGGGTCATTTTTGCTGCAAACGAAACGCCATGGGAACAAAACCTGTAAAACGGTGGAGGAATTGCGTTTTTTTTCCAATTCCACCCCGTTTGCAATTTTTTTACCTCTTGCCACTACATTTTATGCCATAATTAATGGTGGCATTAGAAAGTACAACTTGTCCCACAAAAAATAAGCCTTCATACAGCTATGTGACCAGAAATATAAAATAGTTATGGCTCAAGGAATATAGGGGAGAAAAATGAAAACAAAAAAACCTCCGTTATCCTAAGGGTTAAATGACTGGCACAGTGGAGGAGAGGACCTTGCCTGCGAGGGGTTACAATCTACAAGGGAATGTAGAAGGAGACAGTAGGTGAGGGTAGAAGCTGCTCAGATGGCTCTGACGTCGAAGAATGGTTATTGCATGTGTTAGGCTTTACTGAAGAGGTGGGTTTTCAGGTTACCTTTAAAGGTTTGTATGTTGCAGACAGTCTCATGTGCTGGGGTAGCGAGTTCCAGAGTATGGGGAATGTATGCTAGAAATCTTGTATATGATGCTGTGAAGGCCAGACAAGAGGAGAGCAAAGAAGGACGTCTTGTGAGGATTGGAGATTATGGTTGAAGACATATTGGGAGAGTAGATCAGAAATGTGAATAGGGATAAGCAGAAAGGAGAGGGGGAGAAGAAACCCGGCAGAAGACTTGAGGATGGATCTCATACCTTCCTTCCTCTTTCACTCAGAGAAATATATTAATATAAAACTAGCAGAAGGACCCGTCTTCACGCAGGTATATTTCATCTATTTCATTTAATGTTTCTGTGTGTCGTTAAAAGATATCGACAGTATCCCCCATAACAGTGACCTCTACAGTACCCTGCCCCCTTAGCAGTGAACTCCACAGTCTCCCACCCCTTAACACTGACCCCCCTACAGTGTCCGCCTCCTCAAAATGAGACCTCCACAGCAGCCCATCCCCTTAACTTTGACCTTCACAGCAGCCCGTCCCTTTAACAGTGAGTTTCATAGCACCCCACTCCTTTGACATTGATCTCCTCAGGGGCCCGCCCCCTTAACAGTGACCTATAGAGCACCCCGCCCCTTAACACTGACCTCCATAGGCGAACGTCCCCTTATCTGTGACCTCCACTATTCCCTGCCCTCTTAACAGAGACCTCCACAGCACCCATCCCTTTAACAGTGACTGCCACAGTACCCCGATCCATTAACAGTGACCTCCACAGTACTCTGCTCCCTTAACAGTGACTTCACAGTACCCTGCTGCCTTAACAGTGACCTCCACAGCACCTGCCCCTTTAACAGTGGCCCCTGCCCCTTTAACAGTGACCTCCACAGTGTGCGTCCCTTTAACAGTGACCTCCACAGCGGCCTGTCCCCTTAACAGTAACATCCACAGTGAACACCCCTTTAACATGGCAAAAAAGAGTAAAATAAGTCGCTAGGTTTCAATGGTACTTGCGCTGCTGGTCTCCTTGAATGAAGTGGGCTCTTCACAATTATAAAATGTCAATCTGGTGGGCCCGCGCTGCTCCTCATTCACACAGAGATTTTTTCCTCGAATGTAGCTATTCACTTAATCCGGCTCAAGACAGACACCTCTAGATTAAATCGCAGTATACTTCCACGCAGGTTGGAAAGCTCAGCATGTCATCTCTGTATGGTTCAGAACCAACCACACCACTATGCTGAGCCGTCGTGGGCTATCTGCAAGATGTCATAAACCGCATAATAGTGAGGGTACCACCAGAACAGTTAAAATTCTCCGTTTTAATATACTCACAGAAAGAAAGTAATCTTTCAGCATGTCATTACAACAATGGTCTTTCACACAGCCCGACCCAGGTTTCGCATGTAGCTTCGTCAGGGGCGAGAATCGGTATCTAGCAGATAGCCCACGACGGCTCAGCATAGAGGTGTGGGTGGTTCTGAACCATACAGAGATGACATGCAGGTGCCCCTTTAATAGTGGCCCCTGTCCCCTTAACAGTGACCTCCACAGCGCCCTGCCCCTTAAAGGCTAGGGCTATATGACGACATGTGTTGCGCGACATTTTGTCGTACCATTGTCGAGCCCACAATTTGCATAATGATAGGCTATGGTGTCGCACTGCGATATACTGCAACTGCGACACAACAGTAGCAAAAAATCCATCCAAGATGGATGCATGTAGCAGTGTAGTTGTGCCCTATGTGTCATGCGACTTATTTTCGCCCTGTAGCCCTAGCCTAAAGCTGACCTACAGCAGTAAAGAAAAATGGCTGGGTTGTTATGGAAACCTGGAGTAAAACTGTGTGTATGTGGAGACTAAGGGCTTGCGAGATTCTATTGGCTGATAAGGGACATGTGACCGTGTGTATGACAGTTGGGATATGAAGAGAAAGACTTGCAGGCTTGTATTGGCTAATGCAGGTCATTTTTTGGAAATATATCAGAAACAGTATGTCCTAAAGAGCTGAGACCCTGTCTAAAACCTTCCCACACATGTGATATACCTTTGTGCCAAATTTGGTAAAGATAGCTCCAGTCGTTTGGTCGCGCATAAAGAACAGACAGACAGAGAGACAGACAGAAACTAATTTGTATAATATATATATATATATATATATATATACTAGCAGAAGGACCCAGCTTTGCACCGATATATTTCATCTATTTCATTTAATGTTTCTGTGTGTTGTTAAAAGATATCGACAGCCCTGGCCTACAGCTGACTTACAGCAGTGAAGAAAAATGGCTGGGTTGTTATGGAAACCTGGAGAAATACTGTGTGTATGTGGAGACTAAGAGCCTGGTTGTCTCCCATTGACTTCCATTGTATTAAATTGTATTCTAGCACCTGAATTATTTGGCTGAGCACTCGGATCTGCTAAGCATAGCGATGCTCGAGCCGAACAGGTATTCGGCCGAGCATGCTCGCTCTTCTCTAGTCGCGCATAAAGAACAGACAGAAACTCATTGTTATAATATAAGAGATACACTATTCTGAAATAAGAAAGTAGTTACCCCACCCTAATTGAAAACCTCCACTATAAAATTTCATAGATCTGTCATGGATGGAAAGTTAATAATAAAACATACACATTAACCTGTTTTAAAAAAAATATTGTTACAAAAATTTGGGGAAGTAATTATTATGCATCAGGATATTCAGAATCATCTCACTGTTCCTTTCAATTGATTTGAGGGCTCCATAGTGCTCAGAAATCCCTTCAGCCTCAGCTTTTTTTGTACTGCACATTTTAACTTTAACCCTTGTCAATCTTTCACTATGCGGTGATCATGTTTCTATAACAGGTCATTACCCCTCACCTCTATATTTAACAGACCAGTTGCCCGCGCAGCTCCCATGTCTTCTATCCAGGTTGTGAAGAAGCAATCATTCAAAACATCAAAAAGAAAGACCAGTGTAAAATTTGACATCTGCTATGATTAGCTGCAGTACCATTGTTAATACATGTATTTCCACACTTCTGTAAAAGAATATGACCTTCAGAAGCAGAACAGTAACTTTCCGATTGATGTTAAAGTCAGTGTTTAGCTGATGACTCATGATGAATAAGAAAAGTGTTTTCTCTGTCTAACAGATTATTCCCCCACTCACTCTTCACACTTATTTTGGGAGGCTTAGTCTTGATAAATGAAACACCGTTGAAGCTCTGGTGGCCAAGTGTTATATTATTGATGAGGTGCATTTTCAGAACAGTACAATGGAGATAGAGGAGCAGATTTATGGGTATAGGAGATCAGGACTGACATCATAAAGGGGAGTTATTCTCTCTTTGAAATGTGCTAGAATTTATCTAGCAGTACTTTGTGTGTGGCAAAACGGGTAGCTTTCTCTCATATTTGTCATTGCCAAATGTACTCAAATGTAATCATATTAGGAATCCCAGACATAACTACTCCTTCACATTTGTGATGGTACAAAAAAGCCAAGCCATTATCCAAGATTTTTTTTCTGAAAACTAAGGCACATTTTAGCCTATACTCAACAACTTGTATCAATTTTTTGTCTAAAAAGTCAGCTTCTGGCATTTTCCACAAAGTAACCTATTAATAATAAGCATAAAGAAGACAAAAATAGATGGAGAGTAGGAGCAACATTAAAGAGGACCTTTCATGTTTTTTTTTGAAAATTTAATTAAATACCTTTCCTTGCGTGTTCATATTAGGAGCATCACAGTTTTACTTCTTTTTCACTGTTAGGTATAGAACAACATTTGCCATTAGGGCAAGATAGAGGAACAAGCATTGGTTTAACCTCCCTGTACACTTTATAATTTGACTACGTTTTTGGTGGAGGACTTATTTGGGACCACATTCCAGCATAGAACTTACGTCCAGTTAGTAGTTTAGTGTCTGATACTACATTCTTGGTTAAGGACCACAATTAGCTTCCCTTAAAGAGGACCTTAAAGAGTCCTCTTTAATGTTGCTCCCACTCTCCATCAATTTTTTTCCTATTATTAATATGTTACTTTGTGGAAAATGCCAGAAGCTGACTTTTTAGACAAAAAATTGATACAAGTTGTTGAGTATAGGTTAAAACATACCTTAGTTTTCAGGAAAAAAATCTTGGATAATGGCTTGGCTTTTTTGTACCATCACAAATGTGAAGGAGTAGGTATGTCTGGGCTTCCCTGTTTTTTTTTTAGCTATATTAATCCCTGTTTTAGCTGCACAGCTATATGCATTTCATTTGGAAACAGGGGGCATCTCCCTTCTGCCTGTACTGCAGTGACATCCTTTCCCTTATTTTCAAATATGTTTTGAGATTCTGAGCTCACAGAATACAAATGGATAAATCACACTTACAGAATGGCAGGTGGCTCCTGTGATATTCAGAAGCAGTGTAGGAGCAGTTGTTTTATAAGGCTCGAGATCTCAGTTAGCTCTCCTCACTTCCTCTCAGCTGTCTTGGGAGTTTTTGTTACTAGGGTGGCTCTTGCCTGAAATCAGGCAGTGGGCTACAAATTAGGTGGATGTGAGACCCCTAGTGGCCATGACTTTACATCTTCACTTTTTTACATATAACAAAAAAATAACGTACTAGATTGAAATGTTGGATTACTGAAAAACTCAGCATGCAGTTATGTCTCAGGAAGATATATAAATGATTACAGGTGGGCTCTGATTGCACACTGGGTAGTATGCCTCTTGGTGAGAAATTGTTTAGACAGTTGGCAGACTTTGAGAGGGGCACATTGTTTGACAGAGAGAAGTAGAATGTCGTTTTGATGAATTGACCACCATCTCGGCCGTTCTGACCTAGCTGATAGGAGGTGTTGGAAGCAATGGTTACTTGAGGGTGTGCACACATGGTGAGCAGTCCCTGGATTGATAGAAGAATCAACCAGTATGGCACACTAGATGGTGCTGCATGGAGTCGGGATCCCACCCCGTCGTCTAGAAAATCGCTCCTTTCCATTGCGTGCATCTTCACACCATTCCTATTCACAGCGCAGCATTCCCTTGTTCTTGCTTCCAGAGCGGCTGACGTTTGATAAAGGCTATTCCAGCCGAAACATCGCACGAAGTGTAACTTTGCCGCACTAAAATAAAGACAATATCAACGCATTTCGCTGGAGTTTTTTGATTTTCCAGGCCCTGGATTGGCCACAAAGACCCAAAAAATCATTTGAACCACAAACAAGCGTGAGCAGTTCCCACCATCCAAACCAAGGTGGCACCCACCTTCATTACATACCCCTGTCTCTGGCCAGACTATTTCCGGGCACTATTAGATGCCCTGACATTGATAGCCAATCAAAGTCACCTTTTTTTAAGGTGGTGTTGTGAACAAGAAACCTGGATTGCTACGAACTGGAGCCATTTTGTCTTTGGCAATGAAACAAGGTTCTGATTCCTCGTTGTGAGCACTTTAATCCTACCTTTGTTGTGGACTTACACATTGCCCCAATTGGTGGTGTGATAATATGGGGAGCCAACACATATTAAAGTCAGTCACCTCCTGTAGTGATTAGTGATGAGCGGCAGGGGCAATATTCGAATCCACAATAATTTTTTAATATTTGTGCGAATATTCGTCATATATTCGCGAATTAGCGATTATTTTCTTGATTGCGAAAATCGGCAATGCAATATGTGCGTATTGTGCGCGCAATACATGCGTGGGTCACTGTTGCTACATTTTTCAAGCTGCTAGAAGTTTCCTGAGACTGAAGAAAATGGTTGGCAAGGTAGAACATTACAATAGCTTTATATGCAGATGGAGTGCTCCAATATATCACCAATTAATGATGCGCATATTTTTGCGCAATACGTGCAACTTCACATTTTAGCAAGTCTGACTACATATTAGTGATTGGTGCACTATGTATTGTTGTGACATCACAGCACTATGTCTGTAGCATGTATGTATGGACAGCAGAACCACTGTTCACACAACCTAACACCTATCAGCTACACTATATCACTATCTAACCAACACTGTCTATCTCCCACTAACTATCTGTATTATACACTGCTCAAAAAAATAAAGGGAACACAAAAATAACACATCCTAGATCTTAATTAATTAAATATTCTTCTGAAATACTTTGTTCTTTACATAGTTGAATGTGCTGACAACAAAATCACACAAAAATAAAAAAATGGAAATCAAATTTTTTAACCCGTGGAGGTCTGGATTTGGAGTCACACTCAAAATTAAAGTGGAAAAACACACTACAGGCTGATCCAACTTTGATGTAATGTCCTTAAAACAAGTCAAAATGAGGCTCCGTAGTGTGTGTGGCCTCCACGTGCCTGTGTAACCTCCCTACAACGCCTGTGCATGCTCCTGATGAGGTGGCGGATGGTCTCCTGAGGGATCTCCTCCCAGACTTGGACTAAAACATCTGCCAACTCCTGGACAGTCTGTGGTGCAACGTGACGTTGGTGGATAGAGCGAGACATGATGTCCCAGATGTGCTCAATTGGATAGGTCTGAGGAACGGGCGGGCCAGTCCATAGCATCAATGCCTTCGTCTTGCAGGAACTGCTGACACACTCCGGCCACATGAGGTCTAGCATTGTCTTGCATTAAGAGGAACCCAGGGCCAACCGCACCAGCATATGGTCTCACAAGGGGTCTGAGGATCTCATCTCTGTACCTAATGGCAGTCAGGCTACCTCTGGCGAGCACATGGAGGGCTGTGCGGCCCTCCAAAGAAATTCCACCCCACACCATTACTGACCCAATGCCAAACCTGTCATGCTGGAGGATGTTGCAGGCAGCAGAACGTTCTCCACGGCGTCTCCAGACTCAGTCACGTCTGTCACATGTGCTCAGTGTGAACCTGCTTTCATCTGTGAAGAGCACAGGGCGCCTGTGGCGAATTTGCCAATCTTGGTGTTCTCTGGCAAATGCCAAACGTCCTGCACGGTGTTGGGCTGTAAGCACAACCCCCACCTGTGGACGTCGGGCCCTCATATCACCCTCATGGAGTCTGTTTCTGACCGTTTGAGCAGACACATGCACATTTGTGGCCTGCTGGAGGTCATTTTGCAAGGCTCTGGCAGTGCTCCTCCTGTTCCTCCTTGCACAAAGGCGGAGGTAGCGGTCCTGCTGCTGGGTTGTTGCCCTCCTACGGCCTCCTCCACGTCTCCTGATGTACTGGCCTGTCTCCTGGTAGCGCCTCCATGCTCTGGACACTACGCTGACAGACACAGCAAACCTTCTTGCCACAGCTCGCATTGATGTGCCATCCTGGATAAGCTGCACTACCTGAGCCACTTGTGTGGGTTGTAGACTCCGTCTCATGCTACAACTAGAGTGAAAGCACTGCCAGTATTCAAAAGTGACCAAAACATCAGCCAGTAAGCATAGGAACTGAGAAATGGTCTGTGGTCACCACCTGCAGAACCACTCCTTTATTGGGGGTGTCTTGCTAATTGCCTATAATTTCCACCTGTTGTCTATCCCATTTGCACAACAGCATGTGAAATTGATTGTCACTCAGTGTTGCTTCCTAAGTGGACAGTTTGATTTCAGAGAAGTGTGATTGACTTGGAGTTACATTGTGTTGTTTTTTTGAGCAGTGTATATATAAGCTAACTAACTATCTAATGTAATGACACAGCAATGTCACTGCTCTCTCTCTCAGAACGGCAAAAAACTACAGAAAATGGCTGCTGGGGAGATTCTTATATAGTAAGGGGTAACTTTCCTATTGGTTTCTAGGGACGTTGATAAGCTCAGACAAAGACACTACAGCCTTCTTATTGGTCCACAAGCAAGAAGGGATGTTACTGATGACAAAAAAAAAATAGAATATTCGCGAATACGAATATATAGCACTATATTCTAAATCTTCGGTAATTCTCGAAGTGGCGATATTCGCGAGTAAAATTTGCGATACGAATATTCACACCCAACACTAGTAGTGATATTAGGGACACTAAAAGCAATATTTGTCATATGTGTTGTATCTCATGGAAGGGCTTCCAACTGTCAGTTTTCAACAGGACAATGCTCACACACACCGGACAGGTATCCCAGGAATATCTCTGCCAGATTGCAACACTACCTTGGCCTGCCCAGTTGCCAGCTTTATCACCAATCGAGCATTTATGGGACCAGCTAGGATGACAGCTTTAGCAACCTATGAATAAGCAGGATCTACAAGACCAGCTACAACATCTGTGGGAAAATATGCCACAAGATAACATATGGAACTTATATGCCCAATCGTATCTCATCTTGTATGCAGGCTAAAGGTACCCAACAGGGTACTGAAGCGTCCTTTCAGTTGTACAGTTTTCCCCAATAAACTTATACTTTCACTCTGATATTGTAAACACATGCTGAAACAGGTGTAAGGCAGCTCTCACCTGTTGAAAAACACCCTGTGGGCACGGACGCCGCACCTGGATGCGGAGATATATAAGTCCAGCAAGAAAAATAGTCCAGCTCTGCTCAGGTGAAAAAGTTTTACTTCTTTATTCCAGCAGTTTTAAAATTTCCATATATCAAGATGTGTACACATCTGGACTATTTTTCTTGTAAACACATACTGTATCATCATTGCATTCACATATAAAAGGAGATTTATCAAAACCACTGTAAATTAAAACTAGCTTAGTTGCCTATAACAACCAATCAGATTCCACCTTTCTTTTTTCAATGGAGCTCTGAAAAATTAAAGGTGGAATATGATTGGTTGCTATGGGCAACTAAACAAATTTTATTTTACACCAGTGTTGATAAATCTTCCTTATAAAGTTATATTCAATTCCAACAACTTCTTGTTACATTATTTTTTGGTCAAAAAGTGTATTTACTAAAAATACAATATTACTGAATATGATAGTTCCTCTAATGTTAAGACTACATTATTATTTGGGTCACTGACTGGTTGTCTGTCAAGGTAGGTCACTCAGAGTAGATGCAATTATCGTTCTTACAGAGTTTAGAGAATTACATTTTATTGATATTCTTAAGAAGGTTTGATAATATTTCATGACACGTACTTAACCCCTATGAATCTCTTTTCAATGTGAATAAAGACGATGAACAGGGAGAGCAAGTACCGTATTTTTCTCTTTATAAGCCGCAATTTTCCACCAAAAAAAGTGTGGGGGGGGGGAATGCCCGTACATCTTGTAAAGTGAATACTAGTGAGCGCTTCAATTATGGAAGCGCTCACTAGTATACATTAGGTTCCGGGAGAGGGGAGTGAAGCTCTGCGAGTGCTTCCTGTACTCACCCTCCCTGGTCGTTCTTCCTGGGGCCGCCGGCGCACTGCCCTGACTGCATAAAGCGCCAGGACGTAGTGCGCACACTATGACCCGATGCTGCATGAAGTCAGGTGACTGTGCAGCGCCGGCCAGAGAAGACAGGAGAGCGCGACTTTTAAAAAGACTGCCGGACCCGGTGTGGATCCGCAGCGCAGGAGAGGTAAGAGAAGTTTTTTATTTTAAGGTCTGATATGAGGTCTGATGGGGTTCTAAAATGGAGGGCTGATATGAGGTTTGAAGAAGGTCTGATGGGGTTCTGATGAGGGTCTGATATGAAGGTCTCATGTAATGGCCTGATGTGGGGGTCTCATGTAATGTCCTGATATGGGAGTCTGATGCGATATCCTGTTATGTAATGTTTTGGGGGTCAGATCTAAGGCTCTGATATAGGGGTCTGATCTGAGGATCTGATATAAGGTGTGATGAAATTTTTTTTTTTTCTTATTTTCCTACTTAAAACCTGGGGTTAGTCTTATCGGCAGGTGCGTCTTATATAGCGAAACATACAGTAGCTTTGTTGTTTTTGGAAATGTGAGCGTCTATGAGCCCCACATGTACACTGTTTATTACAGATAGGACTCAGATCTTAAAGGGTTTCTGTCACCAGAATTAACCCTCTTAAACTAGAGGATAATTTGCATATTACAAGAGTAAGAATTGTGCAGTAAGTGGGGGGGCATCAAGAAACATAACAATAGCAGAGTTAGATTCTGCTGACATTAGCACATCGCTAATGTCAGTCAGTTTAAGAGGGTTAATTCTGGTGACAGAAACCCTTTAAGTAATCTAACCAAGTAATATAAGGTCTATTTTATTTTAAAACAGTACTTTACCTATAATAGGAGTTACATTTTAACTTCAGCATGGGTTACTAGTGTTCAGCGAATTGAAACGGATCATAATTTCAGGGAAAATTCAATTTTCCGCAAATCTGAATTTCCTCGTGCATCATGGTAGTGAATAGATTTTCCATGAAATAGTGTAAAAAAAAAAATCATACTTACCTCATCCATTTGCTCACAACCGGCCAGCTGTCGACATCTTGATTGAAGATCTTGCATGAAATCACCGTGCGCAGTACGCCGGCCGTCAAGATTTCATGCTTGATCTTAAAGCAAGATGAAGGCGGCCGGCCCGTCGCAAGCAAATGGATGAGGTAAGTATGATTTAATTTTTTTTATTTTTATTTTACATTAAATGATTGCATGTATGATCGTTACATCTGAGGGGTACAATGACGCAGTGCAATTGTCTCTGCATTCTCACTGCACCCACTACACTTTTTTTTTTTTTTTTTATTTGGCGAAGTAGCTGAATCTAATTTTTGAATACTTCAAACCTCATCTCTAGTAGATACACAACCATCAATCCATAAATTCAAAGACAGCCTAAAAATACTAGAGTAAAGTCTGTGGTGTCAGTATCTATATTGTTTCGAAAGTGGAAATGCTTCTTCAGATCCACATACTCTGGGCTGGTTTAAGAGAGAACTGTGCCTGCCTTGCACCCTCAATGTGCACTTCAGCAGTGATAAGTTTTCTTAATACCAAGAAGCAGACAAGTTGTATTATTTTGCTGATACCAGTGTATTATTATATGGAGCCTACAGTTGGTAGTCAAGAGCTGTGGTGGAGATGAGGGGAATTTTTTTAAGGGAAAGGTGTCATTAAAAAATTACCTATTGTTCAAATCATGTTTTTATGTTTAACATATTTTTTAATAATTTTTTATGTTATTTTTAATTTTCCTTTCCATGTCAATATCTATATTTAAACAAAAAAATTATATATATATATATATATATATATATATATATGTGGCTGTGCCACGTAAGTATCGTACACACCACCTGTCAGAGTTGCTGTTTACACGCTGTTAAAGGCAACCTGTCACGTTAAATATGGTGTCTTATCTGCAGACAGCATGTTATAGAGCAGGAGGAGCTGAGCATATTGATATGTGATAAGATTAAGTAAAATTTGTATTTTATTGATTTAAAGGGATTGTCTCACTTCAGTAAGTGGCATTTATCATGTAGAAAAAGTTAATACAAGGCACTTACTAATATATTGTGATTGTCCATTTTGCTTCCTTTGCTGGCTGGATTCATTTTTCCATTACATTATACACTTCTCGTTTCCATGGTTACAGACCACCCTGCAATCCATCAGTGGTGGTCGTGCTTGCACAATATAGGAAAAAGCACTAGCCTATGTGCGCTCCCATGGTCCCGACCACCAGAGAGACTGACGCTTTTTCCTATAGTGTGCAAGCATGACCACCAATGATGGATTGCAGGGTGGTCTGTAACCATGGAAACGAGCAGTGTATAATGTGATGGAAAAATGAATCCAGCCAGCAAAGGAAGCAATATGGACAATCACAATACATTAGTACCTTGAAATAACTTTCGCTACATGATAAATGCCACTTGCTGAAATGAGACAATCCCTACTCATTCTGAGCTTTGAAGTCAAGAAGGTAGTACTATCAGTGATTGACAGTTATCTCTATATACATAGTCATAGAGGGGAGGCTGTCAATCACTGATAGGACCTCCTCCTTCACTTCAAAGCCAGAATGACCAGGAATTTAAATGAATAAAATACAAGATTTCCTGAATCTTTTCCTATAAAACTACATATCAGTCTGCTCAGCTCCTCCTGCTCTATCACATGTTGCCTGCAGATAAGACATCATGTTCAATGTGACAGGTTCCCTTTAAGCATACTAGACTCTGTTATGGACTTGAGAGGAAATCTGTGGGGCCGGTCCCAAACATTACACATTAAGCAGCCTCAGCAGATGTATGGAAATGCTATGTATAATTCAAATGCATTCGATATAGGTATGTCATGAATTTTAATCATACATTGTTTCTTGGATCATTTATTTCACTATTGTTTTACTCTCATAACCCGTTTTATTACATGTATGGCCTAAATTATGAATGGCCAACTGTGACCACGGTGATGTCATGAGGTCAGCTAGGTGTCTCTGTTTGATGATGTAATCACTTAGTATTTAAGTGTACAATCCACTAGGTGTATATATGGTTGATAAAGGCTGTTTAGTCGAAATGTTGCATCTAGAATAAAATAACACAATGGGATATACTGTCTCCATCCATTTATTTCATTTGGATTATCTGTTTATGTGGTGGAATGAACCTATACCCAAGGAGATAGGCACGCACCATTCCATCGCTTAGAGTGCTGTACACAATGGAGTTTGAGCCCAGTCCTGGTTGGTCAGAGAATCTTACCATCATACAGTTAAAGAGTGACTAAACATTTAATGAACTTTTTTTTTAAATATCCCAAGTGCTGTTATAGTACTTTTTCTAATGTATTTTATTTATGGATTTTGCATATTTACTAGAGATATTCCCACTCTAAAGCGCAGATTTCCCAGTGAGCTTTAAATTCACTATTCTCCACACCGCGGACTTCTCAGCTGTGTACGTAGTATGGTCTCTACACTTTATGAATGGGGCCGCAGAGAACGGAGTACAGGCAGGAGCAGTCAGGAGCCGCTCCGCTCAGCTAATCCTGGCACCCATGTGCTATGCCAGTACTTAGTAAACCTGGGGGGGAAAGCACAGGCAGGATCAGCAATGTGCGTTCCTGCCTGTACTCCGTTCTCTGCGGCCCCATTCATAAAGTGTAGAGACCGTACTCCATATACAGCTGGGAAGTCAGCGGTGTGGAGAATAGTGAATTTAAAGTGCACAGGGAAATCTGTGTAAAAATTCGAAATCCATAAATAAAGTACATTAGAAAAATTATTATTAGGGCATTTGGGACATTTTAAAAAAACTTCATTAAAAGTTGAGTTACTCTTTTAATTAAAGAAAGAAAAATGAAGATATAATTCAATGAGTCCCACTTGTTCGAGTCCCAACTTCTGCATACAGTATAAACTGTGTCACTTGAATAGAATAAAATAATTGACTTTTAATCTGCTGTGGGCAGGTGTTGATGTTGGATTACTGACATCATTAATAAAAAGGAAACATACCTCTATATAAACAGTGAAAGGATTTTTTTCCATTAATTATACAGCAAACTGTTTTGATACGTGCAGTTTAATATGTTTTAATTCAATGAATAATGTTACAAAATTAATCTGCTGATGGTAAGAAGTCTTTCAATCTTTTCACTTTTAATTCAACAATTTTGTCTTTTGTGGATTGATGGTAATCCAGTAATTAATATGGGCTTTGCTTTAGTTATAGATTAAATTTATCTTCTTAAAAAAACACTGTTTTTCAGAACAGAAGCATGCAAAAAGAAATGCTAAAGGCTTTTATGTTTTCTTCCCTCCAGCTAAGGATTTAATAAAGAAAATGTTCTTCTCACTATAAAATAATAGTTTTTAAATCTTACCAAATTATTAAATATCAATTGAATTTAGTTTCATAGCCATAAATACTAGGATATGAAATTATTTCGGTGGTTAATCTCCATTGTATCCCTAATTTAAAGCAGCAAATCATTTGATTCTATAGGAGTTCATTCCATATTTTTAAATGGGGTGTTGACGGGGGTTTTGAGAGTGGGGCATAAAGAGCAATCTGAGAGTAGACGGCATGGAAGAAGTTTGTATGAGAGAAGGTGGCATGAAAGTAGTCTGTGTAACCGAGGGCGGCATAGGGAGAAGTCTGTGCGATAGAGGGGGAACTGAAAACAGTCTATTTAAAATAAATGGCATAAGGAACAGTCTGTTTGAGAAAGGGAAGCGATCTGTTTACTTTAGTCTTCCTTCTACAGGGACAATGCTTGGACCTGCCGGGGTGATTAACCCACTGCACACCAGGCATGCAGCTATAGTAAACCTTTCTCAACCTAGACCACCAGTGATGCTGACATTATCCCTTCACTGCCCTAGATAACTAAGGCTGCAGACATTCATCCCGTCCCTGTGCTAGCCCCGCATATTTTGAAATAAATGCCTACATTAGATATATATGGTAAATGATTGTAGAGCTATAGAAAAATATTTTTTTTGCTTCTCTTTTGGATTATCCAGTTTAGAAAAAAAGCCTCCAGGTCATTAACTTTTCCATTCCCTAATTACAAAGGCTTAAAGGGAACAGTGATGCTAAAACATTAGTGGATGCACTATCTCACTTCCTTAATATAACTGAGTTAAATAAGGTACAGCAGCCAAAGGGAAATCAAATTCCCATTTTTTATGCAGCCTATCAACTACTCACGGCTGTACAGCACCCTACTGCTTGTTTATAAGCTGCAGGCTAGACATTTATGTAAAACTGCAGCCAATTAGTTGTTTTTTTTGCGGCATTCCTGAGAGAGCTTCAGGTGTCATATTGCCTATCAGAGTATATTAAACTATGTAACTCCAAACTAGAGACATATCTTCATAACTGTATATCTGGTGGAATACCCTTTAGTGGAGCATACAGAGTAGGTCACTCTACTTCCCCCACATAGAAGTCTATAAGCAAGCATGTCCCCTAGATAGAGAGAAGGTCCAGGTGAAGGAGTTTTTGGATTGCCAAATTCAAGGCCCACGACTGGGTGACATACTATTTAGGTGTGAAACATTTTTTAAAAGAATCAATAATATTGCATGTATAATCAGATACTAATTTGCATACACGCATGCATAATGAAGTGGTAAGGTTCCAAAAGCACCTGTTCACAGTTTAGGATAAACCAGATTACTCTACATTTCATTTACATGCATTCAATGTACAATAGATAATTGGTCTACACTGTACATGAATGAAAATGGGCTTAGGGTGAGACAACGTAACACACTGCATAACTAATTTCTGATTAACTCCTGTTTTATATCCATCCTGATTGCTCTTTAAGAAACAATATTGTCAATGTCGGAAATGAATAATCCATAGTTTGTTGCTTCAGATATTTAAGATGTAATAGTTACATAGTAATGTATTTACAGCAGTTATTGATCTACTGTAGGACAATTAGGGTTTAGAGTTTCCTTTGGTTTAGAAGCACATGGGATATTACTGTTGAGAAGTGCATTATCAGCAGTTCCTTAATATACTCACATTAGCAAAAGCATCCAGATACAGACCAATTGTCGTATATAAATCACATTTCCTGTGGATTGCCTTTGTTTAGTAGCAAAGCATCCGATATGACAATATAGGACAATTTTTAGCTTGCATACGGAGTACAGACTGTAGTGAAGCAGGAGATTTGAATTTGAGACAGCCTTTGTGTAGTTTTGCATTGGCCCTATACCTTCTCAAAGATGAGATAACCCCTGTGAAGGTTTTCACTACCCATTAAAATGGGGAGCACACTGACCTGATATTGGCCAATACTCTCAGTGAGTACCCCTGTGGTACTTGAAGTAAAACGACAAAAATGTGCTTTATGATTTTATATTTAAGCAATTACAAGCTTAACTTTTCACACTTAGTACTTTACCTTGTTCTTAGGTTTTCAGCTATTAGCTCCCCATCATATACAGATAGGACATCAAAGTCTTCTTCTAAGGCAAATGAATGAAACCACAACTGTATTCGATTTTGCTCTTCTGTACTAATAGTCCAAGTGCAATTAGCATAATTTGGATATCCATATGGGAAACCTGGACTTTCTACGGTTCCATTTGGTTCTTGATAGGTGAAACTGCAATTTTGACCTGTTGAAACAAGAAACAAAGGAACATTAACATGAGCTGAAAAGTGTTAAATGTTAGGAACCAAAGTTTATTTTACCTATGTTTAACAGACATAAGAACACACACAACAAATATGTTCTTAATTTAAGCTGTTCAATGTTTTTTTTTGTTTTTTTTAACCTTTGATCTTCACCAATTTAAAATTTTTACTAATATAAGCTATTGCAATGTGCAAGCGTCTGAATAGACTTGAGCAGAAAATAATTGCACATATGTTACCAACAGCAATGTAACAGATAAATGAAAATGCCATTAGGGAAATGATTAGTATAATACAGAAATTAAAAGGGTTGGCCAACAGACACCATTTATCACCTATCCCAGGATAGGTAATAAATGTATTTTCAGTCCTGAGATCCCCATTGGTCAGATAAACAGAGGTCCGAGAATCCCCTGTGTGGATGGAGTAGTAGTGCGCATGCGTGAAAAATGCTCCATTCAATTTTTATGATACTGTAGAGTGCAGTGCTTGATTATTTTCAGATTTATATAGAAATGAACGGAGTGGTGGGGGGGTTGGGGGGAACATGCATACTACCACTCCACTCCTGGACCACTGTTCTCATGATCCTGGGGGTAAGGGCGGACTGGGAACTTAATGTGGCCCTGGAAAAACTACTAAAAATGGCCCCGATTTGTAGTCAAATCCAAATTGATGGAAGGCCGGCCCAGCACAAGAAGGAGTGGCCAGAAATACCATATTATACCACCCCAACAGAGCCAATTGCCACAGTCAATCACAGAATACTGCCACAAGCAGCACAAAATATATCCCCAAAAACTTCCACTGGCTGGCCTGAGGAGGCCTCAGATGGCCCTGTGGGCATTAGCGCACCAGGAAATTTCCCTGTTAGGCTACTTTCACACTTGCGGCAGAGAGATCCTGCAAGCAGTTCCGTCGCCGGAACTGCCTGCCGGATCAGGCAAAATGTATGCTAACTGATGGCATTAGTAAGACTGATCAGGATCCTGATCAGTCTTAAAAATGCCTGATCAGTCGAAAAAATGCATTGAAATGCCGTATCTTTCCGGTGTGATCCGGCAAAAACGAATCCGGCATTTATTTTTTCACCTTTTTTTCAGTCTGCGCATGCGCATACCGGAAGGACGGATCCGGCATTCCGGTATTCTGAATGCCGGATCCGGCACTAATACATTCCTATGGGGAAAAAATGCCAGATCCGGCATTCAGGCAAGTCTTCCGTTTTTTTAGCCGGAGATAAAACCGTAGCATGCTACGGTTTTCTCTTTTGCCTGATCAGTCAAAACGACTGAACTGAAGACATCCTGATGCAAACTGAAAGGATTACTCTCCATTCAGAATGCATGGGGACATACCTGATCAGTTCTTTTCCGGTATAGAGCCCCTGTGACGGAACTCTATGCCGGAAAAGAAAAACGCTAGTGTGAAAGTACCCTAAGGTCTATGGCCAATCCGCTTCTGCATGGGGGTCTAAGTGGATAGGTGATGAATGTTGTTCATGGGTCAACCACATTAATGAGGCAAATATAGCATAAAATACAATGACCTTGCCATCAAACACTAATAAACAGCAAATAGCTTACATCACCATATTTCACTCCGTTGCATATATGGCACCAAAATGTTCATTAACACTCTACAGAGATTATAATTCACACCAGTTCCTGTCCTTAATGGAGCTCATAATTTCACTCCTCTATCTCAAACACACGTGGGCCAAATAATTAAATTTTTGCAGTGTGGGAAGAAACCGAGTAACCTAGAGGAAATCCATGCAAACATGACAAAAACATATAAACTCCAGTGCTGCAAGACAACAGTGCTAACCACTGAGCAACCAAAATTGCTACTGTCTCTATAATGCCTTGCATTCATAGAAATAATGCCAAAGGAAAGAGGTTCAACATGAAATCAGTATACTTAAGCCATTGTTAACATTAACAACTATGAATACAACAAAATGATGTCCAAGAAAAAAATTCTGAGATGATTACTACAACAGTACTCATGGAGACCCAAATGGTGCTCCTAGTTTTTTTTACTCTCTCCTACTACAGTACATTCAAGAGATACAAACTCCTATACATCTTTAACTGAAACTTTAGGGTATGACCAAAATATCAGGCAGGCAGTTTTGGAATCCTAAATCTTGAGTGCATTATCAAAATAGTGAAAGTATAAAGGACAGATGCAAGTTCTCCTCTTTTTTTATTTACTCCTGGTTTTGGCTTTCAAAACTGCATGCAGAAACCTGACTGTGTGGCCATTTACATTTTTGATGATACAAGACTTATTGGAGACTGAACTTAGAGGAAACATTTAGCATAATCGACAATGTTTTACCAAGTTTGAAAGACAGAGTACCAAACTGCATTTCAGATTAACAGGGAAAGTCTCATTTTTGTTATCATTCTTTATGTTTAGCCTTGTATATTAGAAAATAATGCATTTTTTTTATAAATCTTGTATTATTACAAAAAAAATTCAAGATTTATTAAAAATGTGGCAACATGCATTGCTTATTGGTAAATGTTTTATTGTATAAGTATTGAAAAAAAATCTCCATAGAAACATTTGGCATCAGTGGGAATCAAACCATGTATATTCAGAGATGAAAAGATAACAGCAGTAAATGTAATAATTTTTATGTGCAGATGTCTCGAATGTAATTGTATAAATTTCCCCAATTCGCAATTGAAAAAACAACAAATATAGAAAGTACACAACAAAATAAAAAAGATTTTCTCATGTTTTAATCCAAATGATGAGGCAAATAGATACGGAATGAGCCCACCCCACTTCTCTGCTTCAATAGAAAATCAAGCATATGAAGTCACGCCTCCTGGTGAAATTCCAACCTGGAGAGTGGAGACATGTACCAGACAACCACTCAATTAGGAATAAATTATTGCAAGATATTTATAATGCTGTTTCAGAAACATGCAGGAAATCCTGCAGATTGTCACGCATTGTGGGGATGTATTAACTTTTTTTTCTAAGAGTACAGTTTCTTTAAGGCATGCGCAAATTAAAACTGTAATAAAACATTGATAAAAAAAACACGTGTTTTCTATGATCACTTTGCAGATTTATAGCCTTTTATGAAACACTCATAAACTAAATAGAGTTTTATTATATCCTAAGTGAACCGAAATGAGTAAAGGGACATTGAGGTTATTTTCATTTACTTTGACACATTTGTATAGTATCTTTTTATGGTTCTTCTGTTGACTAAAGTAAATCTCCATCCAAAAATGGAAACTTGACTGTGCTTCTGAATCTTTAGAGGTAGAAACTGTCTTCAGTGTCTCTTGTAGTGTTCTAGACCTCAATTTCTATGACACACAACAAGCAACCGTATGAGCTCTCGTAGGACTCCCCTCACCAATCACCAAGAGGCATAACCATAACATGCACTGGAGGACAGGAAGTGAAGATAGCTGGTTTCTGGAGGGGAGAATTTTGGAGGACAGATTGATCCCATCTGCCTGATCTTACCTTCTTTCTCCATGAAGGAAGGTAGGATCAAGTCGGTGGCAATAACAGGAGCATGTTCAGTGGTCAACAACTTCAGAGGAGCAGAGTGGTATGGGAAACACCAAAGAGAGAAAGCAAGTGGCAGGTCACAGAACCTAGAGGAAGATCAGTGGGAAGGCAGCAGCAGCCACAGGGTCTATTTGCATTGCACTCAACTTTAACAGAGCCTGCATGATATTTGCATCATTTTCAGGTTAGTCTATACCATATTGTGCATTTCAGAATCAGAGACTGTGAGAATGGGGCAGTCAGTGTGGTAGTTTGATTAAGATTACCAGTGTAACATATCTACAAAAAGTATACGCTATACCTGCTGGACTGATGCCATGCCAATTAGCAGGATTATTGAAATTGTCCTATAAGATGAGGTCAGTACTCATGAGCACTAGTTCAAACAAAACCAATTCTAATACACTAAGTGGAGGCCTAGGCAAAGAACTACTGAGATTACTGGTAATTTCTGGTAAATATCTATTGTCCTATTGAAATACAGTTAAACCTTGTTGATGCTTAGTCTGCCAATAGCTCACTGTGGATTTAGGGCTCTAAACAGCTAGTAAATACAGCACCCACTGGACATTCTATATTGCTAAAGAGAGGACCCTTCTGTGAACTGCAGATGCACTTAGGTGGCAATACATTGATGTCTAGGTGTGGTTCTCTGGTGGGACTTTCTAATAAAGTGAATTGGAATAGCATTGCAGTAACCAGCTCTTACCACTACACAGTGACTGTTTCTGGGACTGGTACCCACCCCCCATTGATGTGATGATGGTAATGCCATCAATATAACAGTCCTGGCTCCTGGATATCCCCTTTAAGCATTTAAAATTATGTTTTTATACAAGGGAATGCTTTATAGTATGTGCAATTTTCTACTATAAATTGATAGTTTTCCAACATTTAACCTGCACTTAAAAATAACCAGACATTAGCTATACATGCCTGAGCACTTATTATTTAAATCATTTCATTTAAATAATCTATCTTTACATGGAAATTGAATATCTTAGATGAGTCTCACCCAGTAGATTAAATGGGTCATTCTTCAATGCGTGGGTTGAAAAATCCATTTACAGATATTCACAGATACTAAGTAGTCTTTAGTCACTATTTTACGTCTAAAGTACAGATAAAATATGATTTAGGTCCTTAGCCATATTGTCTAAATAATATTCAGGAGAAAAATATTCACCAATTCCCATGTCTCATCCATCTCCCTGTAATCACTGAGCCTAATTTTACAATGCATGCAGAGAAAAGTAGCTTATTACTGAGCTGACATGAAGACTCTAGCGTTGGGCTTCCACTGGGCGGAGGAGGAATGCACATGGGAAACACAAGTTCCTTTCATCTATCTCGGTCTTGTTAGAAAACAAGTGGGGGAGGACTAATGGCATTCAGATCTCTACTTATTTGTATCTTCTGGTATGATAACTAGATATTTAATAAGTGCTAACCCATTAGACTGTGGACATGCAAGCAGGTTATACTATTTGACACAAAGCTCTACTATATAGTCAGAGACATATGCATTTCAAATGTGGGGACATAAAAGATGCAATGGTCATCTAGCAATAGGTGTCAGTATAAATTGCGCAATCAGTTTTTTAAAAAGAGTATATATTTTGAACATGAAATCTTTCAATGTGCTTATTTCTCTTATACTGTAGGTAGATTGATATATGAGCTTTACTGTCATGGCACTACTAATAAATGAACATTTCACCAAGGAAGAGAAAAGATAACTTACCTAAATTATCTTTAAATAATTACTATGTTACAGAGTGATGTCAGATGAGATATGTTAAAATCACATCCTTAGTAATATACAGTTGCAAGAAAAAGTATGTGAACACTTTGGAATGATATGGATTTCTGCACAAATTGGTCATAAAATGTGATCTGATCTTCATCTAAGTCACAACAATAGACAATCATAGTCTGCTTAAACTAATAACACACAAATAATTAAATATTACCATGTTTTTATGGAACACACCATGTAAACATTCACAGTGCAGGTGGAAAAAGAATGTGAACCCCTAGACTAATGACCTCTCCAAGAGCTAATTGGAGTAAGGTGTCAGCCAACTGGAGTCCAATCAATGAGATAAGATTGGAGGTGTTGGTTACAGCTGCCCTGCCCTATAAAAAACACACACCAGTTCTGCGTTTGCTTTTCACAAGAAGCATTGCCTGATGTGAATGATGCCTCGCACAAAAGAGCTCTCAGAAGACATATGATTAAGAAATTTTGACTTGCATAAAGCTGGAAAGGGTTATAAAAGTATCTCCAAAAGCCTTGCTGTTCATCAGTCCACGGTAAGACAAATTGAATATAAATGGAGAAAGTTCAACACTGCTGCTACTCTCCCTAGGAGTGGCCGTCCTGTAAAGATGACTGCAAGACCACAGCGCAGACTGCTCAATGAGGTTAAGAAGAATCCTAGAGTGTCAGCATATGCGAACATCCCTGTTAGCGAATCTACGATACATAAAACACTAAACAAAAATGGATTTAATGGGAGGATACCACAGAAGAAGCCACTGCTGTCCAAAAAAAACATTGCTGCACGTTTACAGGTTGCACAAGAGCACCTGGATGTTCCATAGTAGTACTGGCAAAATATTCTGTGGACAGATGAAACCAAAGTTGAGTTGTTTGGAAGAAACACACAACACTATATGTGGAGAAAAAGAGGCACAGCACACCAACATCAAAACCTCATCCCAACTGTGAAGTATGGTGGTGGGGGCATCATGGTTTGGGGCTGCTTTGCTGCATCAGGGCCTGGACGAATTGCTATCACCGAAGGAAAAATAAATTCCCAAGTTTATCAAGACATTTTGCAGGAGAACTTAAGGCCATCTGTCCACCAGCTGAAGCTCAACAGAAGATGTGTGTTGCAACAGGACAACGACCCAAAGCATAGAAGTAAATCAACAACAGAATGGCTTAAACAGAAGAAAATACACCTTCTGGAGTGGCCCAGTCAGATTCCTGACCTCAACCCGATTGAGATGCTGTGTCATGACCTCAAGAAAGCGATTCACACCAGACATCCCAAGAATATTGCTGAACTGAAACAGTTCTGTAAAGAGGAAAGGTCAAGAATAACTCTTGTGCATGTCTGATCTGCAACTACAGGAAACGTTTGGTTGAAGTTATTGCTGTCAAAGGAGGTTCAACCAGTTATTAAATCCAAGGGTTCAATAAAAACATGGTAACATTTAATTCTTTGTGTGTTATTAGTTTAAGCAGACTGTGATTGTCTATTGTTGTGACTTAGATAAAGATCAGATCACATTTTATGACCAATTTGTGCAGAAATCCATATCCTTCGAAAGGGTTCACATACTTTTTCTTGCAACCGTATATACTGCATGACTCCTAGTAAATTAGCTGTTACACATACAGCAGGATGTACAGATGTGTCCTTAGTGACCCTCAGTTTAGTTAAGGACTCCAATTTTTCATGCTTGTAAAACTCTTGACAAGCTTCACAGCACAGCCACCGGTAGATGTTTATAGACACATATAGAATAGACATCTTGTGACAGAGTATCATAAAATCATGTTTTTTTTCTAAAGCTCTTCATCTTGTGCCACAGATCTCAGGATATATTGTGTCAAGAGTAAAAGTGAGAAAGGACAAATATGTACTATAGGTACGTTTCTTGGGCAGGAATGTGACTTTGCTTTACAATGAAATCTACTCTATAAAGCCAAGTTAAGGCCTCATGCACACAACCGTTGTTGTGTTCCCTGTCCGTTGTTCCGTTTTTCGTGATTTTATGCAGACCCATTGACTTTTAATGGGTCCGTTGAAAACTCGGATAATGCACCGTTTGTCATCCGCGTCTTTGATCCGTATTTCCAGTCCATCAAAAAAATATGACCTGTCCTATTTTTTTCACGGACAACGGTTCGCGGACCCATTCAAGTCAATGGGTCCGTGAAAAAACACGGAGGCACACAAGATTGTCATCCGCGTCCGCGCGTCCACGTCCGTTTTTTTCCTATCAAGGCAAACTTGACTTAGATTTTTTTTTTACTTTTCATGTCTGGTGATCCTCCAAAAATCAAGGAAGACACACGGAAACAAAAACGGAAACGGATCACGGAACAACGGAACAGCTTTTTGTGGACCGCAAAAAAATACTGTCGTGTGCATGAGACATAAGGGTAATAATTGTGTAATTCTTAAAATGGTTAAAGTCGCGCTGTTTACAGAAAGAAAATCAGATTCTTTCTTCAAGTTATGGAACCCCTTTCCATAATCCCAATATTACACCTCTTTGAAACAGCACCTACACAGCAAATGACAGACAGCAATAGATTAAAGGAACAATTCCACCAGACACACTCTCCTTCTCTAACCTAATGGACACGCTAGATCTGTGGAGTCTCCCTGCACTGATCTCTCGGGCCCCTATTAGAGTTATAGTCTGCAATCACAGTTAGGTCTCTTAGGAAGCTAATGTCTGTGGTGTGAGGGATTAGCTTTTTTTTCGGGGGTCATTCTCACAATTATCTTCACAACAGCCAGATTGCAGGTCCAAACGTGAGGTTTATTTTCACAATAACAAAACATAAATTAAACAAAACAAACACCTGCCCATCTAGGCACTTGCTAATAGTCCAGGTGATCCTTCAACACCTTTTGAGGGATTGTGGCCCAGTAGTCCTCCCGACTCTGGCCTTGTGACCCTGGTTCCCAGGCGTCAAGGCGTCCCCCAACGTCCCAGCTAGCACCTAGCCCCGTGGCCCCTCAGCCAGCCCAGCTGAGACCACTCGTACAGCGCCTACAGCAGGACTCTGTTGCACCAAGACTCTCTCTCCTCTGACTGACAGTCTGGGCTGGGCTCCTATCCCAAACTGGTTGTGGCACCTGGTGCTGCCTCAGACCTGATTACTGACGGGGATGACTTGGAAACTCTTGCCATAAATCGCCCCTAGCAGCTATGAGGCCTGTCACTGCCTCACAGTGGTCACTTACACAGGAAAAAAGTCATGTCATCTGACGCAGAAAGGACAGGAGGACATAATTTGAAGCAGAAGGGGAAACCAAAGAAATATTACAGCAATCCTGTTACATGGCATGTTACATCGGTTGCATAAGTCACAATATCTCTGACACTTGACTTTAAGGTTTATCAGACATGTAGCTATTCCAAGGCAGCTGTATAAGTGATATATTACTGTATCTGTGCGGTTCTTCTCCAGTCTGTGTGTCTTAGGTTTATATATGTCTGGATTATATTACTTACACTTGTATATTTCAGACAATCATGATAACTCACTGGTGAAAGCAGAAACTTGGAAAGCAAAAAAATCTGTTAGCTTTATGTTTCAACTCGACTCATGTTGAACATGGAAAAATAAAAGAGTAAAAGATCATGTAAAGTAAAAACTGAATTCATCGGTGCAGAGCGTTTTGATGTTTTCCAATATTTGAAGGCTATATTCAAGTCAACTGTGAATTATTATTAGAAATGAGGAAATGTTGAATATTCACTTTTCCATTAAAGGGGTTGTGCAGAAGAGAGATAACCTGTCCTTCATATCAGATCCTCAACGGTCCGACTCCCGACACCCCCACCAATTAGATGTTTGAAGAGAAGGCGAAACGTATGTGAACACTGTGTACCCTTCAATGTTTACCGGCGAGTGGTGCACTGTAATTACAGGTGTTTGTCACATTCACTTACATGAGGGAGTAAGAGACCGCAACCTCTTCAAACAAGGGTGCCGGGAGTTGGACCCCTGCTTATCTGAAATTGATGAACTAACCTAACAATTAGTCAATATCATGACACTGCACAACCCTTTTAATCCTACAAAATTTGAATCACTCTGATTTGTTATGAATCTCCAAATCTATATGCAAAGTAACTTTTTATGTCATATTTCAAAGGAACCTATTGCCTCTATTTGGACACACAAAGCACTCATAATGGCACATAGAGCTAAGGTAATGTTCACATATGCTTTCAGAAATTTGGCTGGCTCTCCCGGCAGAGGAACAGCCTGCTGGAGTTCACGATATCCGACATAACCAGTTAATGCTGTGAACCATTGTCTATAATGGGATCTGAGTGGGATCTCACTGTTTTGTGGCAGAAATGCACACTTTCAGTTGAAGAAAAAGTCATGCATGCGGAAGTTTTCGTCAAGCCGAAAGCTGGTATTGATGTCATAAAATAGACGGATGTCCGTCAGATCACGTTATAGTCAAAAGGGATCAGGCCGGAACAGCCTACTGGATTTCTGATGGGAACTTAGCGTAAGGAATGATAGTCGTTCCTCTGCATTTATTTATTTTTAAACAGTGTGCAATATATTTGTAAATTAAATTCAAAGGTTTCACAGGAAGTGTGCAGATTACGCCATCTTCCTTTCAGTCTTCATCCCACTTCCAACCTTTTGACTTTGTTCTTTCCCATAACACACCCACTGCTTTTTAAAATCTAGCTACACTACAGTGACATTTTTCATGCAAAGCCAGGCTTGTGTACAGAGTGGTTACACTCTGCAGCTACAGAAAAGAGTGATCACAGCACATGCACTTATCTCTGTAAGCAGATATGAGCAGAATGTCAATGGATTTGTTGGAGGCATGGTTGGTTCCCTAATTTTTGAATACAAAGGAAACTTTCTCTAGGATGAAATCCCAAATGGACACATATCACCCAATTTTTTATATGGCACGGTAACGGATGGAAAGCAAATCCTAAAGCTAATGTACATTGATTAGGAAAATAGAAATTACTAGTGTCGATCGAACACCAAAGTGCTCTACCACAATGGAAGACAATGGGAGAACCCGAGCATTAAACCAAGCACCACCTGCTCTGAAGAGTGGAGGGTGTCTGGTTCACATGAAAAGGTCAGAAATTGATGGAAACACCACTGAAATGGTTCGGGAACAGCATGGGAAGGATGTCTGGATGCATCTTGGACTCCTAGGCTGCTGCTGGGAACGATGTTGTCTTTGTAGTATGCCACTTTTACAGACTTCCAATAATACACACAAAACCAAACATAAAATCGATTTTAGAGAAAAAAAATTAAGAAACATTCGTTCCTGTATATTTACTTGTATATAAAATGCAAGTGCTGCCAAAAATTACAAGGAAGAGGCACTTCGATACAACCTGTATATCACATAAAGGAGGGCCTCATTCACATTGTGGTACAATTGTTCAGGTAGTGGGACTCCTACACTCATAAAGCCTATGCACTAAGTGAACGGGCTGCCAAAAATTACAATACACCCTTTATTACACATAAAGGAGGGCATCATACACACTCTGGAACAATTATGATTGATGGTCTGCTGGTGACCCTCTTAACCACCTCCGGACCGCCTAACGCAGGATCGCGTTCCGGAGGTGGCAGCCCTGCGCAGAGTCACGCATATATGCGTCATCTCGCGATGGCCGAGATTTCCTGTGAACGCGCGCACACAGGCGCGCGCGCTCACAGGAACGGAAGGTAAGAGAGTTGATCTCCAGCCTGCCAGCGGCGATCGTTCGCTGGCAGGCTGGAGATGTGTTTTTTTTAACCCCTAACAGGTATATTAGACGCTGTTTTGATAACAGCGTCTAATATACCTGCTACCTGCTCCTCTGGTGGTCCCCTTTGTTTGGATCGACCACCAGAGGACACAGGTAGCTCAGTAAAGTACCACCAAGCACCACTACACTACACTACACCCCCCCCCCGTCACTTATTAACCCCTTATTAGCCCCTGATCACCCCATATAGACTCCCTGATCACCCCCCTGTCATTGATTACCCCCCTGTCATTGATCACCCCCCTGTAAAGCTCCATTCAGATGTCCGCATGATTTTTACGGATCCACTGATAGATGGATCGGATCCGCAAAACGCATACGGACGTCTGAATGAAGCCTTACAGGGGCATGATCAATGACTGTGGTTATCACCCCATATAGACTCCCTGATCACCCCCCTGTCATTGATTACCCCCCTGTCATTGATTACCCCCCTGTAAAGCTCCATTCAGACGTCCGCATGATTTTTACGGATCCACTGATAGATGGATCGGATCCGCAAAACGCATCCGGACGTCTGAATGAAGCCTTACAGGGGCATGATCAATGACTGTGGTGATCACCCCATATAGACTCCCTGATCACCCCCCTGTAAAGCTCCATTCAGATGTCCGCATGATTTTTACGGATGCACTGATAGATGGATCCGATCCGCAAAACGCATCCGGGACGTCTGAATGAAGCCTTACAGGGGCATGATCAATGACTGTGGTGATCACCCCATATAGACTCCCTGATCACCCCCCTGTAAAGCTCCATTCAGATGTCCGCATGATTTGTACGGATGCACTGATAGATGGATCCGATCCGCAAAACGCATCCGGACGTCTGAATGAAGCCTTACAGGGGCATGATCAATGACTGTGGTGATCACCCCATATAGACTCCCTGATCACCCCCCTGTAAAGCTCCATTCAGATGTCCGCATGATTTTTACAGATGCACTGATAGATGGATCGGATCCGCAAAACGCATCCGGACGTCTGAATGAAGCCTTACAGGGGCGTGATCAATGACTGTGGTGATCAACCCATATAGACTCCCTGATCACCCCCCTGTCATTGATTACCCCCCTGTCATTGATTACCCCCCTGTAAAGCTCCATTCAGATGTCCGCATGATTTGTACGGATGCACTGATAGATGGATCCGATCCGCAAAACGCATCCGGACGTCTGAATGAAGCCTTACAGGGGCATGATCAATGACTGTGGTGATCACCCCATATAGACTCCCTGATCACCCCCCTGTAAAGCTCCATTCAGATGTCCGCATGATTTTTACGGATGCACTGATAGATGGATCGGATCCGCAAAACGCATCCGGACGTCTGAATGAAGCCTTACAGGGGTGTGATCAATGACTGTGGTGATCAACCCATATAGACTCCCTGATCACCCCCCTGTCATTGATTACCCCCCTGTCATTGATTACCCCCCTGTAAAGCTCCATTCAGATGTCCGCATGATTTTTACGGATGCACTGATAGATGGATCGGATCCGCAAAACGCATACGGACGTCTGAATGAAGCCTTACAGGGGCATGATCAATGACTGTGGTGATCACCGCATGTAGACTCCCTGATCACCCCCCTGTCATTGATTACCCCCCTGTCATTGATTACCCCCCTGTAAAGCTCCATTCAGACGTCCGCATGATTTTTACGGATCCACTGATAGATGGATCGGATCCGCAAAACGCATACGGACGTCTGAATGAAGCCTTACACGGGCGTGATCAATGACTGTGGTTATCACCCCATATAGACTCCCTGATCACCCCCCTGTCATTGATCACACCCCTGTCATTGATCACACCCCTGTCATTGATCACACCCCTGTCATTGATCACACCCCTGTCATTGATCACCCCCCCTGTCATTGATCACCCCTCTGTAAGGCTCCATTCAGACATTTTTTTGGCCCAAGTTAGCGGAATTTTTTTATTTTTTTCTTACAAAGTCTCATATTCCACTAACTTGTGTCAAAAAATAAAATCTCACATGAACTCACCATACCCCTCACGGAAACCAAATGCGTAAAATTTTTTAGACATTTATATTCCAGACTTCTTCTCACGCTTTAGGGCCCCTAGAATGCCAGGGCAGTATAAATACCCCACATGTGACCCCATTTCGGAAAGAAGACACCCCCAGGTATTCCGTGAGGGGCATATTGAGTCCATGAAAGATTGAAATTTTTGTCCCAAGTTAGCGGAACGGGAGACTTTGTGAGAAAAAAATTAAAAATATCAATTTCCGCTAACTTGTGCCAAAAAAAAAAAATTTCTATGAACTCGCCATGCCCCTCATTGAATACCTTGGGGTGTCTTCTTTCCAAAATGGGGTCACATGTGGGGTATTTATACTGCCCTGGCATTCTAGGGGCCCCAAAGCGTGAGAAGAAGTCTGGTATCCAAATGTCTAAAAATGCCCTCCTAAAAGGAATTTGGGCACCTTTGCGCATCTAGGCTGCAAAAAAGTGTCACACATCTGGTATCGCCGTACTCAGGAGAAGGTGGGGAATGTGTTTTGGGGTGTCATTTTACATATACCCATGCTGGGTGAGAGAAATATCTTGGTCAAATGCCAACTTTGTATAAAAAAATGGGAAAAGTTGTCTTTTGCCAAGATATTTCTCTCACCCAGCAAGGGTATATGTAAAATGACACCCCAAAACACATTCCCCACCTTCTCCTGAGTACGGCGATACCACATGTGTGACACTTTTTTGCAGCCTAGGTGGGCAAAGGGGCCCATATTCCAAAGAGTACCTTTAGGATTTCACAGGTCATTTACCTACTTACCACACATTAGGGCCCCTGGAAAATGCCAGGGCAGTATAACTACCCCACAAGTGACCCCATTTTGGAAAGAAGACACCCCAAGGTATTCCGTGAGGGGCATGGCAAGTTCCTAGAATTTTTTATTTTTTGTCACAAGTTAGTGGAAAATGATGATTTTTTTTTTTTTTTTTTTTTCATACAAAGTCTCATATTCCACTAACTTGTGACAAAAAATAAAAATTTTCATGAACTCACTATGCCCATCAGCGAATACCTTGGGGTCTCTTCTTTCCAAAATGGGGTCACTTGTGGGGTAGTTATACTGCCCTGGCATTCTAGGGGCCCAAATGTGTGGTAAGGAGTTTGAAATCAAATTCTGTAAAAAATGACGAGTGAAATCCGAAAGGTGCTCTTTGGAATATGGGCCCCTTTGCCCACCTAGGCTGCAAAAAAGTGTCACACATCTGGTATCTCCGTAATCGGGAGAAGTTGGGGAATGTGTTTTGGGGTGTCATTTTACATATACCCATGCTGGGTGAGAGAAATATCTTGGCAAAAGACAACTTTTCCCATTTTTTTATACAAAGTTGGCATTTGACCAAGATATTTATCTCACCCAGCATGGGTATATGTAAAAAGACACCCCAAAACACATTCCTCAACTTCTCCTGAGTACGGGGATACCAGATGTGTGACACTTTTTTGCAGCCTAGGTGGGCAAAGGGGCCCATATTCCAAAGAGTACCTTTAGGATTTCACAGGTCATTTACCTACTTACCACACATTAGGGCCCCTGGAAAATGCCAGGGCAGTATAACTACCCCACAAGTGACCCCATTTTGGAAAGAAGACACCCCAAGGTATTCCGTGAGGGGCATGGCAAGTTCCTAGAATTTTTTATTTTTTGTCACAAGTTAGTGGAAAATGATGATTTTTTTTTTTTTTTTTTTTTTCATACAAAGTTTCATATTCCACTAATTTGTGACAAAAAATAAAAATTTTCATGAACTCACTATGCCCATCAGCGAATACCTTGGGGTCTCTTCTTTCCAAAATGGGGTCACTTGTGGGGTAGTTATACTGCCCTGGCATTCTAGGGGCCCAAATGTGTGGTAAGGAGTTTGAAATCAAATTCTGTAAAAAATGACGAGTGAAATCCGAAAGGTGCTCTTTGGAATATGGGCCCCTTTGCCCACCTAGGCTGCAAAAAAGTGTCACACATCTGGTATCTCCGTAATCGGGAGAAGTTGGGGAATGTGTTTTGGGGTGTCATTTTACATATACCCATGCTGGGTGAGAGAAATATCTTGGCAAAAGACAACTTTTCCCATTTTTTTATACAAAGTTGGCATTTGACCAAGATATTTATCTCACCCAGCATGGGTATATGTAAAAAGACACCCCAAAACACATTCCTCAACTTCTCCTGAGTACGGGGATACCAGATGTGTGACACTTTTTTGCAGCCTAGGTGGGCAAAGGGGCCCATATTCCAAAGAGTACCTTTAGGATTTCACAGGTCATTTACCTACTTACCACACATTAGGGCCCCTGGAAAATGCCAGGGCAGTATAACTACCCCACAAGTGACCCCATTTTGGAAAGAAGACACCCCAAGGTATTCCGTGAGGGGCATGGCAAGTTCCTAGAATTTTTTATTTTTTGTCACAAGTTAGTGGAAAATGATGATTTTTTTTTTTTTTTTTTTTTTCATACAAAGTCTCATATTCCACTAACTTGTGACAAAAAATAAAAATTTTCATGAACTCACTATGCCCATCAGCGAATACCTTGGGGTCTCTTCTTTCCAAAATGGGGTCACTTGTGGGGTAGTTATACTGCCCTGGCATTCTAGGGGCCCAAATGTGTGGTAAGGAGTTTGAAATCAAATTCTGTAAAAAATGACGAGTGAAATCCGAAAGGTGCTCTTTGGAATATGGGCCCCTTTGCCCACCTAGGCTGCAAAAAAGTGTCACACATCTGGTATCTCCGTAATCGGGAGAAGTTGGGGAATGTGTTTTGGGGTGTCATTTTACATATACCCATGCTGGGTGAGAGAAATATCTTGGCAAAAGACAACTTTTCCCATTTTTTTATACAAAGTTGGCATTTGACCAAGATATTTATCTCACCCAGCATGGGTATATGTAAAAAGACACCCCAAAACACATTCCTCAACTTCTCCTGAGTACGGGGATACCAGATGTGTGACACTTTTTTGCAGCCTAGGTGGGCAAAGGGGCCCACATTCCAAAGAGCACCTTTCGGATTTCACTCGTCATTTTTTACAGAATTTGATTTCAAACTCCTTACCACACATTTGGGCCCCTAGAATGCCAGGGCAGTATAACTACCCCACAAGTGACCCCATTTTGGAAAGAAGAGACCCCAAGGTATTCGCTGATGGGCATAGTGAGTTCATGGAAGTTTTTATTTTTTGTCACAAGTTAGTGGAATATGAGACTTTGTATGAAAAAAAAAAAAAAAAAAAAATCATCATTTTCCACTAACTTGTGACAAAAAATAAAAAATTCTAGGAACTCGCCATGCCCCTCACGGAATACCTTTGGGTCTCTTCTTTCCAAAATGGGGTCACTTGTGGGGTAGTTATACTGCCCTGGCATTCTAGGGGCCCAAATGTGTGGTAAGGAGTTTGAAATCAAATTCTGAAAAAAATGACCTGTCAAATCCGAAAGGTGCTCTTTGGAATATGGGCCCCTTTGCCCACCTAGGCTGCAAAAAAGTGTCACACATCTGGTATCTCCGTACTCAGGAGAAGGTGGGGAATGTGTTTTGGGGTGTCATTTTTTATATACCCATGCTGGGTGAGATAAATATCTTGGTCAAATGCCAACTTTGTATAAAAAAATGGGAAAAGTTGTCTTTTGCCAAGATATTTCTCTCACCCAGCAAGGGTATATGTAAAATGACACCCCAAAACACATTCCCCACCTTCTCCTGAGTACGGAGATACCAGATGTGTGACACTTTTTTGCAGCCTAGGTGGGCAAAGGGGCCCATATTCCAAAGAGCACCTTTCGGATTTGACAGGTCATTTTTTTCAGAATTTGATTTCAAACTCCTTACCACACATTTGGGCCCCTAGAATGCCAGGGCAGTATAACTACCCCACAAGTGACCCCATTTTGGAAAGAAGAGACCCAAAGGTATTCCGTGAGGGGCATGGCGAGTTCCTAGAATTTTTTATTTTTTGTCACAAGTTAGTGGAATATGAGACTTTGTAAGAAAAAAAAAAAAAAAAAAAAAATCATCATTTTCCGCTAACTTGTGACAAAAAATAAAAAGTTCTATGAACTCACTATGCCCATCAGCGAATACCTTAGGGTGTGTACTTTCCGAAATGGGGTCATTTGTGGGGTGTTTGTACTGTCTGGCCATTGTAGAACCTCAGGAAACATGACAGGTGCTCAGAAAGTCAGAGCTGCTTCAAAAAGCGGAAATTCACATTTTTGTACCATAGTTTGTAAACGCTATAACTTTTACCCAAACCATTTTTTTTCTACCCAAACATTTTTTTTTTATCAAAGACATGTAGAACTATAAATTTAGAGCAAAATTTCTATATGGATGTCGTTTTTTTTTGCAAAATTTTACAACTGAAAGTGAAAAATGTCATTTTTTTGCAAAAAAATCGTTAAATTTCGATTAATAACAAAAAAAGTAAAAATGTCAGCAGCAATGAAATACCACCAAATGAAAGCTCTATTAGTGAGAAGAAAAGGAGGTAAAATTCATTTGGGTGGTAAGTTGCATGACCGAGCAATAAACGGTGAAAGTAGTGTAGGTCAGAAGTGTAAAAAGTGGCCTGGTCTTTCAGGGTGTTTAAGCACTGGGGGCTGAGGTGGTTAAACATTACGGGCAAGTGCCTGTTGCTGATGTGACCATCTAAAACATTAGGGGCGAGTGCCTGCTGTTGAGCTAACCCTCTAAAACATTAGGGGCGAGTGCCTGCTGCTGATATGACCATCTTAAACAATAGGGACGAGGGCCTGCTGCTGAGCTGACCCTCTAAAACAATAGGGGCAAGTGCCTGCTGCTGATCTGACCATCTAAAACATTAGGGGTGAGGACCTGCTGCTGAGTTGACCCTCTAAAACATTAGGGGCGAGTGCCTGCTGCCGATCTGACCATCGAAAACATTAGGAGCGAGGGCCTGCTGCTGATCTGACCATCGAAAACATTAGGAGCGAGGGCCTGCTGCTGATCTGACCATCTAAAACATTAGGGGTGAGGGCCTGCTGGTGACCCTCTAAAACATTAAGAACAAGGGCCTGCTGGTGACCCTCTAATACATTATGGGCGAGGGCCTGCTGGTGACCCTCAAAAACATTATGGGCGAGGGCCTGCTGATGACCCTCTAAAACATTATGGGTGAGGGCCGGCTGGTGACACTCAAAAACATTATGGGCAAGGGCCTGCTGGTGACCCTATAAAACATTATGGGTGAGAGTCTGCTGCTGAGTTGACACTCTAAAACATTAGGAGCGAGGGCAGCCTAATAAGTATGTTGATATGATGGAGGAGGAGGAGGAGG
This sequence comes from Bufo bufo, assembly GCF_905171765.1. Taxonomy (NCBI): domain Eukaryota; kingdom Metazoa; phylum Chordata; class Amphibia; order Anura; family Bufonidae; genus Bufo; species Bufo bufo. The sequence goes on along the minus strand of NC_053391.1, from coordinate 359,766,973 downwards.
ACGAGAAAAGGGAGATTGAACCATATACCCTTTTTAGTGGTGGAAGGGGTGCATGGGAATACAGTGTATTTAATATACCATAAAAGCCACATTTAGAGTGCCTAGTATGTTCAGTTGCTTTCCTCTGCTGGAGTAGAGAAGTCAGGGGCAATCCAGGCCTTGTTCATTTTTATAAGAGTCAACCGGTCAGCATTTTCAGTTGACAGTCGGATGCGCTTATCAGTTATTATGTCCCCAGCAGCACTAAGTACACGCTCTGACAAAATGCTGGCAGCGGGGAAGGCCAGCACCTCCAAGGCGTAGAGCGCCAGTTCGTGCCACATGTCCAGCTTGGACACCTAATAGCTGTAAGGCACACAGGTATCACTGAGGATGCTGACACGGTCTGCAACATACTCCTTCACCATCTTCCAAAAAATGTCCCTCCTTGTGACACTAGACGGCGCATCAGGTTGAGGGTGCTGGAGGGGTGTCATAAAACTGTCCCAGGCCTTGGAGAGTGTTCCCCTGCCTCTGTTGGAACTGCTGTGTGCTCCCCTTGTCACCCCTCCTCGGTTGGCCAAGGAAGTACGTACTCTGCAGCCAGTGTCGTCAAGGACCTTGTGATATTGCAGCATTTTGCTGGTGGTGGAGAGGTTGCTAGTGTTAACGCCCCTGCTCATTTTCGTACGGCACAGGTTGCAAATGACAATTCTTTTATCGTCTTCACTTTCCTAATAAAAAAGCGCCAGACTGCGGAACACCTATCCATTGGCAAGAGAGATCGCTGCAAGGGGGTGCTCCGTGGAACAGTTGCAGGCATGTTTGGTGTGGCCCGCCTTATACCTTTTGCCAACCCACTGCCTCTTCCAGGCTGTTGCGTTGCAGTGGATCCCTCCCCCTCGGTACTGTTGTCCACGCTCGGCTTTCCACCTTCCCAGGTTGGGTCAGTGACTTCATCATCCACCACCTCCTCTTCCACTTCCTCACTCTGGTTATCCTCCTGTCTTATTGACCTAACAACAACCTCAGTTATTGACAACTGTGTCTCATCCTCATCATCAACCTCTTGAGACACTAATTGCGGTTGACTTATTGGCAACTGTGTCTCATCATCATCATTCACCTCGTGAAACACTAATTGTCGTTCCCCACCGTCATCTTCTTGTGACTGTCGATGCTCAAGAGTCTGGGAATCAGGGCACAAGATCTCCTCATGTTCCTCTTCAAGCCACCTTGGTGAGAGGGCCAAATCAAGGAATGGCGCTGCAAAGGGCTCCTCGGAATATCCGAGTGTGGGATCACTTGTTTGCCAAGACTCTCGATGGTGGGAGGAAGGAGGATCAGGGTGAGGATTCTGTTGACCAGACTCTTCGCTACTGAGACTGGTCTTTGTGGAAGACAGGGTGGTGCTTAACCGACTGGAAGCATTATCTGCTGAAAACCACTGGTCTGACTTCGAAAGTGGTGTCCTGCGCCACCCTGAAAACTGGGACATGAAGCTAGGTATCGTGGATCAGTGTGTTTCTTTTGCTCTGGCAGCAAGCACAGTTTCACCACTCCTAGGGCCACGGCCTCTGCGTGCACCATCAGCAGCACGGCCACTTCCCCGTCCCTTACTGCTCGCCTTGCGCATATTAAATGGTATATATACTTGCAAGTATGTCACACGTACAGTAGCGCAGGTTTTGTAAGTGTATGCGCAAATAAAGTACACATAATTTCACAGATATTATTAGGATGTGCACACGTTAAACAGGAGATGTAGCACAGATTATGTCGCTTTCCTCAGCGTCAATGAAAAAAGTACACTGAATGTCACAAATAGTTTTAGGATGCGCAAACATTATACAGGAGGTGTAGTTTTTTCAATAACTGGACCAATAATTCAGATGGCATCAGCATCAGTTTAGTTACTTACATTCAGAAAAATACCCTTAAGTTAACAAAACTGCAACTTCTGATATCAAATAATTTGCAGTTTTAAGGATGACAAATAATTATGACAATTCATTATGTTACTTTTTACTTCCCTCTCAATAACAGTACCAATGAGCAGGTATGTCTTAACAAAGTTAGTAGAAAAAATAGCAGTGATATCTGGGAACATTAAGGGAAAATCCACCTTGTTTTAAACAGCCACTTAAATGGAAGCAACAGCTAGCTTCACCCACTACACTGCACAGTACATTCAGATTCTCATCTATGAGAATCTGAATCAGTTCTTGTTAAAATCAGTTAAACCAGTTGTGTCACAAAGCATATTCTAAATTTTGCAAACCAACACCTATATCTGAATACTTTTGTAATTGCATGTAATTAAAAAATGTATTATAGCCAGTGATTCAATAAACTGTATCTGTATAGCGCCACCTGCTGTTTGTTATTTTCCTTCTTTTTTGTCCATCTCACGGAGCTGGTCACACACACTCAGTTTAAATCTTCAACTGTCATCAGCCATATCTGCTGTTAGAAGCTGTGGCAGTTACAGGGAGAGAGCTGAGGCAGAAAGGACATGCCACCTGAACTGTCAGGCTGAAGATAATCTAGTAGAGCAATTGGAGCAACGAATGGGGAGATATCTGGATCCATGTGAGGTACAGGGCTGGTTCTAGCTTTGTTAGAAAGAGACTGTCATGTACTATATGATGTCTGATTTACATTTTTTGGACATCAATCATGGCATAACCCCTCTAATACTGTTAGATTCCTGCTAAACTGAGCCAACATTAAAATGAGAGAAAAAATAAGAATAAAATAGAGAAAAAGAAGCAGAGACATTTTTTTTTTTGCTTCATATTCTTCAATTCTTTTTTTCATGTTGTCCAATTAGTAAGTAAGTAGATAATAAAGTGAAAATTAGCACCACATTTGCAGGAACGTCTGTTTTTAGCAGTTTTTCCAACAATTCCTTTATATATCTGCCAGAGAACTGCAGATGGAACCTTTTATTCGCTGCAGAAAGAGCTTAACATTTTTACCATATGCCATATTGCTTCTCATAGTTCTTAAAATTGGCCACCAAAATCATGAATAGTTTCTTTTCAGTACAACCATGATATACATTGAGGCAATTCAGATGATACATCTTGTTCAGTGATGATCAGATCTTGTTATTTATTCCACCATTTGTATCAAAATTATTAACCCCTTTGATGCTGTAAACAAATTTATTTTAATTTTTTTTTTTTTTTCATTCACCCTAGAGCAGTAAATTTCTTCACTTATCCATTCACAAAGCCTTCTCTGGGTTTTTGTAAGACTAATTGTATTTTTTAACAGTGCCATTTTATTTACCATATCATGTATCAAAAATCAGAACTAAATCTTTTTGGGATATATTTAAAACATTTTTATTGTGCAGCATTTACTGTGCACTAAAACTGACATGGTATCATTACAGTTCTGATACAGTATACGAAATGTATATGGTTTTTCTTATGCTTTCCTACTTTTAAGGCATAGCTCAAAGGGGTTCTCCAGGCCTATACCTAAACAGTCTCTTTCAGCTAACCTGTGGACAGAAGACACATTGAGCAGTACTTTTCGTTCAGTCCGTCAGCGGGGATTACATGCTCGCCTCACTGGCTGCAGGATCTTCTGATGTCATGACTGGATGTGCTCCTCTTTTTTCCTGTTTACTTGCATGTAGATGTAGCTGAACAGGAAGAGGAACACATCCAGTTAAGACATCCGAGAAAGACCACTCTGCCAGTTGGGAGTCGCATGATCCCAGCCAAGATGGCGGAATCGGCAGAGCAACAGAAAGGTAAGTACTGCTTTCTGACTTTTTTATGAACATGCCTGGAGAACTCCTTTTGAATAGGTAGATTACTAAAGCAGCCATGGGAGCCTTTACAAGGTTCCAGGCTGCCATGACAACCGTTGGCACCATGTAGTTTTGCTGTGAGGTTGGCTATTGGATGTCAGAAAGAGCCCCCTTCTTCTGACTTATTATGGAAATGCCACAGTCATTACTGACTGCAGCATCTGTATGTCCACATTCAGCTATTTCTATGATCACAGACACTGCTCGCAGGTGTCAGCTGTGTAACATAGCTGTCATCCATCCGCTATGGCTTCCTGTTTTAATTCCTGATATCCGCTGTACATATATTGTAAATTATACATGCATGGCATGATGGCATACTGTGTGTCACTTCCAAAATTCAAGTAAATGGAGCAAAGCTGCAATATCAGGGTTTCAATAAAGTATTTTTTTTTTAGATTTAACGTTCCTATCAGGCTTGAATCCATTATATTTATTGAACGTCTACCTAGCTAATTTATTTTCTTGTTAAAAGCTGCAATACCTGACACAACCCATTAAGTGGAATGGCACGGTTTCTAGAGGAAAAAAAGAGCCCTTCTTCAATCCTGATTAACCTAGCACTAGTTAAATAGTATTTACTATAGTGCATATGATGTAATATTTAGATTTCATTTTGGGATCAACGCACTGTATAACATAGTGTCATTTAATACGTTATTGGTAGGTATAAAAATTTAATATAAAAATACATTGAGTTCAAGAAAGCGTGTGAAATAATAGACAGGTGAAAACCTTCATTTTATTGTCTCCATGGACACAAGCACTTCTCATTTGAAGACAAGGGGTGTTGGTGAAGGGTTTGTGGCTGGCGCTTGTTATGAAGAGAGTTAAGCAAACATCATATATGACTCAGAAGTTAGAAGACACAGGTCGGGAAAAGCTGTTATTTTGTAGAGTAAGAAAAGAGAGATGTTTCAGGCAAACATCAAAGAATCTTCCATTTGTTTGAAGAGCAAATAAAGCAGAATGTTGAAGGCACCGCATTCCCATAATGAAGGCCCTACCTGATTCACTAAAGAAATAGTACACCACTATCCAGATAAATGATGAAATGTTCAAGACGACCGTCGCTGCCATTGAACAATTGCCTTCCATTGATTCACTCTTCATTTATTTTTGTTTTTATGTATGTTGGATGATTCATTTTACTGTAGTAATTACAAAACACTGCCAACATGGTGAGAAATGCTCATTAGTTATGTGATCGATAAAATAATAGTCTTGTCTGATAAGATCGGCGATGAAAACATCTCCTTCCCTTACATATAATACCTGATATTAGAGATGAGTAAAATTTAGAAAAATTCAATTTGGTCGATTTGCCAAAGTTTGCCAAGAAACTTGATTTGTTTTCCGAATTCATTTCTCACAAATTTTATAATTTGTCACATCAATCAAGTATACTCAGGCCAGTCTGACTAATTATATTCTTCCCACTTGGTGGCCCAATCTCAGTGTGAAGGCTTGGAAGTTAACTCTTTCCCAACTGCAGACAGTAAATTTAAGTCGGCAGACGGGCAATTAAAAATGGTGCCTGCTGGTAGGTGCAGCAGGCGCCATGGCTATTTTAAAGAGTCATCTAGGTGTGCTCCGGCTCCTCCAGCGAGGATCGGTGAGCCGGAACGTGTATGCAGAAGCTCCTCTCCGCCTGTGTAATGGTACCAGAGATGGTACACAGTGTTGATGCAGGAAAAACCTCACAGGACAATGGCAGAGACCACAAAGGATCAGAGTTTTATAGGGCTGTGACAGTACAGGGGATGGCTACCGTTGGATTGGCTGGCTGCACGGCATTATGGGTCATATTGCATTCCTGGGTTTTTTACTTTCACTTTGTAGCACGTGCAGGCACCATTTTAGGAAAAACATATTCATTACCACAAAGCGCAAGGAGAATCGGATTCATGTGAAATCAAATTTAACCTAAACTTCAATATCGATGACCTATCCTCACTATTGGTTATCATTATCAGATTGGTGGGAATCTGACTCCTGGCACCCCCCACTGATCAGCTGTTCCAGTGAGTGCTGCTGCCTCTTCCTAGGCTAGTGACATCATGTTCATCAGCCACATGGCTAAGTCGAAGCTCAGTACCATTTGAGTAAATGAACCAGGGCTGTAATACCAAACACAAACATTACACAGTGAATGGCAATGTGCTTGGTAAGCTGTGAGGAGGCTGCAGCACTGACTGGAGCTCTGCAACCTCTTCAAGCAGCTGGTTGGTGGGATTCCTAGAAGTTAAACCTCTACCAATCTGTTATTCATGACCTGTCCTGAGGATAGGTCTTCAATAGAGAACTCCCCAAAAAACCCTTCAGAGGAGGCCTATCACAAGACTGACTCTAATGAGCTAATCACATGTGCACTAGTCACGCTGCCATGGTTCCTAAGCTGCTTTTATACATTTCCTAATCAGTGTATTTGTGTGGAAAAAAAACAACTTTAGCTGTTGTCATGAATATTGTTTTAGTGGAGTCATGTCTATCGCTGAGCTGAGCAGGCAATCCCGCTCGCCTCGCTGCTATAGTCCACCTTTTCTATCCAGCATGTCAGAGCCTGGTTAGAGGCTGCAATACAGCCATGTACATGTACAAATTACTACAGTAGCTTCTCAGTGCATAGGCTGTGCATTAACCCTTTTCACAATGCAGTGCAATAACAGTGCTAAGGGAGAGGTCATAAACATAAATGTAGCTCAAGAATATAAAAGTACAAATGTAAACAATTGCTTAAATCAAAGTGCAAGTTAATCCTTCAAGTGCAATAGGGAATTCATGGCTTTGCATAGCAGCAATAGGGGCAAATGCCACAAATGTCTTTACTCCAGAGTACCCTCGCTCCATGGCATTACAGAAGGACAAACCATAAGGTTAGCAAATCGAGAAAGTAGAAGGTGTTGCTAAGATCTTCCGGTGATACATTTTTTAAGCACCTAGCTCCAATCTGTGGTATGTGGAAGGGGACTAAAAGCCACACATAAAGCAATGTTTTTTTAGCCACATGTAACGTCAAAATTAAGATCAAGGTGTATGAGATTATTGCAGAATGCCTCCTGTTCTTTGACGTGCTTGGCTAGTCATAGCTACTTGTCACAAAATAAGAGGGGCAGAATCATTGAACTGTGAGACCTTAGTATATCACTCCTACAAAAAAAAAAAGAAACACCCACTAAAAAGTTTGGAAAATCCAAATGTGCGCCCCCGGAGCTGTATCAAACTACTCCTCCATAAAGTACATATAGAAAAAGAGGCAGCATCCCACAAATTGAAGACAATGGTGCTGTAATCCAAGTACGTTCTGAATGATAATACCAGGGATTCCTCCCATCCGTGCCGCACTCAATGAGCATGTCACCATGTTGTTGGTCAGTGAAACATTGCAACCACACAGCGTCATATAGCTATGGCCATTCTAGTGCAATACACTGCGTGCAGAATTATTAGGCAAATGAGTATTTTGACCACATCATCCTCTTTATGCATGTTGTCTTACTCCAAGCTGTATAGGCTCGAAAGCCTACTACCAATTAAGCATATTAGGTGATGTGCATCTCTGTAATGAGAAGGGGTGTGGTCTAATGACATCAACACCCTATATTAGGTGTGCATAATTATTAGGCAACTTCCTTTCCTTTGGCAAAATGGGTCAAAAGAAGGACTTGACAGGCTCAGAAAAGTCAAAAATTGTGAGATATCTTGCAGAGGGATGCAGCACTCTTAAAATTGCAAAGCTTCTGAAGCGTGATCATCGAACAATCAAGCGTTTCATTCAAAATAGTCAACAGGGTCGCAAGAAGCGTGTGGAAAAACCAAGGCGCAAAATAACTGCCCATGAACTGAGAAAAGTCAAGCGTGCAGCTGCCAAGATGCCACTTGCCACCAGTTTGGCCATATTTCAGAGCTGCAACATCACTAGAGTGCCCAAAAGCACAAGGTGTGCAATACTCAGAGACATGGCCAAGGTAAGAAAGGCTGAAAGACGACCACCACTGAACAAGACACACAAGCTGAAACGTCAAGACTGGGCCAAGAAATATCTCAAGACTGATTTTTCTAAGGTTTTATGGACTGATGAAATGAGAGTGAGTCTTGATGGGCCAGATGGATGGGCCCGTGGCTGGATTGGTAAAGGGCAGAGAGCTCCAGTCCGACTCAGACGCCAGCAAGGTGGAGGTGGAGTACTGGTTTGGGCTGGTATCATCAAAGATGAGCTTGTGGGGCCTTTTCGGGTTGAGGATGGAGTCAAGCTCAACTCCCAGTCCTACTGCCAGTTTCTGGAAGACACCTTCTTCAACCAGTGGTACAGGAAGAAGTCTGCATCCTTCAAGAAAAACATGATTTTCATGCAGGACAATGCTCCATCACACGCGTCCAAGTACTCCACAGCGTGGCTGGCAAGAAAGGGTATAAAAGAAGAAAATCTAATGACATGGCCTCATTGTTCACCTGATCTAAACCCCATTGAGAACCTGTGGTCCATCATCAAATGTGAGATTTACAAGGAGGGAAAACAGTACACCTCTCTGAACAGTGTCTGGGAGGCTATGGTTGCTGCTGCACGCAATGTTGATGGTGAACAGATCAAAACACTGACAGAATCCATGGATGGCAGGCTTTTGAGTGTCCTTGCAAAGAAAGGTGGCTATATTGGTCACTGATTTGTTTTTGTTTTGTTTTTGAATGTCAGAAATGTATATTTGTGAATGTTGAGATGTTATATTGGTTTCACTGGTAAAAATAAATAATTGAAATGGGTATATATTTGTTTTTTGTTAAGTTGCCTAATAATTATGCACAGTAATAGTCACCTGCACACACAGATATCCCCCTAAAATAGCTAAAACTAAAAACAAACTAAAAACTACTTCCAAAAATATTCAGCTTTGATATTAATGAGTTTTTTGGGTTCATTGAGAACATGGTTGTTGTTCAATAATAAAATTAATCCTCAAAAATACAACTTGCCTAATAATTCTGCACTCCCTGTATGTATATTAACTTTTTATTCAATGCGTATGTTGCTGCATTCAGAGCACGCTTCCTCACTAGGGTTGCCATAGCTACATGATGCTGTATGGTCATGTGGACGACTGGCCAATGATGTGGCAGCACACACATTGAGTGAAGCATGAATGGGAGGAGCCCCTCCCACTGCCTTACTGAGTGCACATCCAGACACCACAAGGAGATTACACTCAGAGGTAATATGACATGCGCATATTGATACAGGTAATCTAATATTTAGACCACTACATGTATAAGTTTGATATAACTATTTATGAATATTGTCTCTGATAACCAAAAAGGGCCCTGAGATCTGGGACAACAGATTTTGTGTATTCTTTTATAAGCACTATACTGTTTCCCTTCTGGGTCCCTCCATGTGATGCCAGAGTGTATAGGTATTTAAGTTGTGATTTCACCATTGTATGCATGCTTGAGGAAGGCTAAGGAATAGCCAAAACGTTGCATTTCTGGGTTGCTTGTATCAGATTATCACTTGCATTAAAGGATTTCTGTCACCAGAATTAACCCTATTAAACTAGCTGACCTTAGCGATGGTCTAATGTCAGCTGAACCTAACTAGCCTATTCCTGCTTATATCTATGCCCCCGTTACGCCAGAAATCTAACATGCCCCTGATCCTAGAAGCTCCGTTCTCCCACCTCTGGAAGTGCCCCACTGCACTAGATTGACAGGCCCAGGCAGCCTTGGTCTCCTCCTGCCGGCTGTGTCTGCAATGTATCTCGCGCCTGCGCCGTCCCGTTTACTATTCGGCGCAGTGAGTGAAGGACGCTGGTAGCTGGCCCCTCTAATGACATGATATCATAAGAGAGCTTATCTCAAGCTGCGGCATTGATGCTAGAATTGGGCTTCACCATATGTACAGTACCACCATGATATGTACCATCACATTTCTCAATAGCATGGTTTGAGTTTTATGGTTGAGTTCATCCATCTTGCAATTCAATACTGCTGTTAGAAATCTACACCAAATCTCCAAAGCATAAGTCATCTGTCCTACTTCTTTTTTTTTTATGTAAGAGCAAGAATGTACCAAACCCCCTTTAAATCCAGTTTTTGGCCCATCATTTTATTTAGAGATGTTTTCATCACCTTCCATTCTTCATTTTACACAAGTTTCTACTGTATGTTTTCCTTGACTGCTCGATCCTTTCTTATAAGTGAAATATAGTAAATGTTTATCTGCACCATCAACGTTGAAGCGGGGGCACGCCTGGAATTTAACCGCCACCTTTAGTATACTCGTGTATTTCTCTTAGGTCCCCTTCACACAAGCGAGTTTTCCGCGCGGGTGCAATGCGTGACGTGAACGCATAGCACCCGCACTGAATCCTGACCCATTCATTTCAATGGGTCTGTGTACAGGAGCGTTTTTGTTTAACGCATCAGTTCTGCGTTGCATGAAAAACGCAGCATGTTCTATATTCTGCGTTTTTCACGCAGCCCTGACCCCATAGAAGTGAAAGGGGCTTCAGTGAAAAACACGTTGCATCCGGAAGCAAGTTCGGATGCAATGCGCTTTTCACTGATGGTTGCTAGGAGATGTTGTCTGTAAACCTTCAGTTTTTTATCACTCGCGTGAAAAACGCATCAAAACGCATTGCACTCGCGTGGAATAAACTGAACAACTGAACGCAATCGCAGACAAAACTGACTGAATTTGCTTGCAAAATGGTGCGAGTATCACTGAACGCACCCTGAACGAATCCGGAGCCAATCCGTCACGCTCGTGTGAAAGAGGCCTTACATATTCAACCCATAGCAAAAAGTTCTGTAACTGAACAAAAACGCCTTATATGTTAATGAGGTTGTTTCTATAGCGCTGTCATGGATTTCTACAATAACGGGAAAAGTTGCACGCGTTTCTGCAACAAATCTGCCAAATGTGAATATGTACAGCCTAAAGTGGTCTATTCCATAAAATGAAGATTAACTATTTAAAAGGATGAACTGTTTTTATTCTTCTAGTTGGCCATACAGACACCTGTTGCCTAAATGTTCATTTAACCAACACCTAGGCATGAATCTGTAAGCTTACTGAAATGAGATATGCAACTATCCAAATGTGCTATCCAAGGAATGCAACAGGTTAGGTGTGCCAAAAACTAAGATGCCACCTTCTTGTTTCCATCCATGGGCAACATGAATCGATAACACATAAAAATGTTGGTGTTGAGGTACCAAATGTTTTATTTTTTAGGGGGTCATTACATTTTTAAATGGAGGTCAATACAGCCTTTATTTAGATGTTTGCATTCCATTTCTCACTATATTAGAAGAATTCCTTTGTGATCTGACCGGTTGGCACAGGCAGCACCAATGTTTTTCTTCTGCTACTTTTGATAGATGACCCAGCGTTCATGTGAGTAGGTTTGCTATAGCATTCTGCTGTGACTGTGTATTTCTGACACTATCCAAAATGAGTGCACAGCTATTTTCAGCACACATTAATTTTGCGTACTTTAGGCTGCCATTTCATCAGGTTCTTTAAGGATACCAGATTTATTTATTATAAAGAAGATATATCCGAGGGAAGCAAGGATAAATGTTACACTGAGAACTTTTTGTTCTAGTTCAGTGCTTGGGAGAATGCGATGTTAATAGGTAACCGCTGAATAGCCATATTAAATAATAAACTACCGTACATTCAGATAACAGCTTTAGTCAAAGCAGAAGATGATGCAAAACAACCTTGGACTGAAAATGGCTTGTGGAATAAAGGAACTAGCAGGAACAGACATAGAAAGCTGCTCTCGGGAGTGTATCCCATGCTAGACACCATTTACATCAGTCTGAATTTGTATGTGATGTTTAGATATTTATTACTCCCAGAATGTACAGCAGAGCATAACAAGCTGTTGCTAAATGAATAAATGATCAATAAACTAGAAACTATCCAACATTATGAGAAATATGAGAAGTAAGTAATGGGAAAAACTTCTTATTTATTAGGAAAGAGCTTAAAAGTATCTTAAAAAAAAGTATTCAGCTCTGACTACTACTACTACTACTACTACAACAACTACTACTACGAATAAAAGTTACAGTGTATAAGAACAAGCAAACACAAGTCAGAGTTAAGGCCCCTTTACACAGACCAATGATCGGTAGAAATATTGGGAAGGAGCATTCATAACAAATCTATTTTCCAATAACTGTCCTGTGAAAAGGTGCCACTGACCACCTCATGAATGAGCAAGCGTTTGTTCATCGGGGGAAAGCATGGCTGATGTGACTATCTTAATAATTTCTAGGCAGTAGATTGTGCTGTCTGAACAGTTATCTGCTGCCCAGAAACAATCTTTCTTTATGAGGTGAGCAATCGCTGTGGCAATCCCTCATTCGTAAACAGTGGAGGTGATTGCAGCATGTAATTGCAGCTCTCACTACTCTAACAAGCAAGCAATTATTGGGAATGACCAGATCATTCCCAATAACTGCCTGCTGTGTTGGCACGTGTAATGGTGTCTTTGATGACAATGCTCTGACATAGTATAGTATAGGTTATACAGTGGATATAAAAAGTTTACACACCCCTGTTAAAATGTCAGGTTTCTGTGATGTAAAAAAATGAGACAAAGAAACAGGGCCGGTGCAACTATATAAGCGATCTAGGTGGTGGGCTCCCCCTGACGGGGGCCAGAAGGTGGAGGTCCTTCTTAAATATGGCAGAGCAGGCATCTGCTTATGTGTATGTTTGTTAGTGAGTATATGTGTGTGTGTGTGTTTGTCTGCCAGTGAGTGAGTGTCTGTCAGTCAGTTTCTGTGTGTGTGTGTGTTTCAGTGGGTAGGTGTATGTCTGTCAGTGAGTGTCGGTCAGTGAGTGAGTGTGTGTCTGTCTGTCAGTGAGTGTATGTGTGTCTGTCAGTGAGTTTCTGTGTACGTCATTCGGTGAGTGTCTGAGTGCGTGTCTGTCTGTCAGTGTGTGTGTGTGTCTGTCAGTGAGTGAGTGACATGAGGGGGCGGCAAAATGGATCTTTGCCTAGGGCGGCAAAAATCCTTGCACTGGCCCTGCAAAGATAAATCATTTCAGAACTTTTTCCACCTTTAATGTGACCTATAAACTGTACAACTCAATTGAAAAACAAACTGAAATTTTTTAGGTAGAGGAAAGAAAAAAATATAAAAATAAAATAATATGGTTGCATAAGTGTGCACACCCTTAAACTAATACTTTGTTGAAGCACTTTTTGATTTTATTACAGCACTCAGTCTTTTTGGGTATGAGTCCATAAGCATGGCACATTTTGACTTGGCAAGATTTGCCCACTCTTCTTTGCAAAAACACTCCAAATCTCTCAGATTGCGAGGGCATCTCCTGTGCACAGCCTTCTTCAGATCACCCCACAGATTTTCAATCGGATTCAGGTCTGGGCGCTGGCTGGGCCATTCCAAAACTTTAATCTACTTCTGGTGAAGCCATTCCTTTGTTGATTTGGATGTATGCTTTGGGTCGTTGTCATGCTGAAAGATGAAGTTCCTCTTCATGTTCAGCTTTCTTGCAGAAGCCTGAAGGTTTTGTGCCAATATTGACTGGTATTTGGAACTGTTCATAATTCCCTCTAGCCCCAGTTCCAGCTGAAGAAAAACAGCCTCAAAGCATGATGCTGCCACCACCATGCTTCACTGTGGGTATGGTGTTATTTTGGTTATGTGCAGTGTTGTTTTTGGGCCAAACATATCTTTTGGAATTATGGCCAAAAATGTCAACCTTGGTTTCATCAGACCATAACACCTTTTCCCACATGCTTTTGGGAGACTACAGATGTGTTTTTGCGAAATGTAGCCTGGCTTGGAAGTTATTTTTTTTCCGTAAGAAAAGGCTTTCGTCTTGCCACTGTTCCTTTAATGTTGCTGTAGGCCTCTTGGTAGCCTCCCAGACCAGTTTTCTTCTCGTCTTTTCATCAATTTTGGAGGGACGTCCAGTTCTTGGTAATGTCACTGTTGTGCCATATTTTCTCCACTTGATGATGACTGTCTTCACTGTGTTCCATGGTATATCTAATGCTTTGGATATCCTTTTGTACCCTTCTCCTGACTGATACCTTTTAACAATGAGAACCCTCTGAGGCTTTGGAAGCTCTTTGTGGACCATGGCTTTTGTTGTGGGATGCAACTAAGAAAATTTCAGGAAAGACCAACTAGAGCAGCTGAACTTTATTTGGGGTTAATCAGAGGCACTTTAAATGATGGCCGGTGTATGCTGACTCCTATTTAACATGATTTTGAATGTGATTGCGTAATTCTGAACACAGCTACATCCCCAGCTATTAAGAGGGTGTGCACACTTATGCAACCTCATTATTTTAGTTTTTTTTGGTGTTTTCTTCCCTCCACCTAAAATATTTTAGTTTGTTTTTCAATTGAGTGGTACTGTTTATAGGTCACATTAAAAGTGGAAAAAGTTCTGAAATGATTTATATTTGTCTCATTTTTTTTACAGCACAGAAACCTAACATTTTAACCGCCTTCGGACCGCCTAACGCAGGATTGCGTTCTGGAGGCGGTCGATTTGGCGCGTCATCTCACGAGACGCGAGATTTCCTGTGAACTCGCGCACACAGGAGCGCGCGTTCACAGGATCGGGAGGTAAACGAGCGGATCTACAGCCTGCCAGCGGCGATCATTCGCTGGCAGGTTGTAGATCCGATTTTTTAACCCCAAAAAGGTATATTAGACGCTGTTTTGTTAACAGCGTCTAATATATATGCTACCTGGTCCTCTGGTGGTCCCTTTTGCTTGGATTGACCACCAGAGGACACAGGCAGCTCTGTAAGTAGCACCAAACACCACAACACTACACTACACCCCCCCCGTCACTTATTAACCCCTTATTAACCCCTGATCACCCCATATTAGACTCCCTGATCACCCCCCTGTCATTGATCACCCCCCTGTAAGGCTCCATTCAGACGTCCGTATGTGTTTTGCGGATCTGCAAAAAAATAAAAACTTCCATGAACTCACTATGCCCATCAGCGAATACCTTAGGGTGTCTACTTTCCGAAATGGGGTCATTTGTGGGGTGTTTCTACTGTCTGGGCATTGTAGAACCTCAGGAAACATGACAGGTGCTCAGAAAGTCAGAGCTGCTTCAAAATGCGGAAATTCACATTTTTGTACCATAATTTGTAAACGCTATAACTTTTGCGCAAACCAATAAATATACAATTATTGCATTTTTTTTTATCAAAGACATGTAGAACAATAAATTTAGAGAAAAATTTATATAGAAATGTAGTTTTGTTTAAAAAAAATTACAACTGAAAGTGAAAAATGACATTTTTTTGCAAAAATTTCGGTCAATTTCGATTAATAACAAAAAAAGTAAAAATGTCAGCAGCAATGAAATACCACCAAATGAAAGCTCTATTAGTGAGAAGAAAAGGAGGTAAAATTCATTTGGGTGGTAAGTTGTAGGACCGAGCAATAAACCGTGAAAGTAGTGTAGTGCAGAATTGTAAAAAGTGGTCTGGTCATTAAGGGGGTTTAAGCTAGGGGAGCTGAGGTGATTAAAAGGGGACTTTTTATATCCACTGTAAATTGCTCACACTTTCTAATAAGAAAAAATATAAAGAAAAAGAAATATTGATGCAAATGAGCTTATAAATGTGAAACTAGCAATGCTCACTAAATATTTCTACCATTTGTTTTAAAAAATGACACCAGCAAACCATTTGAAAATAAGTATGAATGGCGCTGAGGAAATGGTGTAAATGACACACCAGATTTACTAATCTTTAACATACAAATATTGACATTAAGGTTTCCCACCATACACATTTAATATCTTGAAATAAAAAGGAGAGCGAGCACTCACAACATCTGTGTCATATGGAAATGATTTTACTTGGACCTAGTTGGTCAGATAAGGTTGTAACAATAATACATTCACTATTAAAATACATACACATTAAAATACAATAGACATAAAATCACTATAATATGGTACCAATTTGATTTACACAACTGTAGTAGGGGTAAACAATTTGTGGCCGCACTCCGTGACACTTATATCAATGGTGTCAGTATCTGTAAATGGAATGGATAAAAGCGTCCTAAGAGTTCCTCATATGGGGCACTTTTGACAGCTTGTCTCCAGTGTGAGCGGACACCATGTATATTAGTTCCTGCAGGAAGATTCACTCCTACCAGGACAGTAGAAGCAAAGTCCCAGACTTATGATTTTTCAGTTCCTACCTGGTTCCTTAGTAATGTATCTCGCTGTGTGGCGTCTCCTCGAGGCGAGCGGTGCCGGCCTTCCGAGCGTCTTCCGCCGCAAGTCTCAGGCGGGTGACGTCACAGTATCGCGGGATCCGGCAGGTAGGATTCTGAACAGCAATGTGCGCTGGAGGCTATGTCTGTACTGGCTTTGCTGGAAATTCATTCATGCATGGCCATGCAATCCATAGGGGGGTCCGGTATATTAGGTGGGCGCTTTTCCTTCTCTTTTACCAGACGCGTTTCGGGGCGTCTACACCCCTTCCTCAGTGGTCAAAGCGCCATCAATCATTCTCCACCTTTTATAGTCTCTATGGTGATCCGCAAAAACAGGAATCCGGATCATCTGGAGACAAGTACTGTCAATGCGGTTTTAAGTGCGGTATTCGTGCGGTTTTTCAACATCCATTGCGTTTTTTATTGCAAATGCAACTAACACACTATAGTAGGCTACCCGACACAATATTTAGGATAAAAAATGATAATTAAAGATACAATTTAAAATTTTAATGCTTTAATATGCATATTGGAATTAAAATAATAAATATACATACATACATACTAACCCTTTCTCTACACACATTAATAAGCATCGGCTGATATATCTGGGGACATTGATATATAAATATATGAAAATATAAAATTTAAATATATAAGGATATAAAATATATAAAATATATAGGGGAGGGTTTGTAGAAGAATTTCTGCCAATGGGATAAATGTAGAAAGTGAGGTTCAGAAGTCATGGATGCCGATCTCCTCTCGGACGGGGGGCCCCAGAGCCAGAAAGGCTAAACATGGGATCTCCCATCAGAGAGGGGAACAGCATCCTATAAAAAACCAAAGATCTCCAGGTCCGAATTTAGGCCTGCTGGTAATAGGCAGCCAAATTCATAAATATGTTTTGATTCGGCTCTGGACATCCTCCTAATATAATCACCCCCTCTCCAATGTCTATCGATTTTTTCCAGGGCCACAAAAAACAATTTCGATGGATCCCTGTTATGTACTTCATCATAGTGTTTGGAGAGGGAGTGTTTCAAATAGCCCTTTTTGATATTTGATACGTGTTCACTTATTCTAACTTTCAATAATCTTTTTGTTCTGCCAATGTATTGGCGCTTGCATGGACACTGTATCAAATAAATAACTCCAGATGAGTTACAAGTGAGGCAATTGTTAATTTCCCAGACAAAAGAGTTGTGTGCTGAGTGTACTGTGGTAATTTTTCTTTCTTGTAGGCTCATCCTGCACCCCATACATCTCCCGCACTTAAAGAAACCTTTTAGGTTCAGATAAGATCCTAAATTGGTAATTGTGGGTCCTTTTTCTTTTTCTTTCACTGACGGGGCTATTTTAAGTTTTAAATTTGGGGCTTTTGTATATATTATTTTTGGTATATTCGGCAGTAGCGGGCCTATCACTCTATCGCTCGCCACATGATGCCAGTGTTTGAATATGATATTTTTTATCTTTTTATAATCACTGCTAAAGGGTAGAATTATTTTAATTTCACTCTTAGGATCCTCAATTGTCTCAATATAAAATTTAAATATATAAGGATATAAAATATATAAAATATATAGGGGAGGGTTTGTAGAAGAATTTCTGCCAATGGGATAAATGTAGAAAGTGAGGTTCAGAAGTCATGGATGCCGATCGAGGAAGAGGCAGTTAGAATGAAATCGCAATTCATGGATAAGAAATATCCAGTAATGGTTCTGGACGATTCCCTAAATAAGGTGAGAAAATTGGATAGGAAGTCCTTTTTCAAAGAAAAAACAGCAATTGAGACAATTGAGGATCCTAAGAGTGAAATTAAAATAATTCTACCCTTTAGCAGTGATTATAAAAAGATAAAAAATATCATATTCAAACACTGGCATCATGTGGCGAGCGATAGAGTGATAGGCCCGCTACTGCCGAATATACCAAAAATAATATATACAAAAGCCCCAAATTTAAAACTTAAAATAGCCCCGTCAGTGAAAGAAAAAGAAAAAGGACCCACAATTACCAATTTAGGATCTTATCTGAACCTAAAAGGTTTCTTTAAGTGCGGGAGATGTATGGGGTGCAGGATGAGCCTACAAGAAAGAAAAATTACCACAGTACACTCAGCACACAACTCTTTTGTCTGGGAAATTAACAATTGCCTCACTTGTAACTCATCTGGAGTTATTTATTTGATACAGTGTCCATGCAAGCGCCAATACATTGGCAGAACAAAAAGATTATTGAAAGTTAGAATAAGTGAACACGTATCAAATATCAAAAAGGGCTATTTGAAACTCTCCCTCTCCAAACACTATGATGAAGTACATAACAGGGATCCATCGAAATTGTTTTTTGTGGCCCTGGAAAAAATCGATAGACATTGGAGAGGGGGTGATTATATTAGGAGGATGTCCAGAGCCGAATCAAAACATATTTATGAATTTGGCTGCCTATTACCAGCAGGCCTAAATTCGGACCTGGAGATCTTTGGTTTTTTATAGGATGCTGTTCCCCTCTCTGATGGGAGATCCCATGTTTAGCCTTTCTGGCTCTGGGGCCCCCCGTCCGAGAGGAGATCGGCATCCATGACTTCTGAACATCACTTTCTACATTTATCCCATTGGCAGAAATTCTTCTACAAACCCTCCCCTATATATTTTATATATTTTATATCCTTATATATTTAAATTTTATATTTTCATATATTTATATATCAATGTCCCCAGATATATCAGCCGATGCTTATTAATGTGTGTAGAGAAAGGGTTAGTATGTATGTATGTATATTTATTATTTTAATTCCAATATGCATATTAAAGCATTCAAATTTTAAATTGTATCTTTAATTATCATTTTTTATCCTAAATATTGTGTCGGGTAGCCTACTATAGTGTGTTAGTTGCATTTGCAATAAAAAACGCAATGGATGTTGAAAAACCGCACGAATACCGCACTTAAAACCGCATTGACAGTACTTGTCTCCAGATGATCCGGATTCCTGTTTTTGCGGATCACCATAGAGACTATAAAAGGTGGAGAATGATTGATGGCGCTTTGACCACTGAGGAAGGGGTGTAGACGCCCGAAACGCGTCTGGTAAAAGAGAAGGAAAAGCGCCCACCTAATATACCGGACCCCCCTATGGATTGCATGGCCATGCATGAATGAATTTCCAGCAAAGCCAGTACAGACATAGCCTCCAGCGCACATTGCTGTTCAGAATCCTACCTGCCGGATCCCGCGATACTGTGACGTCACCCGCCTGAGACTTGCGGCGGAAGACGCTCGGAAGGCCGGCACCGCTCGCCTCGAGGAGACGCCACACAGCGAGATACATTACTAAGGAACCAGGTAGGAACTGAAAAATCATAAGTCTGGGACTTTGCTTCTACTGTCCTGGTAGGAGTGAATCTTCCTGCAGGAACTAATATACATGGTGTCCGCTCACACTGGAGACAAGCTGTCAAAAGTGCCCCATATGAGGAACTCTTAGGACGCTTTTATCCATTCCATTTACAGATACTGACACCATTGATATAAGTGTCACGGAGTGCGGCCACGAATTGTTTACCCCGACTACAGTTGTGTAAATCAAATTGGTACCATATTATAGTGATTTTATGTCTATTGTATTTTAATGTGTATGTATTTTAATAGTGAATGTATTATTGTTACAACCTTATCTGACCAACTAGGTCCAAGTAAAATCATTTCCATATGACACAGATGTTGTGAGTGCTCGCTCTCCTTTTTATTTCAAGCTTTCTTTATCTTTGCACCCAATTTTGAGCTAGTAGCACCCACCGTAGCTATTAGGTGTGAGCCACCCACCTACATATATACAATTACATTTAATATCTATACACAGGATACATGATGATGTAGAAACACTCATCTTTAGAACTACTGATCGTGGGGGTCCCAGTGAAAAACCCTTATACTACTGTACATATACAAACCGGATTCCAAAAAAGTTGGGACACTATACAAATCGTGAATAAAAACTGAATGCAATGATGTGGAGGTGCCAACTTCTAATATTTTATTCAGAATAGAACATAAATCACGGAACAAAAGTTTAAACTGAGAAAATGTACCATTTTAAGGGAAAAATATGTTGAATCAGAATTTCATGGGTCAACAAATCCCCAAAAAGTTGGGACAAGGCCATTTTCACCACTGTGTGGCCTCTCCCCTTCTTCTTACAACACTCAACAGACGTCTGGGGACCGAGGAGACCAGTTTCTCAAGTTTAGAAACATGAATGCTCTCCCATTCTTGTCTAATACAGGCCTCTAACTGTTCAATCGTCTTGGGCCTTCTTTGTTGCACCTTCCTCTTTATGATGTGCCAAATGTTCTCTATAGGTGAAAGATATGGACTGCAGACTGGCCATTTCAGTACCCGGATCCTTCTCCTACGCAGCCATGATGTTGTGATTGATGCAGAATGTGGTCTGGCATTATCTTGTTGAAAAATGCAGGGTCTTCCCTGAAAGAGATGACGTCTGGATGGGAGCATATGTTGTTCTAGAACCTGAATATATTTTTCTGCATTGATGGTGCCTTTCCAGACATGCAAGCTGCCCATGCCACACGCACTCATGCAACCCCATACCATTAGAGATGCAGGCTTCTGAACTGAGCGTTGATAACAACTTGGGTTGTCCTTGTCCTCTTTGGTCCGGATGACATGGCGTCCCAGATTTCCAAAAAGAACTTCGAATCGTGACTCGTCTGACCACAGAACAGTCTTCCATTTTGCCACACTCCATTTTAAATGATCCCTGGCCCAGTGAAAACGCCTGAGCTTGTGGATCTTGCTTAGAAATGGCTTCTTCTTTGCACTGTAGAGTTTCAGCTGGCAACGGCGGATGGTACGGTGGATTGTGTTCACTGACAATGGTTTCTGGAAGTATTCCTGAGCCCATTCTGTGATTTCCTTTACAGTAGCATTCCTGTTTGCGGTGCAGTGTCGTTTAAGGGCCCGGAGATCACGGGCATCCAGTATGGTTTTACGGCCTTGACCCTTACGCACAGAGATTGTTCCAGATTATCTGAATCTTCGGATGATGTTATGCACAGTTGATGATGATAGATGCAAAGTCTTTGCAATTTTTCGCTGGGTAACACCTTTCTGATATTGCTCCACTATCTTTCTGCGCAACATTGTAAGAATTCGTGATCCTCTACCCATCTTGGCTTCTGAGAGACACTGCCACTCTGAGAAGCTCTTTTTATACCCAATCATGTTGCCAAAAATTGTCCTAATTAGTGTTAATTGGTCTTCCAGCTCTTCGTTATGCTCAAATTTACTTTTTCCAGCCTCTTATTGCTACTTGTCCCAACTGGGGATTTGTTGACACCGTGAAAATTGGAATCAACGTATTTTTCCTTTAAAATGATACATTTACTCGGATTAAACGTTTGATCTGTCATCTACGTTCTATTACAAATAAAATATTGACATTTCCCATCTCCACATCATTGCATTCAGTTTTTATTCACAATTTGTTTAGTGTCCCAACTTTTTTGGAATCCGGTTTGTACTAGAATTTCACTTAATGTGTGTATTGTGTCACATTTGGTAAATTTGGTATAATGTTTCTCATTTTTTAGGTGTTAAGAGAGAAGTCATTTTGACTCAATATTATTACAAATTAAGGGTACTATGTTATATTATAGTGTATTAGGACTTTTTTAAATGTCAAATTGTACCTCTTCTTTTGCACAATTATTAGCCCTAAGGGTCCTGGGGTAAAAAATCATGACACTTGAGTGAACACTTATTGGGCCACCGATTAGCAACAACAACCCAGCCATTACCTGTGCAAAAAATAAAAATTTTTTGAGGTAACGATTAATGGGTCCCTCCCTGAAGTCTGCTGATATTCAAAATGTTGAGCTTAATCAATCAAGCTGAGATCCTTAGGATTTGCTCAGAGTTGTGGTCATATTGCAGTGATTCTTTCAGTAAAGGAAAAAAGTAACTTATTTTTCGCCCTATAAGACGCACCGGCCCATAAGACGCACCTAGGTTTTAGAGGAGGACAATCAGACCCCCAATGTTAATCAGACCTCAGCTCACAGCCCCAATCAGATCCCCAATGTTAATAAGATCTCAGATCAGACCCCAATGTGAATGACCCCCAATCAGACCTCAGATCAGAGCCCAGTATAAAGAAGACCCCCAATCAGACCCTTATGCCTCATATCAGTCCCCAGCCATATGTGATCAGCTCCCAGTCATATAATCAGCCTTTAGTCATATAATCATCCCCCAGTATTAATCAGCCCCCAGCCATATGTACTCAGCCCCCAACCATATGTACTCAGCCCCCATCCATATGTACTCAGCCCCCAGCCATAATTCAGCCTCAGGTCAAAAAAAAAAAAAAAACACTTACCTCTCCTGCTCCTGGACGCTGCCGCTCCTCACATTGTGATCCCCTTCCTCCTGCTGTCTGCTGTGCTGTGAACTGGCGTGCACAGCGTGAGGGCGCTCTGTGTGTGTGCGCAGCCTTCCCATTTAATACAGAAAGAAGTTCGGACGAGCCAAATGTGTATGTGGGAATCAGGAGGGAGTTCAGAGAGATATTCAGAGAGACAAATGACTGTTCGGCCAACAGCTATTAAATATGTATGGCAATGGCAGCCTTTAGTGTCACCTTACTAGAGCTAAACCGCAAAACAGGTGACATATCCAGTGCAAGTACAGCTCAAGGGAGCGGCTGATCGCATCCTGCCAAGCCATGCCTACCTATGGCAGCAAATGACTTCACAAACTTGCGTCATTGTGTAGCCATTGGCTGAATTTTAAGCCCATATCCTACCAGAGCACTGTGCAGTAATTTTCAGCAAGGTGAACAGATTCACTTACACTTATAATGAGGAAAATCTTATTTGCAAGTTTTATTAAACTTTAGTTCACTGGACTTTTTCCCAAAAGATTATATTTGTGTTTTTTTTTTCTTAAAATAACAAAAGTTAGATGAACAAGGGGTCTCGGAATTTCAATTGGCCAACAAACACCATTTTGTATTTCTTAATTCTCAGGAGTAGTAGCTGTTACTTTTAATCAACTCTATTTTTTCTTGGATAAAACAAAATGGCATGTCCATTATCCCATTTTACGGCATGTCAGAGTGTTTTCCTTGGAAATTGTGTGATAAAGGTGCATTGTGATTTGACTGAGCTCTTGCCAAGCTGATTCTGATTAAACTCATAATAGATATGCAAATCTTTTCCCCAACATTCAGACTGATGTATTTATGCATACGTCCGTGGGGAATTTCCCAGCGAGATTTTAGTTTGTTTGCCTTTTTTTTCAGCAGCCGTTTGATTCATTCTGTGGAGCTATTTCGGCAGTGTATGGTTTGTTTACTCGGCAATGGATAGAATATAATGTATATTTCAATATACGCATCTTGAAGCAGTAAACGGATGAAGATTGATCTTTGGAGATTAATTCATGATTTGTTTTCTGATGATGCAACTGCTCTATTTTTCAACAAATACTTTGCACAAATCATTTTTAATACACATTTTACAGCTTATCAGATAACTAACTGATAACTGGCAAAGCAAACATTTAGACAAGTATCTCAGCCATGTAGATCAAGATCAAAATGTTATTGGTGACATCAGTGAGCCCACCCCCCCACCCCCACCAGATTACTAAAACAAAGTAGTCTGTTCTTCTTCCATTGACGTCATTAAAAGTTTTTCCTGAGGAAACTGATGAGACATCACATTCATATCGGTTTAAATGCGGATGTCGATGTGTGAAGCTGACAGGAGCTAAAGGAGCAGAGGACTAGCGAGTGTTCCACAGTTCTCTTTGTCAGCCTCAATAACATGCTAGGAGATTTTTAAAGGTACACATGCTCTTTATGGTTGTCATAGATACGATTTGTCCCTTAGGCATATTTTACCATGCTGGAAAGTTGGCATTTGCAAGTCATTACAGTTTCTGAATTGTCCTAATACTCTGGAAAATTGCTTGGTGTGGCTAATCCATTGTAATGTCTACTGACATCAATGTAAAAGTGCAGCCGCATGAACAGTCATGCAGCTGCAGTTTTGTCCAAGTAGGCAAAAGTAGTTTCTTATAAGCAGCAATGATCACACATAAGAGGAAGTAGCCATTATTGGTACTTTCCAAAAAATTTTTGCAGTGCTGTTCAGAAGGCAAGGATCTGCATGCAAAAATGGGGACTAGACATACCCTCTTTTAACAAGCCACATCCCTGTTAAAGATTATCCCGTCCCCTTTACAATGTCCTATCACTGCATGTTTGGGCATTGGGGCTGTGTCTGATGCAGTCCTAGGACCACACACAGCTAGGTTTCCATAGCACCTGGGATATTTGCTAGGTCTTTTTGGAGTCAAGGAGGTCTTCCTTTTATTCTGTGAGACTCTTGGACATTCCAGGATAGACAGCAAATTTGACATTATCTGATGTGACAAGTGAATATCTATAAATGGTTTCTATTTTATTCCTCACACAGATCAAATAGGGTATATTGCTAAACAAAAGGAAGAATTATCAAAGACACAATTATACTACAAAAAGTCTAGGTGCTGCATACATCCACTGCTCCATCTCCCCAACACATTAGGGTAGATTTTCTAATCCTGTCTGAAATGTTGAGAGTGTAAACTTAGGAAGTCTAAACATAATAGAGTTGGAATTAAGATACTCATTAAGACACATTTTTATACTAATAAAAAGATGGTTTAAATTAAACCAGAAATGTACAATAAAAACCTGGCTCAAATTTTAGTAAATGTGTTGCCAAGTTACACAAAATTAAGTAAATAAATATATCAAAGATAAGAGACACTTTTTTCCACAAATGCACCAGATTTAGATGCACAATAAGCCAGAATTCAGGTGTAGCCATAAAAAAGTCATAATTGTAAATGTGGGGCTGTTTATTACAGCCATAGATGAGACCATGCAGGTAAGAACCCAGAGACGGGAATCCCACCTGGATAACAAGCTCTGGGACAAAAAGCACTTATCTGCCGTAGCAACGGGAAGAAAGACGCTCACTGCCTAGACTAGTGGTTTACCCCTCCGGGAAACCATGGAGCCCACTTCCACAGGCTAGTGGTCAAAGCTGTTGCCCCTCTGAAGAACACAGATGCCCCCTCACCAGAGGCGCAACATCCAGGGTAACGCCTTGCATACATGCCGGACATAAAACACCAACTGACCAGACATGTAACAACAACAAGACGAGACACCACACCCTGAACATAAACCCACTCCAAACAACCACACAGGTACGGTAGGGGAACAAGATGGAAAGAATGGGAAGACAAATTATGTTCAACAAGGTGGCCTTCAAGCTTGACAGATGGAAAATGTACAGGATGGCAGCATAACTCCAGCTCCAGCTCCACCCGAAACTGAAGTCAACTCTCACTTCAAGCTTCAAACACCAGTACTATTAGAGCTAAGAGGCCACACCCAGCTCCACCTTGCTCACACCTTAACCCCATACACACCAGAAAAGGGAAGGGAACCAGACATAAAGGGAAAGTGTCAAAACATGCTACAAACTACACATTGCCACCAGCAAAAAAGCATGCAGGGCAAAAATGTCACGGACCACTACCACCAGACCATGACACAGCCGTGACACATACATTGTATAGCACCTGTGCTTGATATTGCAGTTCAATCCCATTCATTTGAATGGGAGTACGAGGCAGAAAAGACATGTGACCAATAGACGTGACATTAAAGGCTGAGGAAGGTGCCTTAGCATTTGGGCCTTTCCAATAACTGATCAGTGGGGTTGCTGAAAGTCTGTTTCTTACATATTGACTAGAGATGAGTAAATTGATTCTACTTTATTCTAACTTTTGTGATTCATCCGTCATGGATCTCTCAGAATCGCGGCCACTATTTTACAGATCAGAAGACAGAGAAGAAGGCATCTTCCACAAAAAAAGGATAACTTTTGGACCATATTTTAATTTAAACAAAATCTCTCAGTGCAGTGTGTTTTTATACAGGCTGTTATCATCTGCTACCATCCTTTTACCCATAGTCATATATGTCGCTGTCACATTGACATTACTAATGCTTCCTTGGCGTTAAAGAGCTTGGAAGGGGTTTGATGCAGTCCTCTGAGACTTCAGGGTGTTATATATGACTTTTCAGAGGAAGTGAAGCAGTTTAAATTTGGACTGAATCAATATGCCCTATTTAAATTTACCTGTCTCATGACATGTCCATTGTATGAAATTGTAAACCCAGTTGTTCAGAAATGGCCATACAGTAATATATACCTAAGTAGAAGAACATGGATAAGCCAAGAGCAGGTCTGAAATGTCCATTTGAACAGTTTTCATCCTATTGTTTGGCATTATGTGCAATGACAAATGTTGTCACCACTTTATTCATATTCCAGCTGGTAAAGCAGATCATACAGATTTGAGAAGAACTGCAACATAGAACATATTAGGTTGTTATTGCCAAAGAGGAAATTCAAGAAATCTGTGGGCGGCAGTGGAGTGCAAGTGAACAGATGTTGAGTATGCTCTGAATAGAGAATAAATATGGTATATTATATATATTCACAAAAATTAAGACGTTTATATCTGATTAATCAGTATCTGACATCCACCGTGGTATTTCTATAAAAAGTAGTGGAAGTTAGAGGTTAAAATGAAAAGGACATGGCAATGTAGACTGCATTTTATGTTGAAAAGCATCTAAGCTTAGCATCTAAGCTACCGTTTGCAGGCACAGTTTATAGCAGTAAACAGGGTAGCAAGCAACTTACGGTATTTTATTTCTAAAGGTGAACTTCTTCATACAATGGTAAAATCTGTGTATGCTGTCAGGGAATAGATATGCAAAGAGGTATCTCTCAAAGAAAGAGAACAGCCTCGCTACAAGTTCTCTGTCTCTGATAGACACCACTTTGCGTACTTTATTTTCACGTAGAACATTGCCATTAAGTCTCCAAACACAGCAGGTCTTCTTAAAGAAGACCTTTCATGGGTCCAAACATTATAAACTAAGTATCAGGATATGTAGGGCACAGTGCAGGGATCTAACTGCACTTACAAATTTTTTCTGGGCGCCGCTCCGTTTGCCCGCTGTGGCCCCCGTTGTATTCTCCCGCCTGGTGTGATAATTTTAGCATCGGAGCAATGAGGAGGAGACTGAGTCTTTCTCCGTGGGCGTCTCCTTCTCCCTGGCTGTGAGCTGTCCAATCGCAGCAGAGAGCGTCACAGCCAGGGAGAAAAAAATACTCACCTTCTCCCTGGCTGTGATGCTCTGCACTGCGATTGGACAGGGAGAAGGAGACGCACAAGGAGAAAACTCAGTCTCCTCCTCAAATGTAACCATTCACTTACTACATGGGCAATAATTCAAATTAAAGGGGTATTCTCATTCGGGACATTGATGGCATATTGCTAGGATATGCCATAAACTACAGGTGGGTGCCGCTCCAATGTGTGGGTCCAACTTCTATCTCCATACCAGGACCCTGAAGTGAACAGAGAGGGGCTGCACATGTGTGGCCACTTTCTGTTCACCACTATGGGAGTTCCAAAAATATCCAAGCGCAGCAGTCCCATAGAGGTGAATGAAAAGGTGGCTTTGCTTGTGCAGTGAGTGCTCCATTCTCGGCTACAGGACTTCCAAAAAGAGTTAGAGCACTCACTTGGCTATTTCTGGAACTCCCATAGTGATGAATGGACAGCTTAATAGCCAAGAGAACCAAGCCAAGAGAACTTACTTCGCTGTTTCTGGAACTCCCATAGCAATGAATGGACAGCATACCGCATGTGCAATGTGTTCTCCTTCACTTCAGAGGCCCTGTTCTCTAAATAGGAGCAGGTCCCATAAGTGGGATCCACACCTATCTGACATTGATGGCATAGCCTAGTTATATGCCATCAATGTCCCAGTAGTATTGAGCGTAAATATTCTAATTACAAATTTTAATCGCGAATATCGGCACTTTGAGAATTCGCGAATATTTCAAATTAGTGCTATATATTTGTTTTTCGAATATTCGTCATTTTTTCCATCTGAACACATGATTCCTCCCTGCTTCTTGCTTGTGGACCAATGAGTCATTGGCCCACAAGCAACTTAAGCAGGGAGGTATCATGACTTCAGATGGAAAAAAATTGCGAATATTTAAAAAAACAAATATATAGCACTATATTTAATATAGTGCTATATATTCGTTTTTTAGAATATTCATCATTTTTTTCCCATCTGAAGTCATGATGAGGGTTCAGCGAACCCGATCTGTAAAGTTCTCGGACCCGAACATTTCAGTAAAAGTTTGGCTTGGAGTTCGGTGTTCGGCGATTTAATGCGCTTTTTGAAAAGCTGTAGGGCAGCCAATCAACAAGCGTTTAACTCATGTGCCCTTAGAAGACATCACAGCCATGCCTACTAATGGCATGGCTGTGATTGGCCAGTGCAGCATGTGACCCAGCCTCTATATAAGCTGGAGTCACGTAGTGCCGCACGTCACTCTGCTCTTACTAGTGTAGGGATAGGATGCTGCTGCTGTGAGGGAGAGAATAGGAAAGAATCTATCTGATATCACATCACAACTTGTTGTTAACTCTGTGATCTACAGCAATTTTTTTTCTGTGGGTGCAGTGCAACATTTTTGTACCCTGCCCTGAGCCGAGTGACACAGAAAAATAAGTTTTATCTGTCTGTTAGTTAGGTGGGTGTCAGCGGCCATTTTGTGCAAGTTCAGTGCACCAGCACTGCATATGTGCCAGGGACAATAATTTAATCCTGTTCTTTTAGTTCAGTGGGCAACATATACCCATTTTTTAAGTGCACCTGCACTGCCTATGTGCCAGGGGAAGGGAAAATAATATAGGGAATCCATCTGTGAGTTCAGGGACCCATTTTTTTCAGTAAAGTACAATCCAAGTAAATCCATCTGTTAGATTCTGTGGGGACAAATCATTTATTTTTTTCCAAAAAAGTACATTGTGCCCTGCACGGCATTTGCGATATTGAAAAAAAATCTGTTAAATCCATCTGTTTTATTGTGGTGAAAAAATCATATATTTTTTTCCATAAAGTACCTTTGCGGCCTGCACTGCAAATCTGATAGTGAAATAGAATCAGTGCACACAACTGGGACATTGTGGGTAAAAAAACCTCTTTTTATTGATCATAAAGTACCTTTGCGGCCTGCACTGCAAATCTAAAATAAAATCAGTAAATCCATCTGTTTAACTGTTGGTGAAAAAATCATATTTTTTTTTACATAAAGTACCTTTGTGGCCTTTGCTGCATTTCTGACAGTCCAATACAAGCGTTAAATACTGATGTTATATTGTGGTTTTGAAAAAACACCCATTTTGTGCTAGATACTACATTTGCGGCCTTTGCTGCATTTCTGAGATTTCAATAAAAGCGTTAAATACTGCAGTTATATTCTGGTTTTAAAAAAACACCCATTTTGTGCAAGATACTACATTTGCGGCCTTTGCTGCGTTTCTGAGAGTTTAATACAAGTGTTAATTACTGCTGTTATATTCTGGTTTTAAAAAAAACCCCCCATTTTGTGCAAGATACTACATTTGCGGCCTTTGCTGCATTTCTGACAGTCCAATATAGCCTTTAACCACCTCAGGACCGCCGTACGCAGGATTGCGTCTTTGCGGCGGTCCTGTTGTTCTGGGTGGACGCGCCGGTGCGTCCTCTCGCGAGACGCGAGATTTCGTGCATTGCCGGCCCGCGCATGCGCATCGCGGGCCGGCAAAAGTTAAAGAAGTATTTCGTCACCAGCCTGCCAGCAACGATCATTGGCTGGCAGGCTGGCGATTTTCAAAAAATCGAATCAGAAGCCAGATAACAGATCATATTAGTAAATATGATCTGTTATATGGCTTGTCTGCTCCTGTGCTGGTCCTTTTCGTCGGTTGGATCCAGCACAGGAGCAGACTTCACAGTGAGTAGCACCAACACCACACTTTAGCCCCAGATCACCCCCCTGCACCCCAATTAACCCTTTGATCACCCCTTTGATCGCCCCTGTCAATCCATATTGAAAGGAAAAAAAGTGATCAGTGTAAACTGTCACTTTTTTTTTTCCACTAGTATTGGCTGTTAGGTTTTAGGGATAGTTTAGGCCCCTTGGTTAGGTAGTTAGCGTCAGTTAGCGCCCAGCCCACCGCACCGCAGTCACTTTTATTCGCTGATTAGCGTATCGCTAATCAGCATTTGTACTTTTATAGTATCTGTAAGTGATCAAAACTGATCACGGTCAGATCTATAATAGTATTAGTGTCACTTTAGTTCGCCCTCCACCCAAAACGCAGTGTTTGCCCGATCAGGCCTGATCGGTCGCCCACACGTGCGTTCACCCACGCCCGCCCCACCGCAGTGACAAAAAAAATTTTGTTTTTGATCACTGCACATTCACTTTACAAGCACTGCGGCGATAAAAAAATCAGTTTTGATATTTTTTATCAACCGCAGCAGCCTCCGGTACTTCGCTAGCCTCCCCTTTGTAAGACAGGTTTGCTTTTTTTCTTGGGTAGTCTCAGGGAATACCCCTAAATTTAGTAGTCCAAATGTCAAACAGGGGGTATTCTTCTGAAGAGGCCTACAGGATTCTGACCCAGTCGGATGAGGAGTGGGAACCCTCATCTGATGAATCTAGCGGTCAGAATATGAACCTGTGGAAAGCAGTGGCTCTCTGACCCAAAGTTCGGGACGAGGGGGTGGAGGTCCCTGGCAGCACCAGGCGTACCCGGGCCCCGTTCGCTAGACCACAGGTTACGCAGGATCCGTTTCAAGAGCAGCAGAGTGGGGCTGTCGCTGCCGGATCACGTGGTGAGGCATACACCAGCAGCGCAGCCCTCCCTGGACCTAGTACCAGCACTGCCGTACAACATGGTGACGTGGCGAGCACCAGAAGGGCAGTGAAGCAGGTACGGTGGCACGTGCACTAGTTACCCCTCGCAGCCACCGCGCAGACAGGCCCGTAGAGCCCCTAGAATCCCTGAGGTGCTGGCAAACCCTGATTGGCAGTC
The DNA here is from genome assembly GCF_905171765.1 of Bufo bufo. Lineage (NCBI taxonomy): Eukaryota > Metazoa > Chordata > Amphibia > Anura > Bufonidae > Bufo > Bufo bufo. Next base: position 359,735,862 of record NC_053391.1, on the reverse strand, counting down.
ACCAACTTCAGCCGCACCTGTAGTATCCCCTTTCACCGCCCAGTCTGGAGTTCGGGTTGAGACGGCTCAAATCGGTTCGGCCCTGGGATTTTTTGAGCTGTTCTTGACTGCGGAGCTCTTGACTTAGTCGTGGCAGAAACAAATCGGTATGCCACACAATTTAATCCGCCAACCCGGGAAGCTCTTATGCCCAGTCTTTCCGGTGGAAACCAGTCCAAGTTTCCGAAATTAAAATTTTTTGGGCCTTCTCCTCAACATGGGTCTAACTAAAAAGCATGAATTGCGGTCATATTGGTCCACGAACCCAATTCATCACATGCCCATGTTCTCTGCTGCTATGTCCAGGACACGATTTGAGACCATCCTACGTTTTCTGCATTTTAGCGACAACACCACCTCCCGTCCCAGAGGCCACCCAGCTTTTGGACCGGCTCCACAAAATTCGGACCCCTCATAGACCATTTCAACCAGAAATTTGCAGATTTGTATACCCCTGAGCAAAACATCTGCGTAGACGAGTCCCTAATACATTTTACCGGGCGCCTTGGCTTCAAACAATACAGCCAAGCAAGCGTGCCCGGTATGGGGTCAAATTGTATAAGCTCTGTGAAAGGGCCACAGGCTATACCCACAAATTTCGGATCTATGAGGGAAAAGATCAGACCCTGGAGCCGGTCGGTTGCCCTGACTACCTGGGAGCAGTGGGAAGACAGTCTGGGACTTGGTGTCACCTTATTCGGCAAGGGGTACCACCTTATGTGGACAATTTCTACACAAGTGTGGCCCTCTTTAGGCATTTGTTTCTAGAACGGATTTGCGCCTGTGGCACCGCGCGAACTAGTCGCGTGGGCTTCCCCCAACGGCTTGTAACCACCCGTCTTGCAAGGGGGGAGAGGGCTGCCTTGTGTAACGAAGAACTGCTCGCGGTGAAATGGAGAGACAAGCGTGACGTTTACATGCTCTCCTCCATTCACGCAGACACGACAATCCAAATTGAAAGGGCAACCCGTGTCATTGAAAAGCCCCTCTCAGTCCACGACTATAATGCGCTCATGGAGGGTGGACTTCAATGACCAGATGTTGCTCCCTATTTAGTTTCCCCGCAGAACCAGACGCTTGTATAAGAAGGTGTCTGTATATTTTAATTCAATTGCGCTGTACAATAGTTTTGTTCTCTACAGTAAGGCTGGGAGAACACGATCTTTCCTCAAATTTCCAGAAGATATCATCGAGAACCTCCTTTACCCAGGAGGTTCCGTGGCCCCATCCACCAGTGTAGTTAGCCGTCTACACGAGCGACATTTCCCCAGTGGCGTTGCTGGTACCTCAACACCAACCGCCACCGCCGAAAAAAATGTCGTGTCTGTAGCAGGAGTGGAATAAGGCGTGACACCCGCTATTTCTGTCCTGACTGTCCTGACGACACCCTGCCCTATGCTTTGGTGAGTGTTTCCGGAAGTACCACACACAGGTACACCTAGCATAGGGATTGCATCTCACAGGACAGGCACACAGGGCTATTAGGGCCCTTTTACTCACAGCTGCTGCAAACCTCTCCTTTCACCTGGGATAAAGTGCATAACGTACTTCGCCACATCTTTGGGCAATTTGCGCTTTGCACATTGTCCCATGGGGAAGGAGAGGTTTGTTCTATAAAGGTAAAAAAAACTAAACAAAAAAAAAATTACCGGTAAGTAAAAAAGTTAAACGTCAGTTAAAAAAAGTTAAAAAAAAGTTTCTATGTTCTGTTCAAACAGTTAATAAATTTATTGCGTTGCGGCCTGGTTTTTTCTTTTTTGTTTTGGTTTTTTTACCTTTCAGGTGGACCAAACCGATCGACTAGCTGCAGCACTGATGTGCATTCTGACAGAAGCATTGCGCTGCTGTCAGATTACACGCAAGTCGGTGTATGCGGCGCTGCAAGACGAGATTTCTCCTCTGCAGTAAAAGATATGTTTGCCGAGGCATATGAGCTGAGGAGGTGGCGGTGTTCATATACTTTGGCAAACACTTTGTATATATAAAAAAAAAAATCCCGGCAATGATTTATTCATCCACATCGATTGATGTGAATGGAGAAATCTGGTTTTGCCAGGGCATACGAGCTGAAGTGGGTATGGATGATTGGGCGGAGCTCCTATGTCCTGGCAGACGCCTTTCCCCTCCTTTTTTTTTTTTTGGCAGAGATTTTTTCATCCACATTGATCGATGCAAATGAAGAAATCTGTGCCGTTCATTTTTTCTTTCAGCCAGAGGCTGAACGGAAAAAAAAAATCTCATTACCCGTATGCTCAATATAAGGAGAATAGCAGAAACTCCTAATGCTGGGCATACATGTAATGATTGTGGAGACCCTCAAATGCCAGGGCAGTACAAACACCCCACAAATAACACCATTTTGGAAAGAAGACACCCAAGGTATTCGCTGAGGGGCATATTGAGTCCATGAAAGATTGAAATTTTTGTCCCAAGTTAGCGGAAAGGGAGACTTTGTGAGAACAAAATCAAAAAAATCAATTTCCGCTAACTTGTGCCAAAATTATCTTTTTTCTATGAACTCGCCATGCCCCTCATTGAATACCTTGGGGTGTCTTCTTTCCAAAATGGGGTCACATGTGGGTATTTATACTGCCCTGGCATTTTAGGGGCCCCAAAGCGTGAGAAGAAGTCTGGTATCCAAATGTCTAAAAATGCCCTCCTAAAAGGAATTTGGGCCCCTTTGCCCACCTAGGCTGCAAAAAAGTGTCACACATGTGGTATCTCCGTATTCAGCAGAAGTTGGGGAATATGTTTGGGGTGTCATTTTACATATACCCATGCTGGGTGAGATAAATATCTTGGTCAAATGCCAACTTTGTATAAAAAAAATGGGAAAAGTTGTCTTTTGCCAAGATATTTATCTCACCCAGCATGGGTATATGTAAAATGACACCCCAAAACACATTCCCCACCTTCTCCTGAGTACGGAGATACCAGATGTGTGACACTTTTTTGCAGCCTAGGTGGGCAAAGGGGCCCACATTCCAAAGAGCACCTTTCAGATTTCACAGGTCATTTACCTACTTACCAGACATTAGGGCCCCTGGAAAATGCCAGGGCAGTATAACTACCCCACAAGTGACCCCATTTTGGAAAGAAGACACCCCAAGGTATTCCGTGAGGGGCATTGGCAAGTTCCTAGAATTTTTTATTTTTTGTCACAAGTTAGTGGAAAATGATGATTTTTTTTTTTTTTTTTTTTTTCTTACAAAGTATCATATTCCACTAACTTGTGACAAAAAATAAAAACTTCCATGAACTCACTATGCCCATCAGCGAATACCTTGGGGTCTCTTCTTTCCAAAATGGGGTCACTTGTGGGGTAGTTATACTGCCCTGGCATTCTAGGGGCCCAAATGTGTGGTAAGGAGTTTGAAATCAAATTCAGTAAAAATTGACCTGTGAAATCCGAAAGGTGCTCTTGGAATATGGGCCCTTTGCCCACCTAGGCTGCAAAAAGTGTCACATATCTGGTATCCCCGTACTCAGGAGAAGTTGAGGAATGTGTTTTGGGGTGTCTTTTTACATATACCCATGCTGGGTGAGATAAATATCTTGGTCAAATGACAACTTTGTATAAAAAAATGGGAAAAGTTGTCTTTTGCCAAGATATTTCTCTCACCCAGCATGGGTATATATAAAATGACACCCAAAACACATTCCCCACCTTCTCCTGAGTACGGAGATACCAGATGTGTGACACTTTTTTGCAGCCTAGGTGGGCAAAGGGGCCCATATTCCAAAGAGCACCCTTTCGGATTTCACTCGTCATTTTTTACTGAATTTGATTTCAAACTCCTTACCACACATTTGGGCCCCTAAAATGCCAGGGCAGTATAACTACCCCACAAGTGACCCCATTTTGGAAAGAAGACACCCCAAGGTATTCTGTGAGGGGCATGGCGAGTTCCTAGAATTTTTTATTTTTTGTCACAAGTTAGTGGAAAATGGATGATTTTTTTTTTTTTTTTTTTTTCATACAAAGTCTCATATTCCACTAACTTGTGACAAAAAATAAAAACTTCCATGAACTCACTATGCCCATCAGCGAATACCTTGGGGTCTCTTCTTTCCAAAATGGGGTCACTTGTGGGGTAGTTATACTGCCCTGGCATTCTAGGGGCCCAAATGTGTGGTAAGGAGTTTGAAATCAAATTCAGTAAAAAATGACGAGTGAAATCCGAAAGGTGCTCTTTGGAATATGGGCCCCTAGCCCACCTAGGCTGCAAAAAGTGTCACACATCTGGTATCTCCGTACTCAGGAGAAGGTGGGGAATGTGTTTTGGGGTGTCCATTTTATATATACCCATGCTGGGTGAGAGAAATATCTTGGCAAAAGACAACTTTCCTCCCCTTTTCCCATTTTTTTATACAAAGTTGTCATTTGACCAAGATATTTATCTCACCCAGCATGGGTATATGTAAAAAGACACCCCAAAACACATTCCTCAACTTCTCCTGAGTACGGGGATACCAGATGTGTGACACTTTTTTGCAGCCTAGTGGGCAAAGGGGCCCATATTCCAAAGAGCACCTTTCGGATTTCACAGGTCAATTTTTACTGAATTTGATTTCAAACTCCTTACCACACATTTGGGCCCCTAAGAATGCCAGGGCAGTATAACTACCCCACAAGTGACCCCATTTGGAAAGAAGAGACCCCAAGGTATTCGCTGATGGGCATAGTGAGTTCATGGAAGTTTTTATTTTTTGTCACAAGTTAGTGGAATATGAGACTTTGTATGGAAAAAAAAAAAATAAAAAAAAAAATCATCATTTTCACTAACTTGTGACAAAAAATAAAAAATTCTAGGAACTCGCCATGCCCCTCACGGAATACCTTGGGGTCTCTTCTTTCCAAAATGCGGTCACTTGTGGGGTAGTTATACTGCCCTGGCATTCTAGGGGCCCGAATGTGTGGTAAGGAGTTTGAAATCAAATTCAGTAAAAAATGACGAGTGAAATCCGAAAGGTGCTCTTTGGAATATGGGCCCCTTTGCCCACCTAGGCTGCAAAAAAGTGTCACACATCTGGTATCTCCGTACTCAGGAGAAGGTGGGGAATGTGTTTTGGGGTGTCATTTTATATATACCCATGCTGGGTGAGAGAAATATCTTGGCAAAAGACAACTTTTCCCATTTTTTTATACAAAGTTGTCATTTGACCAAGATATTTATCTCACCCAGCATGGGTATATGTAAAAAGACACCCCAAAACACATTCCTCAACTTCTCCTGAGTACGGGGATACCAGATGTGTGACACTTTTTTGCAGCCTAGGTGGGCAAAGGGGCCCATATTCCAAAGAGCACCTTTCGGATTTCACAGGTCATTTTTTACTGAATTTGATTTCAAACTCCTTACCACACATTTGGGCCCCTAGAATGCCAGGGCAGTATAACTACCCACAAGTGACCCCATTTTGGAAAGAAGAGACCCCAAGGTATTCGCTGATGGGCATAGTGAGTTCATAGAACTTTTTATTTTTTGTCACAAGTTAGTGGAATATGAGACTTTGTAAGAAAAAAAAAAAAAAAAAAAAAAAAATCATCATTTTCCGCTAACTTGTGACAAAAAATAAAAAGTTCTATGAACTCACTATGCCCATCAGCGAATACCTTAGGGTGTGTACTTTCAGAAATGGGGTCATTTGTGGGGTGTTTGTACTGTCTGGGCATTGTAGAACCTCAGGAAACATGACAGGTGCTCAGAAAGTCAGAGCTGCTTCAAAAAGCGGAAATTCACATTTTTGTACCATAGTTTGTAAACGCTATAACTTTTACCCAAACCATTTTTTTTCTACCCAAACATTTTTTTTTTATCAAAGACATGTAGAACTATAAATTAGAGCAAAATTTCTATATGGATGTCGTTTTTTTTGCAAAATTTTACAACTGAAAGTGAAAAATGTCATTTTTTTGCAAAAAAATCGTTAAATTTCGATTAATAACAAAAAAAGTAAAAATGTCAGCAGCAATGAAATACCACCAAATGAAAGCTCTATTAGTGAGAAGAAAAGGAGGTAAAATTCATTTGGGTGGTAAGTTGCATGACCGAGCAATAAACGGTGAAAGTAGTGTAGGTCAGAAGTGTAAAAAGTGGCCTGGTCTTTCAGGGTGTTTAAGCACTGGGGGCTGAGGTGGTTAAATACTGCTGTTATATAGTTGTTTTAAAAAAACACCCATTTTGTGCCATATACTACATTTGCGGCCTTTGCTGCATTTCTGAGAGTCCAATACAAGCGTTAAATACTGCAGTTATATTCTGGTTTTAAAAAAACACCTATTTTGTGCAAGATACTACATTTGCGGTCTAATACAACCAGTCAATACTGCTGTTACATTGTTGGTTGACAAATTAAAAATTTTTGTGACCGTGAAGTAATTGTATTAAATTCGCCTGTCACACTATTGTGTGACCTCAATAAATTTTTCCTCTTTATGACACCGGCACTCCCTTACTGTTAGTGAACTTAATTGTTGACTATTGGCGGTTACATTGTCACCTGACATAAACCATCTGTTAGTTTGGTGGGTGAACGCAAAGAATGAGGAGAGCATCAAATAAGGGACGTGTCATGCCCCACTCTGACGATGTGCGGAGGTCAGCCAGGATTGCAGCACGAGTCTAGTATTTGTTTTGATGCTGTGCTGGATCCGCCCCTCATCAGGTGCACTGGGTGGAGTCATTAGTTTAAATAGTCTCCAGCCAAGGTGCTCTGAGCGGATTATACTCTTCATTGTGGTCTTGGAAGGAAGGTTGGCTGTTTGTTCCTGCTCTCAGCAGATAAGTGTATTTTCTTGTTTGGTTGTTTATGTCATCTTACCCATCCAGGTTCTGTGCGAGCTGGCAGCTCCTTTCTCCCCACTTCACCATCTCAGGGAGTTCAGGGTTCTGTTAGCATAGGCTGGTGGACACAGCAAATCTACCATCAAGATTTGGTCTGTGGGCTGAGCATTGTAGGGAAAGAGGTCAGGGATAAATTAGGAGGTGACCCTTCCCCCGTCTCTCGTCCAGAGCCTGGTTGGTGTTTTATCTAACTGTGCATGTCCGCCGTGACAGGACGTGGCCCTGGTTGTGGTGCTGCTGGTGTTGGTGGAGCTCTTGTTGCAGGGAGAGGACGTGGTCGATCTGTGCCAGCTACACGCACAAGTGAAACACCTTCCTCAGGTGCGTGTAGGCGACAGAACCTTCAGTGTTATTTGGTAGGGCCGAATGCGGCTCTACGAATGGTGAGGCCAGAACAAGTACAGGCGATAGTAGATTGGGTGGCTGACAGTGCTTCCAGTTCCTTCACATTGTCTCCCACCCAGTCCCTTGCTGAAAGATCAGAGCTGGCACCTGCAGCCCATGGCCATCAGTCTTTCACCTCACCCCCTTGCAAATCAGCCAAGCTACTGCCCACTGCACTAAGGGACCGAGCACACCAAAGCCAGCTTCAGGGAGTTCACTGGCGTGGCAGTTCTTCAGACAATGTGCTGACGACAAGACACAAGTGGTTTGCATGCTGTGCAATCAGAGCATGAAGCGAGGCATAAACATTCTAAACCTGAGCACAACCTGCATGACTAGGCATCTAAGTGCAAAGTACGAGCTGCAGTGGAGTAGGCACCTCAAAAACAAAGAAAGGTCTCTGGCTCCTCCTGCTTCCTCTTCTGCTGCAGTCTCGGCCTCTTCATCCCCCTCTGGAATGACAGTGGCACCTGCCACCCCGCAAACAGAGGATGTGCCAGCAACGCTATCCCCAAGTATCTCCACAATGTCCCATGGAAGTGTTCAGCTGTCTATCTCCCAAACACTACCCACCCACGATCCCTGGCCCTGAATGCCAGCATTTCAAAATTACTGTCCTTTGAAATGCTGTCATTCCGTCTGGTGGAGATGCAGAGTTTTAAAAGCCTTATGGCGGTGGCTTTCCCACAGTACGTCGTTCCCAGCCGCCACTACTTTTCCAGGCGAGCTATCCCTTCCCTGCACAACCAAGTATGCACTGCGCAATGCCATCTGTGGCAAGGTCCACCTAACTACGGATACGTGGACCAGTAAGCACTGTCAGGGACGTTATATCTCCCTAACAGCACACTGGGTAAATGCAGTGGTGGCTGGGCCTGAGGTGGATAGCAGTTTGGGGCATGTCCTTCCACCACCGAGGATTGCAGGGCGTTTCTCTTTACCTCCTGTTGCTTCATCCACCTACTTTGCTTCCTCATCCTCTACCGCCTCCTCATCCGGTCAGCGTAACACCTTCATCACCAACTTCAGCATAGCCAGGGGTAAACGACAGCATGCTGTTTAAAAATTATCTGTTTGGGGGACAAAGCCCACACCGCGCAGGATCTGTGGACGGGCATGGAACAACAGACCGATGAGTGGGTGGTGCCAGTGAGCCTCAAGTCCGGCCTGGTGGTGTGCGATAATGGGTGAAATCTCGTAGCAGCTCTGGGCCTAGCCTGTTTGACGCACATCCCTTGCCTGGCGCATGTGCTGAATTTGGTGGTGCAGAGGTTCCTGAAAAATTACCCCAATATGTCAGAGCTGCTGTAGAAAGTGCGGGACGTCTATGCGCGCTTTCAGCGTTCTCACCCTGCTGCTGCTCGCCTGTCAGCGCTGCAGCGTACTTCGGCCTTCCCGCTCACTGCCTCATATGTGACTGCCCACATGCTGGCCAGACATTGCAAGCAGCAGTCAGCGTTAGAGGAGTTTCAGCTGCAGCACGCCTGGGTGAGTCGCTCTGCGGAACAGCAACACTTCACCACCAATGACTGGGCCTCCATGCGAGACCTGTGTCCTTGTTGCGCTGTTTCGAGTACTCCACCAACATGGCCAGTGCCAATGACGCCATTCTCAGCGTTACTATCCCACTTCTATGCCTTCTTGAAAAAACACTTCAGGCAATGATGGAAGAGGATGTGGCACAGGAGGAGTAGGAAGAGGGATAATTTTCAAGAGTTTCAGGCCAGTCATTCACAAGTGGCTCCTAGGTTGGGTACCTGCACCAACATACGCCAGGTACACAATTGTCCAGCCAGGTCACAGTTCTGGAGGATGACGGTTGGAGGATGAGGAGGAGGAGATGGAGGAGGAGGAACAGTGTTAGCACTCAAACGTGACACTCAAACGCGACACTCAAACCAGCTCATGGCCATCACTGGTGTGTGGCTGGGGGGATACAGAGGACACAGACGATACACCTCCCACAGAGGACAGCTTGTCGTTGCCTCTGGGAAGCCTGGCACACATGAGCGATTACATGCTGCAGTGTCTCCGCAACGACTGCCGAGTTGGCCACATTCTAACTTGTGCTGATTTTCTGGGTGGCCACGCTGCTGGATTAAAAGCGTCTGTTACATTCTTGAGTGACATTTTACCATTTTTGCGGTGAATAAACCCCTGCTCTGCATAGGTGACAGGCACCAAAATTTTAAAAAATCATCTGTTACATTCTCAGGTGACATTTTATCATTTTTGCCCTATACAAACCCCTGCTCTGCATAGGCCACAGGGACCTAATTTTTTTAAAAATTGTCTGTTCAATTGGTGGGTGATATGAACCCAGTTTTGACGTGAATAAACCCCTGCTCTGCATAGTTGACAGGGACCGAAGTCTGTTCCATTGGTGGGTGACATTAACCCATTTTTGCCGATGAAAAACCTTTGCTCTGCATAGGTGACAGGGACTTAAATTTCAAAAATTCATCTTAAATTGACGCGTGCCCCCTCCTTTCATTCGATCCTTACGCTTTAACAACTTGTCCCACATTTCTGCTCGATCAAATTTTATCCATTGTCCTCCTTTGGATATGGTATCCCTTTCTCACGCTCCCTCTGAAGCATGGAACCCTGATTCCCCGTTACCCGTGTTAACCATGGTAGGTGCATAAAAGAACATCGAAAGTTGATAGGGAAGATATCCAATTGGATCAAGGCCGTCACGGGGACATGCGATCAGGCAGAAGTTATCTAGAGTGAACAAAGCGGCAGCAGGGCCTCTCCTGTCTAACATTTCCTAATCCAAAATATAGCAGTGACATTCCCTGTAATCTTTTATTAATCATTCCAATAAGAGGGCATCTTAAGAGTCCTGTATTGTTATTTATCGTCACTACCTCCCCGAGTTGGGAGTGGGTAATTGCCGCGCGCCCCCTCCTTTACTTGGATGCTTCTGGTTCAATAACTTGTCCCACATTTTCACTCGATCACATTTCAGCCATTGACCTCCCTTGGATGTGGCATTCCTTTCTCAGGCTCCCTCTACGGCATGGAACTCTGATTCCCCGTTACCCATGATCACCATGGTAGGCGCATAAAAGAACATCGAAAGTTGATAAAGAAAATATCCAATTGGATCGTTGACGTCATGGGGACGTGCGACATGGTGGAGCAGTATGTGCTCACACACCTACACGTACTGACTGATGGGTCTGCCCCCTTCAACTTCTAAGTCTCCAAATTGGGCACATGGCCTGAGCTTGCCCTTTATGCCCTGCAGCCAGTGTATTGTCTGAACGTTTGTTTAGTAGGGCAGGAGGGGGTTATCACAGACAAGCGCAGCCACCTGTCCACAGCAAATGTGGACAAGCTCACGTTCATTAAAATAAACCAGGCAGAGATCCCACAGTACTTGTCCGTACCTTGTGCAGAATAGACATGTATACCGGCCTCAGCCAGCCATTGTTGTACTCGAGCGCAGTTTCTTTGTTTTATTTTTTATATTTCCCAATGTTTTAGGGTCTATCCAAATTTGAACAAAAAATATAAAATTTTTTAATAGAAAACAAAAACCAGTGTTGGCTACCTCCTCCACCGCTGCTTCCACCTACACGCCACATCCACCGCCTCCTCAACCTCCTACTCCATATGGACCTCCTCCTCCTAGATCAAGATTATTATTTTTTATTTTTACGTATTTTATGTTATTTGAAGTCATTTCCATATCCACATTTGTTTGCAGAGCACTTGCCATGCTCTTAACCACATTTTGCTGCCCCTTTCAGCCCTCTAGCCCTTTCCATTACTTTTTGAGAGCCATTTTAGTGCTCCAAAGTTCGGTTCCCTATTGACTTCAATGGGGTTCGGGGTCAAGTTCGGGTCCCGAACACGAACTTTTTTGCGAAGTTTGGCTGAACTCGTCAAACCCGAACATTCAGGTGTCCGCTCAACTCTAGTCATGATTCCTCTCTGATTAAGTTGCTTGACAAGCAACTTAAGCAGGGAAGAATCATAACTTCAGATGGAAAAAAATGACGAATATCCTAAAAAATGAATATATAGCACGAAATCAAATATAGTGCTATATATTAGTTTTTTAGAATATTCGTCATTTTTCATCATCCACGTTATTCCTCCCTGCTTAGGGTGTCTGTTTCCCGAAAAAACTGTTCTTATCTATCCGGGCTGCCTAGGATTTCAGCCCGCTCCAGTCAGTGCCCGTTGCCATGTGCATGGAGCGTCCCCATCACCATGGGAATGCCTCAGGGTTAGAATATACCATCGTATCTGAGTTTTCACAATCTCACAGCAGCGAATAGAAAATAAGTTACGAACAGCGCCCTCTACTGGTTTCATAGTCTGATGACAAGACTATTCGCTGTTGTGAGATGATTTCACAAAAAAAAATAAAAAACTCCTGACGAAGCCTACGTGGCAAAACACGTGTCGAGGTTGAAGCAGTGGGGGAACCGTGTCACCATTTTTCAGCAGCAACATGAGTAGGTAACATGGTATCTGGATTAGGGTGGGACTAGTGGCTTACAGCTATTGTTATATGCCATTTTTATGAGTAGTATTGCACCATCCAATTATACCCTACAGCATCCATTTCTTGGACGCTGTGAATAAGAGCTAGGTAGTTGTTCAACACTAGGGGACAGCAATTGCACCCGCAACTACTCCAATATTCACACCTTCTGTTAATTGTCTGTTACCTGCTGTATATGGTTACATTATCCCCCATTGTGATTCTCCAAATTGCAGAGCCCTTTTGTGGCCCAGACTCCATGTTCTGTCCCTTTTGAGTCTCACCTGTAATGATTAAGTGATTTATATTGAATAAAAGGAGATTTTTTTACCTTGTTAAATCCTTGCTCTTTTTTTTTTTTGTACAAGTTGCAGTAGGTTGGGGAGTGAGGTTCGGTTTTTGGGTTATTGTAGGCTCTAAGTGAGATGATTTCACAACAGCGAATAGTCTTGTCATAAGACTATGCAACCAATATAGGGCGCTGTTCATAACTCAAGAACAGCGCCCTCTATTGTTTTCATAGTCTTATGACAAGACTATTCGCTGTTGTGAGATGATGGTGTATTCTAACCCTGAGGCGTTCCCATGGTGATGGGGACGCTCCATGCGCACAGCAACAGGCACTGACTGGAGCGGGCTGAAATCCTGGGGAGCCCGGACAGATAAGAACAGTTTTTTGGGGGAACCAGACACCCTAAGCAGGGAGGAATCATGTGTACTGTTCACTTCAGATGGATGATGAAAAATGACGAATATTCCAAAAACAAATATATAGCAATATACTCAATATATTGCTATATACTCGTTTTTTTTTAAATATTCACGAATATATGCCGAATATTCTACAAAATATTTGTCAAATATCGCAAATTCGAATATAGCCCCTGCCGCTCATCACTATGTCTCAAATGGGCTAATCCATAATAACCACACTACACAATTATCATGTAATTTATCCCATATGGTGAACAACGTAACAAAAAATATGTATGCCAGAATCCCTGATTTTTGCTTTGTCTCCACAACAAAACTAAAAACTCAAACAGTGTTATGTGCCCCAAAATGATACCAATGAAAAGTAAAAGTCATAATGCAAAAATAAAGCTCTAACACAGCTCTGTTTGTAGAAAGAAAAAGATAAAAGTTATGGGTCTTGGTATGCATCTATGCAAAAACATTCTTTTTTTAAGGGTTTTTATTGTATAAAAATAGTAAAAAATACATACATGTATTTCATATCCCTGTAAATGTACTGACCCAGGGAATGAAGTTATCATGTTATTTATGGCGTAAATTATGTGCAGGATTGGACTGGCCCACATGTGTACAGGTGAATCCCCCGATGGGCCCCTAAGCAAGGTAGGCCCCTAGTCTCGCACCCCCTGCACATGTGGCATATAACACAGTAGACTTACTGCACTACATACATATATTCAATGTACAGCATCTCAACCAGCCTATGTTCATATAAAAAACATGATAGATTATTAAAGAAATTCCACAGTTTATTATTATAGACACAACCAGATAGTTGATATGACCCCTAGGTATTGAGGAAAGATAGCCAGTATCCTCTTTTTTTTTTTTTCCAGGACCTACCTTCTCAAAGTCGCTGCAGGGACCCCCATATTCATTCATCTGGTAGCATCTTGCTGCTGTGTGAATATAATATTTGAATGTATACGTACGGTGGGCCTCCAGAATAATTTTTACTAGTGGGCCCTAGCCAGCCCAGTCCAACACTGGTTATGTGTACTTCAAAATAGTGCCATTAAAAACTACACCTTGTCCCACTAAACACAAGACCTCAAATGGCTATATGGACAGAAAAATTGTATGTGACAATTAAAAAATTTAATAAATTGCTTGGTCACTAAAGCCCAAAACAGGCTGGTCTCTAAGGTCTTAATCTTTGTTTTCTCTTAGTAGAGTGATTTACAACCCAATTTTGATTAAACTAAATTCTTAATGGCCTATTTAGTGGCAACAGAAAGATGACCCACTTATGGTAGCCAATGGTTGCACAATTTTATCTACAAAATCTTGGAGCCTTTGACTACCATGAGTGGAATGATGGAATAAAATTGTCTGATCTCTGAGGAAACAACCGCTGGAACCCCCAGCAATCACGAGAACAGAGATCCTTGATTTCTCATGTAAATGGAGCTTTACTACACAAGCTTTCATGGGACTGGGGGACTGATGGAGATATTGCTTTTTGTGGAAAATCATATTAAAATGTACTCTGAAATACACTGCTCAAAAAAATAAAGGGAACACAAAAATAACACATCCTAGATCTGAATTAATAAAATATTTTTCTGAAATGCTTTGTTCTTTACATAGTTGAATGGGCTGACAACAAAATCACACAAAAATGGAAATCAAATTTTTTAACCCATGGAGGTCTGGATTTGGAGTCACACTCAAAATTAAAGTGGAAAAACACACTACATCTGATCCAACTTTGATGTAATGTCCTTAAAACAAGTCAAAATGAGGCTCAGTAGTGTGTGTAGCCTCCACGTGACTGTATGACCTCCCTACAACGCCTGTGCATGCTCCTGATGAGGTGGCGGATGGTCTCCTGAGGGATCTCCTCCCAGACCTGGACTAAAGCATCTGCCAACTCCTGGACAGTCTGTGGTGCAACGTGACGTTGGTGGATAGAGCGAGACATGATGTCCCAGATGTGCTCAATTGGATTCAGGTCTGGGGAACGGGCGGGCCAGTCCATAGCATCAATGCCTTCGTCTTGCAGGAACTGCTGACACACTCCAGCCACATGAGGTCTAGCATTGTCTTGCATTAGGAGGAACCCAGGGCCAACCGCACCAACATATGGTCTCACAGGGGGTCTGAGGATCTCATCTCGGTATCTAATGGCAGTCAGGCTACCTCTGGCAAGCACATGGAGGGCTGTGCGGCCCTCCAAAGAAATGCCACCCCACACCATTACTGACCCTATGCCAAACCGGTCATGCTGGAGGATGTTGCAGGCAGCAGAATGTTCTCCACGGCGTCTCCAGACTCTGTCCCATCTGTCACATGTGCTCAGTATGAACCTGCTTTCATCTGTGAAGAGCACAGGGCGCCAGTGGCGAATTTGCCAATCTTGATGTTCTCTGGCAAATGCCAAACGTCCTGCACGGTGTTGGGCTGTAAGCACAACCCCCACCTGTGGACGTCGGGCCCTCATATCACCCTCATAGAGTCTGTTTCTGACCGTTTGAGCAGACACATGCACATTTGTGGCCTGTTGGAGGTCATTTTGCAGGGCTCTGGCAGTGCTCCTCCTGTTCCTCCTTGCACAAAGGTGGAGGTAGCGGTCCTGCTTCTGGGTTGTTGCCCTCCTACGGCCTCCTCCACGTCTCCTGATGTACTGGCCTGTCTCCTGGTAGCGCCTCCATGCTCTGGACACTACGCTGACAGACACAGCAAACCTTCTTGCCACAGCTCGCATTGATGTGCCATCCTGGATAAACTGCACTACCTGAGCCACTTGTGCGGGTTGTAGACTCCGTCTCATGCTACCACTAGAGTGAAAGCACCGCCAGCATTCAAAAGTGACCAAAACATCAGCCAGGAAGCATAGGAACTGAGAAGTGGTCTGTGGTTACCACCTGCAGAACCACTCCTTTATTGGGGGTGTCTTGCTAATTGCCTATAATTTCCACCTGTTGTCTATCCCATTTGCACAACAGCATGTGAAATTGATTGTCACTCAGTGTTGCTTCCTAAGTGGACAGTTTGATTTCACAGAAGTGTGATTGACTTGGAGTTACACTGTGTTGTTTAAGTGTTCCCTTTATTTTTTTGAGCAGTGTATATACCTTTAAATGTTTTTTTTTATTTATTTGCATTTTTTTCTATTTTCTTTACATAACCATTTTACCAAAGTTGATGTAACAACAGCTACAGATTTTTACATCAAGCACCTGTATTAACGATAACTAAAGAAAACAAGCTACTGACTGTTGTGGGCATGCTCTGTGTCATGTGTAGAAGTCATCGTGTAAGGATGGGAAGGAGTGGAAGAGGGTTTAAATATGTATTTAAAAGTTCGTTAACAACAATTCATAATAAAAAAAATCTATGTATAATAACATCTGGTATGTTTATGTGAAAGCTTTGTATTGACTGGATGTGATCAGTATGTTCAATTTTGGACACCACTTTACAGTTTACATTTCAAAATGATCTACATAAAACATTGAGTAACTTTGCAAATACATTGCATTATTTATATTGTACTGATCACAAGTTACTGTCTAGAGATGTAGTTAAAATAAAGGCTCGAGAGCAGAAATCTCAGAGTCGGCATAAAGCTTAGTATTCTGGAAAGTATAATCTGATGTAGGGAAAATGAAATTGAAGTATCTCAGCTAAGCTGCTAGGGAAGTGTTTGTCAAGAAGCTTGCCAACTATTTCCAATAAAAACCAACAGAATTTTGAATACAGCTCTGGACTAATGATGCAGGATGTAGCTCAGCTACAAGATAATTAATGCTAGGTATTTATGAATTTATTATGGAACTATCTATAAGACAGGGTTCAAAGGTGAATCTTAGCTATGAAGGAGTCAATTCAGAACAGTATATTTTTCCACTAACGGTAGCTCATTCTACGCTATATCAAGAGATTAAAAACAGCAAATGAAAAAAAAAAAAAAAAAAAACATTGAACAGGTTTCTATCAAGTTGTTAAAAAAATAGATATTTAGCTGTTTCTTCGTTATACTTGTTTCTAGGAAATTCCGGCATACAATATGGCTGACCGTACAGCTCCCATAGAGGTTGACAGTAGCTTCATAAATACTTCTAAGAAATATACCTTGTGTAGATCGTCCACTACATAAGTATCTAGAGATTTTTGCATGCCTGCGGGAGCCATCTTTACAGCTCACACATAAATCAACTCTATATCAAATTGATATCTGTTAAATACATAGGCATGTGCCTGTGATAATAAGACCCCTGAATCAAGCAAACAGTAAATCCAGCACAGATTTAAAATCCAGATGTATCTTTATTGAATACTCACAGTCATACACACATACAGTACAGACCAAAAGTTTGGACACACCTTCTCATTCAAAGAGTTTTCTTTATTTTCATGACTATGAAAATTGTAGATTCACACTGAAGGCATCAAAACTATGAATTAACACATGTGGAATTATATACATAACAAACAAGTGTGAAACAACTGAAAATATGTCATATTCTAGGTTCTTCAAAGTAGCCACCTTTTGCTTTGATTACTGCTTTGCACACTCTTGGCATTCTCTTGATGAGCTTCAAGAGGTAGTCCCCTGAAATGGTTTTCACTTCATAGGTGTGCCCTGTCAGGTTTAATAAGTGGGATTTCTTGCCTTATAAATGGGGTTGGGACCATCAGTGGCGTTGAGGAGAAGTCAGGTGGATACACAGCTGATAGTCCTACTGAATAGACTGTTAGAATTTGTATTATGGCAAGAAAAAAGCAGCTAAGTAAAGAAAAACAAGTGGCCATCATTACTTTAAGAAATGAAGGTCAGTCAGTCAGCCGAAAAATTGGGAAAACTTTGAAAGTAAAGGCTATTTGACCATGAAGGAGAGTGATGGGGTGCTGCGCCAGATGACGTGGCCTCCACAGTCACCGGACCTGAACCCAATCGAGATGGTTTGGGGTGAGCTGGACCGCAGAGTGAAAGCAAAAGAGTCAACAAGTGCTAAGCATCTCTGGGAACTCCTTCAAGACTGTTGGAAGACCATTTCAGGGGACTACCTCTTGAAGCTCATCAAGAGAATGCCAAGAGTGTGCAAAGCAGTAATCAAAGCAAAAGTTGGCTACTTTGAAGAACCTAGAATATGACATATTTTCAGTTGTTTCACACTTGTTTGTTATGTATATAATTCCACATGTGTTAATTAATAGTTTTGATGCCTTCATAGTCATGAAAATAAAGAAAACTCTTTGAATGAGAAGGTGTGTCCAAACTTTTGTTCTGTACTGTATATGTAGCACCCCGGTACATTGTTGCTGCGTTTCGGACAAGTAATGTAATGACTAAGGACATGTAACTTATCTGAACCGCGTCAAAGATGTACTGGGCTGCTCTCTCCCCATACCTGTGTATTGCTGTGAGTATTCAATAAAGATACATCTGGATTTTAAATCTGTGCTGGATCTACTCCTTGCTTGTTTCAGTGGTCTTAAATGAGACAGGATCAAGGTGCGATTGCTTTCCCATGGAAAAGATTGAGCTCGAGATCTTTACTACGCCTGTGATATTAATAGTGCTATAAGGCTATGTCCAAATATGTGTTTTAGCATTTAAGTACTCTGTTCTGGCAGAAGAGCAGACTTCAAGACTTGCACTATCTGGCATATCTGGACACCGCCGATGTCTGCCAGATCCCCATTCACAATAATGGGATCCATATGATTTCTGGCATGAATGTCAAGGTGTTTTTTTTGCATTCCTGCCAGGCCCCTGACATCTCATTATAGGGAACAGGAATATGGCAGTGTCTAGCTATGCAATGCTTAAATGCAGATGTGGAAGTAGCCTTACAGTATAGTTATTATTATATGAATGAATTTAGCAGATATCAATTTGATATCAAGTTTCTGAGCCGTAAAGCAGACTCTTGAAGTCACACAAAAACCTTTAGATTGGTGGAGGTCCCACTCAACCTCATGAGGAGTTGAAGGGAGTCAGACCCTTATAGTCTGATATTGATGACAAAATGCACAGAAAAATGTTCCATAATGATTTCTGATTGATCTGCACATGTTTAATTTCAGAATTGTTAGGAGAGGTTTTTTAACAAAGGATCATTTGTGAGATTGCTCCAACCCCCCTCATCTGGTAAAGTTTATTATCATGAGACCATAGGTTTGGGACAAAATAGACTTAACACGACTTAGGTGCATAAAGAGCTGCTAAACAATGATAAAAGATATCTACAAAGATATACAAAGACAAAGTAACACTCACCGACAGTTGTCAACAAATGGACGGACTCGCTTTACCAGTGCCCAACATGGCACTCGGCCGACACCCATATGATATTTAGAGAGGTGATGATAGCAAGACATCCTACCCTGATGATGTCTTCAATTGAGCTGAGCTCTTTGTTCCAAAACAGTTTTTTACTCTCCTGGCCCCTCCTAGCACCACCTAAAGGTTATTATGCATGTACAGTTACCTCATACTGCAGAAATGTGGTAAGATATAGACATCACTAAATAACTTCATGAGGATAAAGAGGAAGAACCGATTAAAAACTTGTTTTACATAATGCTATATTAGTTTTGGAACCACATGACCTGTTTTCACGATGTGCTGCCAACAAACTATGATTTTTATTCCCGCATAAAAGATGTAATGAATGACAGTTATTACTCCATGTAAAAGGATCATCTGTATATTATTAGACATACACCCTATACAAAAAAAATTCCAGCTCACCACATCCACGTGGTGCACGGAACAGACCTAACCCATCCTCAGATGCAACAACGAAAAAAGAGAGAGGTTCCAGCATCCAATTCATCTAAAAGTAGCTCCGTCTTTATTCAGGTTTCTTTAAAACATCAACTTTAGCAGACACCTCCACCCACCACCGCAGATTAACATGTTTCGAACCTCAACGGTTCTTACTCATAACCTCCAGAGTTAGGAGTAAGAACCGTTGAGGTTCGAAACATGTTAACCTGCGGTGGTGGATGGAGGTGTCTGCTACTTTTAGATGAATTGGATGCTGGAACCTCTCTCTTTTTTCGTTGATACACCCTATATATTTCATCTTCCTCGGTACAAGACCACCAAATGTGTGTTGGGAAGAGATGTCCTACATGGTACAAATCTCATTGTATGGAATTATCTGGAAAAAAAAGGTAGATTGTTCTCTATGACCTGGGTGATCAACGTGTGCAAGATTCTTATCAGCTCAGCAAACCAATCAATTGCACTAATTCTAGACAAATATACTCTCTTTTCCCAAGTCTCTTAACCTTCCCAAAAATAAACAGAAGCGTAGAGGATAAATATTTCTGATGAAACAATCCATACAAGGAGGTTTGACATATATTATGTCAGCCATAGATAATGGATATTTTGCAAGGGATCATTGTGTGTCAGCTGAGGCTCTGCATTCCCATAAAACAAAGCAACAAGCCTGCCTGAACATTGCATTTTATGAGGTCATTTATCAAGGGCAAGAATGGTAGAGTGATACAGTTGAAGTAATATTCGCTTTTCATGTATTTATGATGCTGATCTGCATGCGATGAAGGCCGTGACTCAATTCCTTCAGGCACAAAAGTCTCTGTTGAATGT